>NC_134488.1:77265184-77632684 GCF_040206685.1 Ascaphus truei | reverse complement strand
CCCAGCAAAGGCAACTGCATTAGCAGCACAGACTGACGTAGCGCAAGTCCAGAACCAGAAGCAACCTGATCCAAGGATCATCTGGGGTTAATCGGCAGATCTCTTGGGTCTGCGACCATTCGACCGGGGGACTGAGTTTGTGGTGCACCGGCACCACTTCTGGTATCCAGTTTGGAGCAACCACACATGCTGGAGATGAGTCACTGATTGTGAAGCCTTTCTAGCTGTGATGGAGACAAACAATTGAGTATTGCTCTCAGACATGCTTCTTGATATCCGACGTTTGTGAGTGCAACCATTGAAGTTTTTAACCATTAATTAAACTGAGAAGGAGCTAAGCACAGCATACAGACTGCACAGACTGCAGTGGGAGCTCTCACAAACCACTCTGTGAGCTGCAGCATTAGCTGGGAGGACGGACAAGGAGACTGGATGCCAGGCCCGCTGACGTCACAGCGGGCAGAGCCAGGGGAAAACAGCGCGCCAACAGCAATTAGACGGCATCCGCAGAGGAAATCTACAGCCCCCACCGAGCATCGGAGGCAGCAGGTCTCCAAGCGGATCATCGCCCGAAACAACTGAGCAGTTCGGCAGACACCCCAGAAGTGAACACTGTCCTTGCAAACTCCAGCCAGCAGCAAGACACGGAGGGAGTGAGACTCCACACTATTTACAGGCAATTATCCGTCTTTATCAACTTTTTTTTATCATATACTTGTTTTTATATTTAAGATTTTTTTTTGTAAGTGCATAACATTGTATTTGTTGTCCTTTGTCACCACAGGTGACACATAAAGTTTAAAAATGGTACTGTACATTGCACCATTTCACATTATTTTTCTTTCATTAAACTGTGTAAGCTTTATTACACTAGAGAGAGTGCGCCTCTCTTACACACACACACACACACACACACACACACACACACACACACACACACACACACACACACACACACACACACACACAGACACACACACACACACACACACACACACACACACACACACACACACACACACACACACACACACACACACACACACACACACACACACACACACACACACACATACACACACACACACACACACACACTATGGTGGGTAAAAACAAGTGATACCCACCATAAATTAACTAAGTGTGGTGAAGCCTATCATAAGCTTCAATTTGCAAAGTCAGTATAACCTACCCCACACTAATGAGACCAATTAAGGTCGAAACGGCTGTCTGTGGGTGGGTTTACTGGCTTAACCCAGGCACGGTTGTAGACCTGTCTAAGACATACAAATGAGCAGTGTTCGACAAACCTATACATTTTCACGCCCCGGGCCGAAGCAGCACACGTGTGGTACTACTGCTGCGGCAGAGTTTATTCGAGCATTTGCCCGTTCTCTGCCGCAGCAGTAACCTGGCGCGTGCCGGAGGGTGACGGGCGCGCGCCGAAGCAGCGGAAGAGCGCCCTCCGATCGGGGCGCTCTCCCTACCGCTGCCGGGTCCGCCGGGTCCCCCGGAACCCCCTGCCGCCGTCCCGCGATCGCGGGACACCAGGGCTCCCTCGGGGAGCCCTGGACGCGCGTGCAGGGGGCGCTGACACCCGATGACGCGTGACCGCGCATCGGTGACGCGCGGCACGCCGAGGGAGTGGGGCTAGCAAGCCGGGGCATCCCCCGGCTTGCGGAACTAGCCCTGCTCGATTTAAACGTGTCGGCAGTGTAGGTGGCGAGTAAATTTTTTTGTTCGGCGAGTAGATTTTTTGGTGATTTGTCGATCACTGCAAATGAGCATACAGTAATATTTCAATTTTCTATATATATATATATTTTTATTATTATATTTTTTTAATTTTTTTACTCACCAATAATTCCTTAAGCAGTACCCACAATTCCTCACTGTGCAGTGAATTGAACTGAACACCACAATAATTTTTGGGTCTTGCCAGCCCATTCCTTTCAATTACAGTTTGACCTGACCCACTGAGCTAAATTGCATCCAATAATGTTTTGTTCCTCTTTGGAAAAAAAAATATTTAGGGCCCTATGCCTGGATTTTATTCACGGCCTACAAAAAGGCACAGAAACATTCACTTCACATAACACTGCTAAATTTTGGCAAACTTGTTATACAGCAGTTTGTGTCAAAAGAAGCACGCTGGGCCCTGCTAAGATGTCACCATATAAATATTTAAAGCAAGCAGGAAACATGCCACATACTGTGCTAAATCTCTGAAAGCACTGCACATCATGTAGGAACTGGTTAAAAAGAAGTTGGCATTTGGTTTCCTCAAACCCCCAGGGACTTAGCATTACCAATGTATTAGATACATTTGCTTGTCTAACTCATGCATCCTGCTTTGGACAGGGTTATTCGCAACATATTTATATAATAATATTTTATGGTACCGCTGAAGCTTTAAAAGTGTTCTTGCCCATAAAATCTGTGACCATTTTAAGAAAGAATCCAGAAGCCCCTGCTTGCCAAAATAGCTCAAATGTAATTTTATTTTAATTAAGAGGTTTTTTTTTAGATCAGAAAACGATAGATATTATTGAATAAATATGCAGCCCACTGTACTATAAAATTGCACCGAGGCTAATACTAATTATATTTCTTTTTCTGCAATTTTTTATTTCAAAAAAGCCGTTTGAGAAAGTAACTAATAAGAAGTATTGTAACAAATAAGAAGTATTCTAATCAAAGTGAGTGTTAATCATTAACATAGTTTAGTTTAATTTACAAGTGTTTTTCATGTTTTATCACAGTTTTCCACTGGAACCAAAAGACAGTCAAGTTGATCAAATACATATCTCAGTACACTAAGAATAATGTAAACTAGATGCCAGAGAAAAACAGTTTCTGCTGCTGGTACAGACAAGAATGCCATTTGAATAAGATAATAATTCTCCTTTCCCATCTTGTCCTGCTTTGTTCAATGTGTGTAAGTCTGTCTGTCAGGAACATACATTTTCCATTGAGAGATGAAATAAGCAAATGTAGCCCTCTTTCCTGCTAATCTAGAGCGACTACTAGTGCTGCATGTACCTGTTGGCTCAGCGAGATCTGAGCCTCCGCTAACTGGGAGCCTGGGGTAATATTAGGGTCTTGGCAGCGCCTCCACTTACCCAGGATCCCCAATAAGTGAGATTCCCCTAGGTAAGAATAACGATAACACACTTCCACTTGATAACCGTTTACTAATACGTAATTGCAGAACCTTATCTTATACCGGTTATTGCTAATACACTTATAATAACACATATGAACGACTGACATGCAACAACATATATCTGTGGCTCGGCCACTCTCCTATAGAGTAATGTCACTTTCCCACCACCGCGTGCACCCCACACGTGTCCAATATATATATATATCAGATATTAGGTAAGAGTGTGTGTGTGTATATCTGTGTGAATATAAATGAAAGCTCGCACAAATAAAATCATTTCGTTAGCCACAGAACGGTATCATCTATTTATTTTTTGATTATTGAAGCTCGGCTAACACGGTACTGATACCTCTACATATATATATATATATATATATATATATATATATATATATATATATATATATATTAGAAAAAGAAAAGAGAAAAAGTGCCCGATCCTTGTGTAAAATCAGATGAACATTTTAATAAATCATGGACAAGACAAATGCACACTTACAATTTGTCTGATAAAAACATCTCCACGCAAGCAAAGTCCTTCCGGGTTCCAGTACCACATGCGTGGGAGCAATGGCGGACGCACGCTGCTGAGAAGCTCCTGACAAGTGGTTGATATCCACCCTGGAGAAAACGGCGTTCTCAAATACTGGAATAAGAACTAATCGTGAGATTGCAGAGCGGAGGTGACTGTGGAGTCTTCATTTGGTGCATGGGCAGGTCCCATAAAATGCCTGTTTTTATCAGACAAATTGTAAGTGTGCATTTGTCTTGTCCATGATTTATTAAAATGTTCATCTGATTTTACACAAGGATCGGGCGCTTTTTCTCTTTTCTTTTTCTAATAGGTACTATGGGAACTTGGTGAGCCCAAGAAGAAGCAGCCTGGACCTTTGTTTTATTCATTCATGGACTTCATTTGGACTTAAGTATTTTTTATAGTTCATTGTTTGTATTTTTATGCTACAATTTATTATTTATATTCAACAGATTATTGCAATATTTTTTTTCACATTTTTGCACATTTTTTACAATTTTTTTTGTTTGGTTTTTATATGTTTTTTCATGTATATTACATTTTTTACATTTTTTCTTATATAGGCAAGCACTAGTTGGTTCATGTAATTATCTTATTCAATATTGGTATTTGGTGCAACATTTTGGCACACGTCACCAGCAGGGCAGCAATTTGGGTGTGCTGGAAAAAGGTGCGCTGTCTTTAAAACTGTTCCTTTATATATATATATATATATATATATATATATATATATATATATATATCTACAGTGTTCGACAAATCACCCAAAAATCTACTCGCCCAACCAAAAAATCTACTTGCCACCTAGTCCCGCCCCCAACCCCGCCCTAGTCCCGCCCCCAACCCCACCCCCAACCCCGCCCCCAGGCCCACTTTAAAAAAAAATAATAATAAATTCATAGTAAGAACAACATTCGTTTTTGACATTAGTTTATTTATTGTATTACATTATACTACAATTAGTCCTTGTTACGTGTGTGTGTGTGTGTGTGTGTGTGTGTGTGTGTGTGTGTGTGTGTGTGTGTGTGTGTGTGTGTGTGTGTATGTGTGTGTGTGTGAATGTTCCTGAACCCCTTAACCAGTGTCTGGATGTCCCCGCTTCACAATATCTAAAGCAGCAATCCCGCCTGGGATCTTACCTGATCCGCAGTCCCTCAATGTCCAGGTACCCTCATTCCCGCAATGTTATACATTGGAGGGGAGGTGTTCCCTACCTGTCTTCTGGGTTAGGGGGGGTTCCGATGTCTTCCGTGTGAAGCTTGAGTCAGATCTGGAAGAAAGCTTATAGGTTATTTTGGTGTAGTATAGGGCAGTTAAGATATATAGGTTAAATAAGAGATCCAGAGTGTGAGAGAGAGTATGTGGGTGAGAGACAGAGAGAGAGAGACACACACACACACAGAGCGGCGCACACACACACACACACACACAGACAGACACAGAGAGTGAGAGAGAGACACACACAAAGAGAGACAGAGAGAGAGAGACAGAGAGAGAGACACACAGAGAGAGACACACAGAGAGAGAGACACAGAGAGAGAGAGAGAGACTGAGAGAGAGACACAGAGAGAGAGACACACACACACAGAGAGAGAGAGAGAGAGAGAGACAGAGAGAGACAGAGAGAGACAGAGAGACAGAGAGACAGAGAGAGACAGAGAGAAAAAGAGACACACAGAGAAAGAAAGACACACACAGAGAAAGAGACACACACAGAGAAAGAGACACACACAGCGAAACTAGTCATTCACACCTGGCTTTTATTTCTAGATCCGACATTTACACACACACACACACACACACACACACACACACACACACACACACACACACACACACACACACACACACACACACACACACACACACACACACACACACACACACACACACACACACGTAACAAGGACTAATTGTAGTATAATGTACTGCACCGACACACTTTATTCGAGCAAATACCCAGTATGTACCTGGCAGATACCTGGAATGCGCCGCTCCTCACCTCTGACAAGCCCTGTTGCGTTTGCCTTCCCAGCCTGGGTTCATGCCTGGCTGACGGGCGGCTGATCTGTTAAATGATAATGATTAGGATTTAATAGGCTGCAATGCTTCGCGTGTCTACCAGATGGCATAAATTCATGAATTGTAATGCAGTATATATATATATATATATATATATACTGTGCAGTATTGCAGCCAGCGGGAATAAAATGCTTCAATCCCTGCCTGGAAAATAAAGCAATATACTCGGGCAGAAAACAGTCACAAACCTCAATACACCCGGGTATACCCGAATTCGTGGGACTAGCCGAGCTCGAATAAAGTGTGTCGCTAGTGTAATACAATAAATACATTTATGTCAAAAAAGGAACAAAAAGTAGCACTATAAGTGTGATAAGTGAGTTCTAATGTGATATAATATTAATATAATATTACACCACCTTGAGACAGGTCCCACTGGGGGACCGAGAGTCGGTTTTTGTGTCTTCTATCAAATATAGAACATTTTTGATTTACTTACCTGCGTGCTGTCCCCTGATGTCGTGTTGCAACCGGTATCGTATGGTCTATATATATAAATAAATATATATATATATATATATATATATCCAGTTGTGTGAAACAGAAAGTACACCCTCTTTGAATTCTATGGTTTTACATATCAGGACATAATAACAATCATCCGTTTTTTAGCAGGTCTTAAAATTAGGTAAATACAACCTCAGATGAACGACAGCACTTGACTTGACGCCTGATGAAGTATACTTTGGTATACGAAACGCGTCGCGACCAGTGTTGCTGGCTCTTATCTTTGTGACAGCCAGTACACACACAAGTCTATCGATTCTGCTTGTTTCCGATCGCGATTAACATAACCTAAATGGACAGGCATCCTAAGGACAGCTGCAGAGGTGTTCTATTCCTGCGTATGCGCGCTATGCTTTCAGCCACGCTTACACTCGTGGAGGTCTGACAGCACTACGGAGACAGCCCCAGTGTGCGGGACTGATTTCTGAGGACTGATATTGCCCCTGCACACCTCATGTGATGCCCCACCATTGAAGTTATCGTTGAGATCGGGGAATATTAAAGTTTTTATTCATGTAAGTGGTTGCTATCTTATCTTGTTGGTAATACACTTTATATCTCTCATCTTGGTGTGCTCTTGCGTTTCTCTTTTTTCTTGGTCATTTGGTATCATTGTTGGAGTTCTCCGTTGGGATCCACTTTGGAGGTGGGGGAAGACACCTCGAATCGCAGGAGCAGCAAAAGAACAGAGAGGAATCAACATTCCACACCCTTAAAGAGCCAGAGCGCGGACTGAACTGTTTCTTACTTGTTAGTCACAATGTGGATTAGGCTGCTCCTTGGTTGATCTAGCCAGATCAGAAGATTCTAAAAAACAAAGACAAAAAGAAGCGCCAGCTCCATGGCATAATATTGTTTGTAAAATTGACAATTTCTTTAAAAAAAATAATATATATATATATATATATATATATATATATATATATATATATATATATATACAGTGCTCGACAAACCCGGTCGCCCACTCGCCAGGTGCGAACGGAAATTGGCCCGTGGCCAGCTACTTTTCCCCCCTGCTCTGCGCAAATTTAAAAAAAATTAAAAAAAAAAAATAACAAAAAAAATATCCTCCTGGCTGATTGGCCAATTGGTCGTGACGCGGAATGGAGCCCTTCTCTGCAGGGGTAATGGCTTCTCCTCGCGCGCGCGGTCCGTCTCCGTCTCCTGCCCGCGCTTCCCTCCTCATCCCCTCCAGTCTCCGCTCCTGTCGGGCAAGAGATGACAGCAGGGGATTTCTCCCCCCCCCCCCTGCCCCGCTTGCCCTCCGGTTCTGCTCCTGTCCCTGTGGCTGCTCGCGCGGGGCAGGAGATGACAGCGGGCGATGTTCCCCCGTCCCGGTTGCCCTACGGTCCCCGCTTTCCCCCAGTGCCAGTGGCTGCTCCCGATGCCAGCAGGGGTGTTCCCCTCGGTCCCCGTGGCTGTCTCCGCTTCCCCACCCCCCCCACAAATTTAAAAAAATAAATAAATAACAAAACAAAATATCTTCCTGGCTGATTGGCCGTGACGCGGTCGTGACGCGGAATGGAGCCCTTCTCTGCAAGGGTAAGTAATGGCTGCTCCTCGCGTGCGCGGTCCCTGTCTCCTGCTCGCGCTTCCCTTCTCATCCCCTCAGTCTCCGCTCCTGTCCCCGTGGCTGCTCGCGCGGGGCAGGGGATTTCCCCCCCACCCACTCCCCGGTCCCGCTTGCCCTCCGGTTCCGCTCCTGTCCCCGTGGCTGCTCGCGCGGGGCAGGAGATGACGGCAGGGGATTTCCCCCCCACCCACTCCCCGGTCCCGCTTGCCCTCCGGTTCCGCTCCTGTCCCCGTGGCTGCTCGCGTGGGGCAGGAGATGACAGCAGGGAATGTTCCCCCCCCCCCAAACCTGCTTCCCCTTTGGTCTCCGCTCCTGTCCCCGTGGCTGCTCGCGCGGGGCAGGGGATTTCCCCCCCCTGTCCCGCTTGCCCTCCGGTTCCACAGAGTGTGTGTGTATGAGAGTGTGTGTGTGTGTGTGTGTATGTATGAGAGAGAGTGGTGTGTGTGTGTGTGTGTGTGTGTGAGAGAGAACGTGTAGGACACCAAAGGTACCCCCCACCCCACCCAGTCAGTCATCCCCCCACCCAGTCAGTCATCCCCCCACCCAGTCAGTCATACCCCGCCCACCCAGTCAATCATACCCCCCCCCACCAAGTCAAACATACCCCCCCACCCAGTCAGTCATACCCCCCCAGTCAGTCATACCCCCCCCACCCAGTAAGTCATACCCCCCCCACCCAGTCAGTCATACCCCCTCAGTCAGTCATACCCCCCACCCAGTCAGTCATACCCCCCCACCCAGTCAGTCATACCCCCCCACCCAGTCAGTCATAACCCCCCCCACCCAGTCAGTCATACCCCCCACCCAGTCATACCCCCCCACCCAGTCAATCATACCCCCCCCACCAAGTCAAACATACCCCCCCACCCAGTCAGTCATAACCCCCCCACCTAGTCAGTCATACCCCCCACCCAGTCATACCCCCCCACCCAGTCAATCATACCCCCCCCCACCAAGTCAAACATACCCCCCCACCCAGTCAGTCATAACCCCCCCACCCAGTCAGTCATAACCCCCCCCACCCAGTCATACCCCCCCACCCAGTCAGTCAGTCATACCCCCCCACCCAGTCAGTCACCCCCCACCCAGTCAGTCATCCCACCCCCCTGCCCAGTCACCCCACCCAGTCAGACAGTCAGTAATCCCCACCCAGTCAGTCAGTAATCCCCACCCAATCACCCACCCAGTCACCCCACCCAATCACCCACCCAGTCACCCCACCCAATCACCCACCCAGTCACCCCATCACCCCACCCAGTCACCCCATCACCCCACCCAGTCACCCCATCACCCCACCCAGTCTCCCATCACCCCACCCAGTCACCCCATCCCCCCACAGTCACCCTCTCTCCGTCTCTCACCCTCTCTCTCTCCCTCTCTCTCTCCCTCTCACCCTCTCTCTCACCCTCTCTCCGTCTCTCTCTCACCCTCTCTCGGTCTCTCTCTCACCCTCTCTCCGTCCTCTCTCACCCTCTCTCCGTCTCTCTCTCACCCTCTCTCCGTCTCTCTCTCACCCTCTCTCCGTCTCTCTCTCACCCTCTCTCCGTCTCTCTCTCACCCTCTCTCCGTCTCTCTCTCACCCTCTCTCCGTCTCTCTCTCACCCTCTCTCCGTCTCTCTCTCACCCTCTCTCCGTCTCTCTCTCACCCTCTCTCCGTCTCTCTCTCACCCTCTCTCTCTCTCTCTGTCTCACCCTCTCTCTGTCTCACCCTCTCTCTGTCTCACCCTCTCTCTGTCTCACCCTCTCTCTGTCTCACCCTCTCTCTGTCTCACCCTCTCTCTGTCTCACCCTCTCTCTGTCTCACCCTCTCTCTGTCTCAAAATCTGGATCTGGATATTTTATTTACCCTGTATATCTTAACTGCCCTATACTACACCGAAATAACCTATACTGCTTTCTTCCAGATCTGACTCAAGCTTCACACAGAAGACATTGGAATCCCCCGTAACCCAGAAGACAGGTAGGGAACACATCCCCTCCAATGTATAACATTGTGGGAATGAGGTACCTGGACATTGAGGGTCTGCGGATCAGGTAAGATCCCAGGTGGGATTGCTGCTTTAAACATTCTGAAGCGGGGGCATCCAGGCACTAGTTAAGGGGTGCAGGAAACTAGTCATTCACATCTGGCTTTTTTTTCTAGATTCGACATTTATACACACACATACACACACACAAAACAAGGACTAATTGTAGTATAATGTAATACAATAAATAAACTTATGTCAAAAACGAATGTTCTTACTAGAAATTTATTAAATTTATTTCATTTATGGGTTTTTTTAAATGCGGGGCTGGGGGCGGGATTAGAGGCGGGGTTGGGGGCGGGACTAGAGGCGGGACTAGGTGGCGAGTAGATTTTTTGGTTCGGCGAGTAGATTTTTGGGTGATTTGTCAAGCACTGTATATATATATATATATATACACACAGTTGTGTGAAACAGAAAGTACACCCTCTTTGAATTCTATGGTTTTACATATCAGGACATAATAACAATCATCTGTTTTTTAGCAGGTCTTAAATATAGGTAAATACAACCTCAGATGAAAAACAGCACTTGCCATATTACACTGTTTCATGATTTATTTAACAAAAATAAACCCAAAATGTAGAAGCTACGTGTAAGAGATGTGT
The DNA here is from genome assembly GCF_040206685.1 of Ascaphus truei. Lineage (NCBI taxonomy): Eukaryota > Metazoa > Chordata > Amphibia > Anura > Ascaphidae > Ascaphus > Ascaphus truei. The sequence goes on along the minus strand of NC_134488.1, from coordinate 77,622,183 downwards.
GCAGAGGTACGCAATGGAGACTGGTTTTAAGGTGAAATTAAATAAGGCTTTATTGCGCCTGTTGCTGTAAACACAGCAAACATGTGAATATCCACAAAAAAAATCTGCTCCACGTTGGAGTATATTTACACTTGTAGTCCAGCGATTCACCAGCCCAAATCATAGAGACATTTATATATATATATAGACAGACATAGATAATCAGTCTTATAAGAAAAGTCTTATCTGTCTCATAGTTGTAGGGGGAAGGCTTCTCTCTTTCCTGGGTTGCTGCCTTTTCCTCAGGTAATCTCAGGATTCAGGTGTAGAAGTCTTGTGAGCTCCAGACATCTGTGATCCCTCTAACAGTCTCATCTGTGAGACTCAGGAACCTCTGCTCTGTCTGTTTCCTTGGTCAGCCCAGTTGTGGACTAAGGAATCTCTCTTCCTGTCTCAAAGGAAGGCTTTTCTAACCAACCTCTAATCAGCCAGGTGGTGTTGGTTAATTGACTACCAGCAGTTAACCACCACTCTGCTGGATTAGAGGCACCTTTTTGAACAGGGACCAATCCCCAGTTACATACCTCCCCTGTTTGTGGGAAGCTCGGGCTTGCCACGGCCAAAGCCCATCCTTCCACTCTCATTCAAGATATCTCAGTGACTTGAATGAGAGTGGATGGAGGAGGAGAACCCTCAGTCCCGCTTCCTCCAGTTTAGTAGTGTCTCCTTTAGAAGGTGCTTGAGATCAGCAGTCCTCAGTTGCTCAAGGAGAACCTTTTCCAAGTCCAGTCTTTCTACTGACCACGTGGTCATGAGCTTTCCCCTGTGTCGGGCGCTCCTCTTTTTGTAGGCAGACTGTATGGCGACAGTCGCAGAGCGTATATGCATATTGCTTTCATTCACCATCTTTCCCATGTACTCCACTTTAGCACCAAATGTCCACTTCATGGTATCACAAGAGCGCCCAAGAACAGCCCCCTGAGCCCTCAGTTCTTGAAACTGTCTTCCTGCACTTTTCCCATTCAATGTAGTTGCCAGTTCAGCTTCTTTGAGATTGAGTTGCGATTCCAGCTCCATTTCCAGAGAACGTCCTATCTTTTCAGCTTCCTCAGCTAAGGATTCTTCTGGCTTTGATTCTGCACTCCTACCTCTACCCTGTTGGGCGGCAGTAGGTTTGGCTAGTGCTTTCTTAGGTGGCTCAAACTTCGTAATCTTGTTTTGAAGAGGAGTGGTGTCCCCAGCTCTCACTGTACCCTTGTCCTCACGGGCATTAGTTACTGCGGGATACCGATGCTTGGGCAGAGCCAATACCTTTTTCCGTATTGGAGGCATCTGTAAGTTACTGGTCTACGAAGTCTCGCTCTGTTTCTTGAGTGTATCCTGCCATTCTCCTTTCAGGATCTTTATTTCTTCCCTGTGCTTTCTCTGAGCTTGCTTCCACCTATCATTCATTATTTTGTGGAGCACTGTGAACTTCTTCGCTTGGACCGCCGATTCTCGTCTCAGTTTCTTTACCTTTTTACTCTCCCTCTTGTATCGAGTCACCTGGCCTCTAAGCTTAGCCTCTAGCGATGCTTTGGTGATGGTCAAGGTAGCCTTCAGTTTATCATGCTGCTTTGCGAGGACACACTGGGTAATCAGACGTTCCTGCAGCACTTGTATGTCATTAGCAGCCTGCAGATTTTCTTCCTGCAGAGTTCGTTGCTTCTCCTTGGCATTCTGGAGGTGTGTATGCAGACCTTGCAGTTGGTTCTGCAGTCGGTGCTCTGCTTCAAAATTCTCATCTTCCAACAGTTTCTTTATTTTTTCAAGCTCGTGCAGCTTTTCATTCTTTCCATTGACGTGGTCTGTCAACTCAGAATTTACTTTTTTTAATCTTACATTTTCTCTTTTTTCAGTCTCTGTACTATTCAAGGCCTCCTTGTTGTCCGCCTTCCATTTTCGCACCTCTGCTTGGAAACTGACTGTCTCCTGGCGTGAGATTTCCTTCTTTAGGTTGAGGGTCTGAAGCTCCTTCTGAGAGACTTTGAGATCTGTATTAAGATTGACAATAGTTTCTTTAGAATTGTCCAGCTCCTCAGGGAGATTGTGAAGTTCCTTTTTGGAGACTTCCAGTTTTGTGCGGCAGGTGCCGATCTCGTGGTGTGAGGCATCCAGTGCTGTGCGGAGTGTATCAACCTCCTTCAGGGATACGTCCACCTATGTCCGTACACTGTTGACCTCTTGTTGTGAGGTATTCAGTTCTATGCGGAGAGTATGAACCTCCCTCTGAGATACGTCCACCTCTGTCCGGACACTGTTGACCTCCTGTTGTGAGGCATTCAGTTGTACGCGAAGAGTGTGAACCTCTTGCTGAAAGACTGTAATCTCCTTCAGTGCCTCCTCATGCTTCAGCTTCAGCTTAGCCATCATTTTATCAGATTGGCTCTGCTTTTCCACCATGGTGGTATTAGTAGTTTTTGCAGCATCTAGCTCAGCCTTGAGATCGTCCAATTCTGTCCTGGCCAAAGAGTACATTGTGAGCACATATTTCTGTAAGTTCACGTTATTTTTCAGTAGCTCTGCGTTATCATCTTTCTTCAGTTTCAATTGTTCCCGGAGCAGATCACAGTCACGCCTGGCAATTTTCAGGGCATCTTCAGGGCTGGTCAAGGGATCGTCACTCATTGGTTCCGGCTCCGCTTCCCTGGCATGGTTGGTTGATGGTTTCTCACTATTAGCACCGGACAGACACTTCTTTGGGGTACACGACATCTGCCTTGGGCCCTCTGGCTATTCGGTTATCCGTGGGACGAAATCTATATTTTCTCTAGGCTGCAGGGCATCTCGGAACCCCCTTCTCTCCGCAGGGTCTGCAGATGTGTATGTTCCTTCCACGGTAAGTGAAGACCCACTTTTCTTTTTTCGCCTCTTTGTTTTGGATGACTCCGTCCCATCAGGAATACTGGAGTCTCCATCTTTATTTGGATTTTTAGCAGCTTCACTGGATCCACCATGCTTTTCTTGCGATTGTATTAGCTGGCGTATATATTCGGTGATCTGCTGCTCCCGCTCTTGCTGATCGCATTCGTCATAATAGAGAGCGGTCTTTTCGGCTCGTACCGAGTTCAGGCACCTCCACCATTCTTGGGGTGTTTTGTGGGTGTGACTCGTTTTGGTGTTCCCCATAAGAGATGTCTTCCTCCTTATCGGATTGGAAGGGCCACTCTTCCATGGGGTAGGGTTCATTACAGGAACGCTGTATCTTGTCCTCCATTTTGGGGCTTTCAGGTGTATTTTTCTTCCTGACCTCTGGAGGCGCTATTGCAGCTGTTGCCACTGTATTTGCTAGAACCCCAAATTTTGGTAGTCCTACAGGTGGGCAGACTTTGCTTGTAGAGTTCATAGCTCTCACAGGCGTCTCTGTATACGTTTTCTTTACTTTGGTATGTTTTATAATATTAGCAGTACTGTGCATGCATTCACTCTCATCGTCTGAATAAGGCCTGAAGGGGCACTGCTCCGTGTGGTGGGGTTCTGTACACCAGGAACACATTTTCTTCCCCATTTTTGCAGAGTCTGTATTTGACTTCAGCTGGGTGGCCATTTTAAATTCACTGCTTCAGCGCAAATTTTTTTTTAATTATTTTTATTTTTTAAAGAAAACAACAAAGCCTAGCTCCTCTAGAGCGCTAACTCACTTCTTGAACCCTGACTATGACAGGACGGCAAAGCCCATTTTTCAATAACCATATTACACATTATTGTGATAGGTAAGTAAGGTTTACCTGCTTCAGTCTCTCTCTCCTCTTGGGATTGGGAAAAAGAGTCCATCTGTAGTTTTGTGGCTTTCTTCAGTGCGGTGTAGATTTCCTGTCTGGATGTGTATCCCTTTAATTCTGGTCTCTGCTGCATGTGATTCTTTGCTTTGTTGCTCAGGCTGTTTGTAATTCAGTATGCAGGCAAAAAGCACAATCTCTGGGGCCCCTTTTAACTTCAAGGGCCACCTCTCATCCCAACTTCTGACACCATATGTAAGAGATGTGTGCAGAGGTACGCAATGGAGACTGGTTTTAAGGTGAAATTAAATAAGGCTTTATTGCACCTGTTGCTTTAAACACAGCAAACATGTGAAAATCCACAAACAAAATCTGCTCCACGTTGGAGTATATTTACACTTGTAGTCCAGCGATTCACCAGCCCAAATCATAGAGACATTTATATATATCTAGACAGACATAGATAATCAGTCTTATAAGAAAAGTCTTATCTGTCTCGTAGTTGTAGGGGGAAGGCTTCTCTCTTTCCTGGGTTGCTGCCTTTTCCTCAGGTTATCTCAAGATTCAGGTGTAGAAGTCTTGTGAACTCCAGGCATCTGTGATCCTCTATCAGTCTCATTTTTGAGACTCAGGAACCTCTGCTCTGTCTGTTTCCTTGGTAAGCCCAGTTGTGGACTAAGGAATCTCTCTTCCTGTCTCAGAGGCAGGCTTTTCTAACCAACCTCTAATCAGCCAGGTGGTGTTGGTTAATTGACTACCAGCAGTTAACCACCACACTGCTGGATTAGAGAAACCTTTTTGATCAGGGACCAATCCCCTGTTACACTACATATGGGTGAAAAACTAAGTACACCCTTACTGCTTCCATTGGAATTAAGATGCTAAGTAGCAGACAGGTGCTGCTAATCAAATGGCCTTGAGTAATTGATCATCAGTAATTGTGACCACCTCTATAAAAGCCGAAGTTTTAGCAGTTTGGTGGTCTGGAGCATTCAGGTGTGTGTTAACACAATGCCAAGGAGGAAAGACATCAGCAATGATCTTAGAGTAGCAATTGTTGCTGCCCATCAATCTGGGAAGGGTTATAAGGCAATTTCAAAACAATTTAAAGTCCAACTTTTTACATTGAGAAAGAGTATTCAAAAGTGGAAAACATTCAAGACCGTTGCCAATCTTCCCAGGAGTGGACATCCCAGCAAATTTACCCCAAGGTTAAACCGTGCAATGTTCAGAGAAATTACAAAAAACCCAAGAGTTACATCTCAGACTCTACAGGCCTCAGTTAGCATGTTAAATGTTAAAGTTCATGACAGTACAATTAGAAAAAGACAGATCAAGTATGGTTTGTTTGGAAGGGTTGCCAGTAGAAAGTCTCTTCTCTCTAATAAGAACATGGCAGCACGGCTTAGGTTTGCAAAGTTGCATCTGAACAAACCACAAGACTTCTGGAACAATGTCCTTTGGACAGACGAGACCAAAGTGGAGATGTTTGGCCATAATGCACAGCGCCACGTTTGGCGAAAACCAAACACAACACCTCATACCAACTGTCAAGCACGGTGGTGGAGGGGTGATGATTTGGGCTTGTTTTGCAGCCACAGGACCTGGGAACCTTGCAGTCATTGAGTCTACCATGAACTCCTCCGTATACCAAAGTATTCTAGAGTCAAATGTGAGGCCATCTGTCCGACAGCTAAAGCTTGGCCGAAATTGGGTCATGCAACAGGACAATGATGCCAAGCACATCAGCAAATCTACAACAGAATGGTTGAAAAAGAAAAGAATCAAGGTGTTGCAATGGCTCAGTCAAAGTCCCGACCTCAACCCGATTGAAATTCTGTGGCGGTACCTTAAGAGAGCTATGCATAAACAAATGCCCGCAAACCTCAATGAACTGAAGCAACATTGTATAGAAGAGTGGGCCAAAATTCCTCCACAACGATTTGATAGACTGATAAAGTCACACAGAAAATGATTACGTCAAGTTATTGCTGCTAAAGGTGGTTCTACAAGCTATTGAATCATAAGGTATACTTAGTTTTTCACACATGGCTTCTCTATGTTGGCTTTATTTTTGTTAAATAAATCATTACACTGTGTAATATGTCATGTGTTGTTGTTCATCTGAGGTTGTATTTACCTAATTTTAAGACCTGCTAAGGAACAGATGATTGTTATTATGTCCTGATATGTAAAACCATAGAATTCAAAGAGGGTGTACTTTCTTTTTCACACAACTGTATTGCTCCAGTGTTAATACGTCCCACCCTATTTTAATCTCTTTAATTAATATATTTTCTAACTTGGTTATTTGTGTCTCTAAATCCTAATCTTCCATTGTGACACTTTCTAATTTTTCAGGATCTGAAAAAATATTCTCTTAATGGAGACCCCTTTTGGTTATCATATAGAATATTGACCCATGCTTGCATATTGCAGAAGAAGATACCATGTTGGTCATAAAGTACAGTACACATTAATTTATTTATAAAATGTTTTACCAGGAAGTAATACATTGAGAGTTACCTCTCGTTTTCAAGTATGTCCTGGGCATAGAGTTATGATGACAAATAATACATGGTTAAAAATACATAGTTACATAAGTGAACAGGGTATACATTATATACAAGACATTGCATGCACAGTTACAGATAAAATATATTATAGGTGTAACATTTACAGACCAGACTCAAGTGATGACCAATCTAGTTCTTTGAGCATTTCACAGTGATGTGTGTTGTAGTTGCATTAGATAACAAAATATTGAATTGTATAGGGTATCAAGTTTGCTACGGTGATTTTGGGGTGCCGAGCCGTATACTATGTCCCCATAGTTGATAATTGGCATCAGCATCTGCTGTGCGATATGCTTTCTGATCAGCAAGCATTTGTTCCTATAAAGTACACCTAGTTTGGCATAGGTTTTGGATGTCAATGTCAGAGTATCAATGTGCATCCCAAATGTTAAATTGGGGTCAAACCATATGCTCCACCCACTGGAATGTTAATGAGCCAATAGGACACAAAAAACTTTTTGTTCACAGCTACAACAGATTCAATCTCAACCACCCCAGTGTACGTCTGTGTTGCCCCAAAGGAGTACAGCCTGATGGGGCTCCACAAGAACTGCTCCCCTCTGCACAGGACCAGCGTGCTAAGGGTTAACGTGCGCTAGTATTTTGTGGAATGTCAACCCTGCCCACTGGAATGTTACTAAGCCAAGAGGACAAAAATAACTTTTTGTTCACAGCTGCAACCGATTCAATCTCAATCACCCCAGTGTACGTCTGCGTTGCCCCAAAGCCGGACAGCCTTTGGCGCAGCTGAAGGGCAAACAAAGGGTGTGAGCCGTTTGCTGCCATTCGCTGATGTTAAAGCTGCTCTATTTCAATCTGAAACTCACAAGCCCTTTATCCCCTGTACCCACTTTTCCAACTCTATCTGGCAATGAAATGTCTGTGAATTCACTGTATAACCCTGTTCTTTTAATGTAACCATGTATTTTTTTATAACTCTGTGCCCAGGACATACTTTAAAACGAGAGGTAACTCTCAATGTATTACTTCCTAGTAAACCATTTTTATAAATAAATAAATACAATTTAAAACTAGTAACAGGAGCTAGGGTGGTATTAACGTTGGTTCTGATCTGGAGCTCAGTCATTGGAAGTTTTCAAATTTTAGCCTTGATACCAAATACCAATGTTATAGTCTTGTCAGTGTTTAAAAACAGTTTGTTTTGGGAAATCCAATTTTCAAGTCTCAAAAAGTCAGATTGAAGTATGTATTCTATGTCGGAGAGGCTAGGGCTGTGTGCATATAAGATGATGTCATCTGCATACATGTGTATTAAACTCCCTTACAAGCTGTAAGAAGATAATTGATGAACACTGAGAAGAGTAGGGTCCCAGAACAGAGCCTTGCGCGACACCACAGGTGATATCCAAGGGGTTGGAGTTAGAGCCTGATATAGACACATGTTAGGATCTACCTGATAGGTAGGAATGAAACCAGTTTAAAGCATGCTTCCCTATTCAAGAGTACTGGAGTTTGTTAAGCAAAATAACATTATCAACAGTATCAAAAGCCTTTGCAAAATCTAGGAATATTGCACCAGTGAGTTTTCCCAGTTCCATTCCACACTCGATCTCATTGCAAACTTTTAGCAGGGTAGTTACCGTGGAGTGTTTGAGGCAAAAGCCAGATTGGAATTGGCTAGGGAAATTTGTCTTGGTATAGTAATCGCTTAATTGGGAGTGAACACATTTTTCCATGATTTTGGAGAGTATTGGGAGAAGAGAGATTAGCCTGTAGTATGGGGATCACAGAGTATTAAGAACTCGGATTGTAAATAGTCAAACTCAGAATCGGGGTCGGGAATTAAGTCAATTCTGTATGAAGGGAAGTTGGTAAGGTCAGCCAGAAACTGTTTTGGGGGTAAAGTTTCTAAATTTTCTAGTGAGAACTTTAGGGCTTGATTGAGGTGGTTTAATTTTCCTTACACGGTACACTATTGCATGGTCACTGAAAATGTCAGGTAGGATGCCAGAGGCTTGGATTCTGCTGGGACTAGAGGAAAGAATCCAGTCTAGCATGGAATGGTTGTGAAATGAGTTGCGTTAGGTTAAGTGACATGAGTTGTATCTGGATTTTGTGGTTTTTAGGGTCATAAAGAAGAGACCTCTGGAGATTTGATAGCTCTATGAATATAATGTATTAGAAAGCGTTTTATACTAAAGCACAGAATGCATACAAGATACAAGCAGGCTCAATGCATTAGTAGCATTATATATATTTATTTAAAGTGTACTAAAGTTTTAATTCCAGTCTCCAGCAATGCATTCTATTACATAATTGTCTATACTATGCCTTTCCTTTACATTTGAAAATATGTGCATACGGTAGCCAGGTTTAAATATCCATTCTTTTAACTTCCAATCTCATAAAAGCAAAACATCTTTGTCAGAGAGTCTAGCTATGGTGGGACGTTCCGGCTTGAGGCCACCCTGCGCGGAGGCAGAAGGCGTCGTTGGATCAGACTGATCGTTTGGTTGTTGTTCAGCTACACCTGGGTGCTGAAGCCCCGGGCAGGTATACCAACAAGTGCACCAACAGTCCACAGACTAGCACTACGCTCATACTTGGGTAGGATTGACATTGTGGGAAGGACACTAGGGCTGTGGTGCCCCTGCACCCCAAGTACAGTGGGAATACCCTGTGGGGTTATATACTGTACATCTACATAGTGTATGCATTGTGTTGTATTATTGTTATGCTGATTAGGTGACCAGTAAATACTGTTATACCATAACCTGTGTGTAATTACTGGGTACAATGTCTTGGAAGGGGCTATCCCCCTGCGGATCCCTTCCAGGTGGAGGTGCTGTATATTTGTAAGTGTATAGGTCACCCCAGGCTCCCTTCAGTGGAGAATCATGCCTCTTGTAAGCCATCCAGGTAAAGCAACATGTTAGCATCCCTAGACACGGGGAAAAGGGGGCTACATATTCAAATCTTTTCTCCTTTAACATTCCTGTTCTGACTAAGCATGCTGTATTTTTGAACTGGTGCACTGTTAATATATGATAATTGAGTCACAGTTTATCTCTTCAAATCCCTCTTCTAGATTCCCATTGAATTATGTATCATCTAGAATGTTCTCTCTTACCTTCAGCGCGCCACATTATGAAACAACTCCCCAGCAGGGGACAAACCGGTGCACAGCGAAGGGATGAATGAATAATCAGAGGGATTTATTTAGATAAAAAACATGGACAAAAAGCACTGATACAGTCACTCTAACATGTTTCACACTCTGCCCCTATCTATAGCACCTAAGCAGTCTCCACTTTACCCAGGATTGAAGACATAAGCTATATCACCTTGTGTGCTCTTCTTACTTCTGTCCACTTCTTGTCTCTACTACTCTATCTTCTAAAACCTCACCCTCTCCTACCTGTGGAACTCCTTAACCCTCACTTTATAACAAGGACGTTCTCTCCCCCATCTTCATATTAAATCTAAGAACAAATGTTCTGATTGAAGCTTCCCACAGTTGCACTTACAAACTATTGTGACCATACACTTAATTTAGACCTTCTTCTAATATACTGTACCTCTAAGAATGTAAGCTTTCCAGGAAGCCCTGCTACTTGGTTGCGATTATATATACAGTACCTATGTATTGCCGTAATTAAACAGCTACCATCGACAGTCCAAAGATAAATGAAGTGACACTCGTGTGATCTTGTGAAAAAAGTATAAGTGATCACCATTGAATAAATCTTTATATTTTTTTTCACAAGACCACTAGAGTGCAACGTCTTCATTTACCTATAGAACCGCAAAATAGGCAGCACATCTGAGACACTTCTGAGTCTGACAGCCTTTTATTTACTTTTCAAACTGGTAGACATACGTATTGATAATTTTAAGCACACCGCCATTTTATATGATGGATAAAGTAAAAAATACAACTTAAATAGTGGACATTATTAAATGTTTAAAGGTTAAAATCCACCTGGTTGACATTTTCAATTATGCACACACAAAATGTTACTTCTACTAGTCCTCCATACTGTACTTGTTCTTTAGCCTCTGTACTAATGTACACAGCGGCCACTGTATGTGTCAACAATATAAACTATCTTTCATTCCCAGTCATTGTTTTCTACACCATTTAGTTCCCCACAAGCAGTTATAAGAGTGAGAAATGACTGTCTACATAGAAATTGATTTAATGGTGGTCTGATGAGATAGCCACGCTTCCAGACTCTCCAACTGCTGTATTATCTTCAGTAGGCATTACAAACAATGTAACAGTAGGCTGTGATAGAATACATCCGTTATTAGAAAATTGAACTGTCACCTTGTGTGTCATGATTATTATAGCTTATTAAAGAGATATTAATCGACTGTCACTGTTGCCGCATCTATCATCTTGAATCACAGGATTATTCAGAAGCTCCTTCTTACTAGAAGACAAAAAATGAATGGTAATGGATATTAGAAAAAGCCTAATCTTTTATAGTAGTGGATTATAAATATTGAAGTAGTGATTACTTTTTTCTTACTAAGAATGCAATATATTCTACCTCAGTTAATAAACTGTTCCTATTAGTAGTGACTGAAGCTGCACTAGGATAAAATGATTTCAACAGAATTGCATTGTGCCCTTTAAAGTCATAACACAGAAAAGAATTCAGTTGGGGAATGATAGCTATTTGCTCAACAGAAAACTGCTCTCCTGGAAAGAATATAACAGTATTTTATTTGGTTATGAACCATAAACTGAGTGACAGCAAATCAGGATTTAGAAATGCATGATGTGTCTATCCATTTTTGGCTACCAAGCAAAAACTCATTGTGATGACATATATGGATATATATTATTCTGACACTTTTCACATTTTTCTGCTTATTTTAACCCCTTCATATCTATAGCATCTGCAGTACATTTCGCAGAATAGTCAACATTTCAATTAGGTTCTGTAATAGCTTTTCTTACTTGTAATGCATAAGTAGTACTTGGACAACCCCACACATGAACCGGAGCAGGTCAACCTCTCTTTTTAACCTGATAATTTAATTGAGTCAATTAAATCATATATTTTTATTTATTCACTGCTACTAATTCCAGATAATGCAAGTAGAATGAGCTAGGAGGTTTCATTTTATGTATCTACATTTCTTCTATGTGATTGCTTTTGTTGTTTTTGCATAAATATGTTTAACTTTACTAAAGTGGTCTGCCTTGTATAGAGATGCTCAAATCATTGACTACCAAATGAGAATTTAGCAATTAATTTCCAAATGTAGTCATCATTTCCCTACATGGCAAGACATTCAGGGGCATATTTACTAAGTTGGACACAGCCATCAGACAAGTTCCATCCCCAGAAGACACCATTCACTAAAATGGGCCATAAGGTGTCTTATGAAATAGTACTGCTTAGTAAATATGGGTCTTTATCGTCTCAGAGACCTACAGGTACGTGTCAAGTACTGAAGCATGGGGAGTGGGTATGCGTCGATTATTTAAGAAGCTGACTTAACGGAACTTTGATTGCAGTCCATGCAACGCACTTCCATCAACATCAAAAGAAAGAGCCCTGCTGCGTACAACTGATAAAATATTTAGACAATTTCTATTACTGAATTAAGTATTTATTGATTTATAATTTAAAAGATTCATGCTTTGCCATTAAAATTTTCCAACTGACTTTGGCTTTAATGTTATGTTGTGGGCCATTTGCTTCTAGTGAAAGTCTTTAGGAACCTGACAACTTCTCCATGAAAAAGCATATGATTACTCAGATAGTGGACAATGCTTTCTTTGCACAATATAAAACTTAGATAAAATACAGGTTTGGTCAGACCACCCACTTCATGTAAATGCTGTAATTCATTCCACAGAAAGTCAGATTTTTTTTTCTCATTTTAAATATTTTAATATTTTCTTGACAATATATTTACACAAATAAGTAAGAGCAGATGCAGACATGACTACAGCCCTAAGGAGTATTTGAAGTAACAGATGTAGGCCTAGAAATAATATTAATAATGTATATAATTTTTTATATAGCATTAACAGTGTACTCAGTTCTGTACCTAGAATGTTGCCGGCACAATGAGTCCCACCCCCGTAGAGCTTACAATCTAATTGGGGTGTTTCATGGGCAGTGATATTACCACTGAACTACTCTATCAGCCTATAGACTTACTAACCTCTGGTAAATTAGGGCAAATAATGTGACATTACCTGAAACCGGAACAGCTGTTTTAACACACTACTTACTAAGGTAATCATGTGCAAGAATAAAAGTCTGTAATTGAGCTCAGTGGAATAGAATTAGCATAACATTATTTCAGGATAATAGTATGTATATATATATATATATATATATATATATATATATATATTATCAAAAAATAAATAGATGATACCGTTCTGTGGCTAACGAAATGCTTTTATTTGTGCGAGCTTTCGAGATACACTGTTCTCTTCTTCCTGCGATGTTACAATGAATGAAGCAAGGATAACTTAAAAACAGTGTCTCTTGGAATGTTATCTGTGCTTCTCCTTCCCCCGGTGTGGATGTGTTTTATGGCTAGAGGTGTCAAAGGGTAACTGAAAGCAAGTGAAGAAAGAGTGTGTATGTGTATCAGTGTGAATAAAAATGATCCCACAAACTGGGCGCAACCCCACATTGGACCGGTACATTGAAAGCTTCAGACACAGCGCCAAAACCACCATCCTGGACAAAGTAAGGAAACAAACATATAATCTGACACTGATGGAGAGGAGAGCCATAGAATCGCTAAAGGCCAACCACAACATAACAATCAAACCTGCGGACAAGGGAGGAGCAGTGGTCATAATGAACACCACAGACTACCTGCGGGAAGCACACAGGCAACTCTCTGATTCAAAGTACTACACCCAACTGCAGGAGGATCCAACTAAAAAATACATGCGAGAACTCAGCAGGATCATTAAAACACTCCCGATCCACACAAGAGAACAAATTCTGGACCTGATACCAGCTAACCCAAAACCTGGCACATTCTACATGCTCCCTAAAATTCACAAAGAGGGTAACCCTGGGCGCCCTATTATCTCTGGATCTGGCACACTTACCGAGAATATTTCTGGCTGGGTGGAGGGCATTCTAAAACCACTTGTCAGGAACACACCCAGCTATATCCAGGATACCACCGACCTGCTAAACAAACTGAATGCCATTGGCCCCCTCCCTACAGGAACACTACTAGCAACTATGGATGTAGAGTCACTTTATACAAACATCCCCCACGAGGATGGGATTTCAGCCTGCAGATACTTTCTGGGATCGCAGGAGCCACTCACAGAGACAGTGACTAAATGCATTGAATTTATTCTGACCCATAACTACTTCACATTTGGAAATGACACATACCTCCAGACAACCGGGACCGCTATGGGTACTCGGATGGCGCCACAGTATGCCAATCTGTTCTGCGCAAAACTGGAAAGTGACTTTCTGTCCACCTGTCACTTGAAACCCCTTACATACCTTCGCTACATCGATGACATCCTCCTGATTTGGACCTCTGGCGAACAGGACCTCCTACAGTTCTATGACAACTTTAATACTTTCCACCCGACCATCAACCTCAAACTCACCCATTCCCCGGATGAAGTACATTTTCTAGACACCACCATTACTTTAAAGAACAACCAACTACAGACTTCTGTATACCGCAAACCTACAGACAGAGCCAGCTATTTGAGGGACAACAGCTTCCACCCGACACACACCAAACATGCAACCATCTACAGTCAAGCCATACGATACAACCGGATATGCTCCGACACAGCAGATAGAGACCAGCAGATTAAAGCCTTGAGATCAGACTTTATAAACCGTGGATATAACCACAGAATTGTAGACCAGCAAATTCACAAAGCCACCAGAATACCAAGAAGTGATCTCCTTGAATACAAACAGAAGGAGACAAGCGACAGGGTTCCTTTGGTGGTCACATATAACCCACACCTAGGAGACCTACGCAAGATCGCCAGGAAACTACAACCCATCCTCCAGGAAGATACAAGACTGCAACAGGTCTTCCCTGAAGCACCCTTATTATCATACAGACAACCCCATAATCTCAAGAATATTATGGTGAGGAGTAAAGTATTCAGCAGTACAACTGAATGCGGGACAAAACCATGCCAGGACCCAAGATGCAAAACCTGCGCAATGCTCTACACAGCGGACACAATACAAATACCACACAAGAATCGGGAATACAAAATCAGAGGAGGGTTCACCTGTTCCTCCAGCAATGTCGTGTACCTCATCATGTGCATGAAATGCCCAGGGGGCTGCTACTACATAGGTGAGACAGGACAGGGGCTAAACAAGAGAATGAACCTGCATCGCCACAGCATCACACGCGGAACAAGAGACAGTCCTGTTGGCGAACATTTCTCTGACTCTGGCCATAAGATGAACGATCTGAGGGTTGCCATACTCAAAGGTAATCTTAAAACCCCGAAAGAGAGACGGTTGCATGAATACAAATTTATGCAACTGTTCGGGACACTTAGCAGTGGCCTAAACAGAGATCGAAATTTTATGAGTCATTACTGACACAAGTGAACTCTCTTCCCATGAGCGCTAAAGGCCATGTCTGTACATACTGTGCTATATGTATGCACACACAGCTGTCTCTCACACATACTAATACTCCTTATTTTTCCATCCATATACACCAATAGGGACCACATAGTATCCACACACACTTTTAGTTGTGCTACTAACTCTCACATTTCCACACCCACCCACACCATTTATATCCCTCTCACTCCACACACACCTTGTGTAGAGCACTGTTTATACTGTGGGCTCTCCATTATTTTTATTCACACTGATACACATACACACTCTTTCTTCACTTGCTTTCAGTTACCCTTTGACACCTCTAGCCATAAAACACATCCACACCGGGGGAAGGAGAAGCACAGATAACATTCCAAGAGACACTGTTTTTAAGTTATCCTTGCTTCATTCATTGTAACATCGCCGGAAGAAGAGATCAGTGTATCTCGAAAGCTCGCACAAATAAAAGCATTTCGTTAGCCACAGAACGGTATCATCTATTTATTTTTTGATTATTGAAGCTCGGCTAACACGGTACTGATACCTCTACATATATATATATATATATATATATATATATATATATATATATATATATATATAAACACAGAAGAAAAAGGAACCTCTAAAGTAGCACTCAGACAATAATTTGCAAAAATAAAAAGGGTACTTTAATTAAATCCAAAAGATAACAGAAATACAAACAACTGACTGATGAGCCTGCCTGTCTAAAAAATAAATTTGGTGGACACAGAAAATTAATCAAAAACACAGTATAATAAACCCAGAAAAAATAAAACTAAAAAATCAATGCCCTAAGAAAAACCTTGCTCACTGAGGGAAAGGATTGTTTCCCGCAGTGCAGCAGTACAGACCGGCCGGTCACCAAAGATGTTAATGGCTAATAGACATAGAAAATCAAAAGAAAGGAAAAAAAAAAAAAAAAAAAAAAAATTTCAGGC
The DNA here is from genome assembly GCF_040206685.1 of Ascaphus truei. NCBI lineage: Eukaryota > Metazoa > Chordata > Amphibia > Anura > Ascaphidae > Ascaphus > Ascaphus truei. Next base: position 77,606,338 of record NC_134488.1, on the reverse strand, counting down.
TGAGAAAATATACACAGAAAAAAGTATATGTGCTGTACTGATAGCAGTGAGAGTGTCAGATACACAAGGGTAAGCCTAATACAATTATATAATACTATAACAAGGAATATATGTCAAATAATACATTTAGTGACCCAAATACACAAATATAAACAGATGGGAAAAACAAAGGGAGAGATGAATGAACAAAGATACTCAGCTCCTTGAGAATGAAACACTGCAGTCATCAATCAGCACAGCACAGTCCACAAATAAAGTCCAGAATATTGGACAATGTTGATAGTCCCAAATAAGACTGAAGGCAGGCAGGGTCAGCAACAGCAAAAATTAAAATTAGCCCACTAACGCGTTTCGCCCACAAAGGCTTCCTCACGAGTGGTTTATATATATATATATGAGAAACAAATCCACAGCTTGCACTCAATGTACTCAAAAAATCAACAGGTGCCAGTCTCTAATAATCATAGAACAACATTACCATCCTCTCGACCGGTAAAGGAAGACTGCACTCCAAACAATATAAGCAAAAGCCTGTATTAGGCATAGGTACAGAATAAATAGGCCGCCCAATCCGACATTTCGGTCCTGGAATGGAACCTTTCCACGCACCCCTCTTGACAAAGTTTCTGTTCCGGGACCGAAACGTCGGATTGGGCGGCCTATTTATTCTGTACCTATGCCTAATACAGGCTATTGCTTATATTGTTTGGAGTGCAGTCTTCCTTTACCGGACGTGAGGATGGTAATGTTATATATATATATATATATACACAGTGGTCGACAAATCACCAAGAAATCTACTCGCCGAACAAAAAAATCTACTCGCCACCTAGTACCACACGTGTGCTGCTTGGGCGAATAGGAGTTCGCCACGATGTTAAATCCACTCGCCCGGGGCGTGCAAATGTATAGGTTTGTTGAACACTGTATATATATATACAGTGGTCGACAAATCACCAAAAAATCTACTCGCCACACAAAAAAATCTACTCGCCACCTAGTACCAAACGTGTGCTGCTTGGGCCAATAGGAGCTCGCCACGATGTTAAATCCACTTGCCCGGGGCGAGCAAATGAATAGGTTTGTCGAACACTGTATATATATATATATAATACACTCTCTCACAACTTCTCTATAGCAAAAGCCCAATTTCAATGTCTGCATGGGAGAAATAGAAAGATTTAAATAACATAATGTTATTTGAAGATACTACACATATATATATATATGTGTAATATCTTCAAATAACATTATGTTATTTAAATCTTTCTATTTCTCCCATGCAGACATTGAAATTGGGCTTTTGCTATAGAGAAGTGGAGAAAGAGTGTATTGATTGCAATTACATTTCTTCCGCTATATTTAATGCTGCTCAGTCTGTTTAGGTGATGTGCTATGTTTTTTCTTCATGATTTTGCTTGACAGGACCAATGTGTGATTCCAATGCACATCATGGTACACAAGCCAATCCTTCCACTGTCACAAGACCAACCTGCAAACACTAGAGGTAAAGAACCCTTGATGTATTCACTTCCCCAACATCATTAATTAACCACCCATCTCCTAAATGTTGCTTTCTCATGGTATGAGGACAAGGGGCGTAAGAGTTGATCGCAAATACTGTGGCAGATGATTGCAATTATTAAGGGCTTATTCTTCTCACTCAGTAGTAGACTGCAGAAAACATATACAATTATCTGGAATAGAGCATTCAGCTCCCCCCAAAAATAATTTTTAGTTCCTCAAACTACTGAGTACATCATATTTTATGGATTCAAAAGACACACCTTGCAGTTAATAGCTATTTTAAAACTCCCATAGATCTTAGTGGCTTACTTGATGATGGGGATTAACTTTAGGAAGATAATTAATGGAATCCCACTTTCAAAACTGTAATAAAATCTATGGGGACACTACATTGGTACTAAGGGATTATGGAACAGAAAAGTGTGACAACTGTCTTCTATTATAATCTTTTCATACATTAATACGTTAGAATAGTTTTAATAGTACCCTCTAAATAGCTGTTTTACTTGTGTGAAGTATTTGAAGATCTCTAATTATATACACATCCCAAAGTAGAGAAAATGTATTTGCTGCAGAACACATCACATAAAATGAGATTGTGTGCTCAACCTCAATGGAAATTAAAAATATAGGAACATTTGATATCTTCAGATTCATGTTTTAGTCTGCACTTTATTTCTTCAAGTGCTAAGGGATACATGTTGAAAATAGTCTTAAAAGTAAGCTATCATGCACTGGTAATGTGCATCCGGTTATGAATTGATAGAACATTTAATTACAACCCTTTGATTTTAGAAGGTAATCATTTTGTTAACTTTTGACCTGCAGGCGCTTATGGGCTGAAATTAGCAGTGTATAAACATTGTCACTAAAGATTTTTACAAACATACGACATTGGATGGACAGTTTAGTAATCCTCTTTTGAATCAATATTGTGAAAAAAAATCTGTTTATGTACAGTAGGAAACTGTTTTTCAGTGATTGTTATAGTGGGAGAAACAGGTACTTTGCAATGCTGATTGTGTATTCTGTAAAATAACACAAGCAAGTGAAATCCCCCCCTGATAGATTGTAGTGATAGACAGAACAGACACTTCATGTGTCAGGTGTAATGGTCTGTAAACAGAAAATGACACAATAAAACAACAAGATGATGTCTGCTTGCGCCTCAGAGACAGAGCTTTCAGGATAAGTCAATGACATGCTGTCTGATATGTCACTAAGGATTACAGGCAGCATCATCTGTACTTACATGACAGGATATGAAGTGAATCTGTATCTTTAGCTGTTAACCAGCTACTGGCAAAATAATAACTTACCATATTACATGGTACTTGCTATTTGCTATATACAGATCTTTGAAGACACGAGACTGTTTAATTTAATGCATGATGCACCATTGAGTATGAAGTTCACATCTCATGTTGTTAGAAAGTTATACAGTATATATATATATATATATATATATATATATATATATATATATAAAATAAAAAATGAATAGACATCGTTCTGTAGCTAAGAAGAGACAGTCCTGTTGGCGAACATTTCTCTTACTCTGGCCATAAGATGAATGATCTGAAGGTGGCCATACTCAAAGGTAATCTTAGAACACCGAAAGAGAGACGGTTGCATGAATAAAAATGTATGCAACTATTCGGGACACTTAGTGGTGGCCTAAACCGAGACCACAGTTTCATGAGTCACTACCATGACACAAGAGAACTCTCTTCCCATGAGTGCTAAAGGCCATGTCTATCCATACTGTGCTATATGAATGTTTACACACAGCTCTCTTACACATACATATGTACAATGTAATTATATCCCTATATACCTATTTGGACCACATGGTATCTACACACATTAATAGTAATGCAACACCCTCTTACATTTCTACACCAACCCACACCATTGGTATACACTCACACACACCTTTTGTAAAGCGCTGTGTACACTGTGGGTGTTTTATAAATTTATATTTACACACATACACACACACATACACACACACACACACACACACACACACTCTTACATCACTTACATTCAGGGACCATTTAGCACTATATGACATAAATCACATACTGCACAGGGGGAGGGATAGGCTTCAGTCAGATACATTCCAGGATGCACTGTTTTAAAGTACAAACCTTTATTGTTTTATCCATTGTAACACCACTGGACAAAGAAATCAGTGTATCTTGAAAGCTTGCACAAATAAAAGCATTTCGTTAGCCACAGAACGGTATCATCTATTCGTTTTTGATTATTAAGCTCGGCTAACACAGTACAGATACCTCTACATATATATATAAATAAAAGAAAAAAGACAAAAGCGCACAGACCTAGTGCATTACCAAAAATAGAAGTTAAATATATGATAAAAGTAGTAATACCCACTTACAGAAAGACAAAAATAAAGTACATATAAGGGTTTCTTTGCTAGATGGTACAATACCACTGCTGAGGCTGCAAAACCATCCGTGGGACCGTGTGGGGTAGCGTGAGAGCGCCTGTCATACACTCTGCCTGGTGGGGATAGTCAGCGTGTGTAAGTGTCTCCTGACACTGGCTCCAACTGTATATATATCACAAAAACACCATAAATGTCCACACAATCTAAGTAATAGTGGATTCACCCATTTAAGTAGGGAGTGTGGCTCCTAGAAGATCCAATCAGAGTGGGAAAGCAAGAAGAGGGTGTGTGTGTACATCTGCTAAATATAACTGGTATCTACAGACCTATCGGTCGAAAATTCCCATTGACGTCAATGAGGATTTTCCTCTGAAAATGGTCCAATGGCCACTTTGACATATATAGAATCAGGCTTTTATTTGTGAGAAGTGACAACAGCCATCCAACAGCTCCAGGAGATACACATTCAGTGGATAATTGAAAACTCAGAAATATTTGCAAATGGGATATAGTCATACGCATTCATATTAATAATTCCGAGTTATTGCATATCTTACCTGGGCACTATGAGGAAGGCATCAATTTACCTCTTATGAGGAACCCGGGCTCATAGGTATTGTTAGAAAAATCTCTTGTGTTGGCGGTGCTGGCCAATGCTGGCTCCATTCTTTACCACGTCACAGTGATGCAGCGTCACAGTTTTGCAGCTGCCCTGGTGTCCCCGTCAGCATATATCTGATCTGGTAAATCAAATAGATTAAAAAGTGTTGAGTAGATGGAGAATTGCAACCCCCAGATTAAGTAGGAACTCTCCAGATATAAAAAATTATAGACATAGACTTTAATGGATCATAATAAAATAAAAAGGAGACACCTGCTGGCTGTTGGAGGGAATGGAGACTTGATTTCAGAGCTCCTCTCCCACCGGCACTATTAAAGCAATTACAAGCGGCAAAAGCGTGATTCTACCTGATTACTACACAGCACATCTTTTATAAACATCCAGAGATGCCGATTAGCAAAACAGCTCGATCCAAAGGCCAACCGGTTACCACTTTTTTCAAGAAAAACGGAGCGCCCCCACCCGAAAATAAAGAGATCCCTGGGCAGACATCAGACAAGGCCCCTGCTGTGGATCCTCCTGTGGAGGAGGAGGGGGATGAAGATATAGTCCGGCGCAAAGACCTAAAAGCATTTTGCGCAGATATGAAGAAATTCTTCATGACAGAACTTTGGGCGCTTAGAAAAGACCTAGATGCTCTTGGAGAGCGTACTGACTCCATTGAAACTAAAATGGACGAGACAACCACCGCCATAGCTGAAACACACGACCAGGTCACTGCTTTAAACGACAGAGTCAGATTTTTAGAAGATAAGGCAGAGGACGCCGAAAACCGCGACCGGCGGTGCAACATCAGGCTACGGGGGGTCCCTGAAAATATAAATGACCCTGAAGATTTTACCAATAGGTGGCTGGAGCACCTTTTTCCGGATAAACCAGACTCTGAGATAAGGCTGGACAGATGCCATAGAGCTTTGCTCGGGAAACCCCAGAGTGGTGACCCCCCCAGAGATATTGTGGCGCGATTCCACCATTTTCGCACCAAAGAAGAGGTGTGCAGGATCTCCCGTGAAGCTAAGACCCTTGAGTTCGAGGAGGTCAAGTTCCAGATATACCAGGACTTAGCCCCTGCCACCTTGATTAAAAGAAAGGCTCTGACTCCAATTACAAAAGTTCTCCGAGAGCATAACATCAGATACAGATGGCTGTTTCCCTGTGCCCTCCTTTCAATTAAAAATGGTGTTGCTCACACTTTAAAAAAACCAGAAAACGGAGAAGGCTTCCTCGCCAAACTCGGGGTCACTGGAGCCATACTTAACCCAGCACAGCCACCATCCGTCATCGCCAACCCCCTCACTCCCTCCTGGAACAAATCAGGGACCCCCCGTGCTAAACAGCATGTGGTGCGGGAGGCTTCAGGCTCCAACTGATCTTAATCAGCACAACAACACAAGTTTACAACCTCCCAGACCTCAAGGAATGAATCCCTGTTCAAGCCCACTGTCCCACCAGTACCAGATATCACCCAGACTTACCTCCTCTGCCAGATGTCAGCTATAGCCTGGAGCAGATCCGTTTGCAGTTTTGGAGCGGCAGCCATCTTGGCCCCATCCTCCTCTGTGTGGGGCGGGAGTAGCAGGGGTTTTGGCGCGAATGAATCGCTGACGTCATCCGGAGGTTCCTTCTTCACGCGAGATATCAGCCGCAGACTGATGACGTCGGGGGGACCGGGTCTATGGGACACGAGACGGCCCCTCCATTACCGGTGGGGTAGGAGGGGGAGAGGGAGTCTCGGCGTTCGAGCCTCTTTCCCTGCTCTCAATTCCTGGCCTGCTCGCCTTTGGTGGCGGGGTGGGGGGGCCGCCGTGCCCCAGCGTCTGCGCGCGCGCCCGTGCCCCAGCGTCTGCGTGCGCGCCCGTGCCCCAGCGTCTGCGCGCTCGTGCCCCAGCGTCTGCGTGCCCCAGCATCATCACCCATAGCCTTTCCCCACATAACCTGCACTCCCCGCCCTCTCGCGAGATCTCGGTCGCGGACTAGTGACGTCAGAGCGACCGGGACTTCTCTGCAGGAGGCGGTCCCCCCGCGGCCCCGCATGGAGTGGGAGGGAGACTGGGAGATCGAGTCCCTCTCCCTGCTGTCGGGTCTCGGCCCGCTTTCCTGGGGGGTCCGGGGGGGTCACATAGCCCAGCGTCGCCGCCCAGCATTACCATCATGTGCACAGCACTACCTGCCCAGCACCACCTACACAGCACACCCCAGCACCACCTACACAGCACACCCCAGCACCACCTGCACAGCACACCCCAGCACCACCTGCACAGCCCAGCACCACCTGCACAGCCCAGCACCACCTGCACAGCCCAGCCCAGCATTACACACACACCCCAGCACCACCTACACAGCACACCCCAGCACCACCTGCACAGCACACCCCAGCACCACCTGCACAGCCCAGCACCACCTGCACAGCCCAGCACCACCTGCACAGCCCAGCCCAGCATTACACACACATCCCAGCATCACCTACACAGCACATCCCAACACCACCTGCACAACACAGCCCAACATCACCTGCACAGCACAGTTCAACATCACCTGTGCAGCCCAGCTCAGCACCACCTGCACAGCCCAGCATTACACACACATTACACACACATTCCAGCATCACCGCCCAGATCGTTGCCCTCCGCACGGTACATCCACAAGCTCCTAGTGACGTCAGTGCAGCGGGGGCTTCTCTACAATAAGCGGTTCCTCCACAGCCCCAGATGGAATAAGAGGGGGAGAGGGAGACTTGGAAGTCGAGCCCCTCTCCCTCCTCACGGGTCTCGGCCCGCTCGTCTGGGGTACCTGGAGGATATGTATGGGTCTAGTTACCACCAAGCATGTCCCTGCCCCCCACACAATACACAACACCCAACAAACATAAATGAATAAAGATCATCTCCATGTTAAACATTGCCCCACATAGGGTGACACAGGGTCTGGGAATCACACATGAAAGAAATTAAATCCATAGGATCCCATATAACGGATGATTAACATTTTATTAAAAAATAGTAGTATATATGGAGAAGATATGTTTTATGGGTTAGAGGTATATTATTGTTATGTTGAATACATATGTATATATATGTATGTGTAGGTGTACATATGTTTATGTATATGTGTGTTATTACATATTACTATATACGCTATATAAGATTCCGCTATGACAAATATCTGCTATTTCGGTTTGGCTGTATACGGTGTGCTACGAGAAGGTCTATTATGTCACGTCATAAGGACTACATCAGTGATAGAGACTTTTCAGCACATGCGGATTCGTTCGATATAAATATATTTAGATATCTCTATATGAAGAAGCGGGTTATATGGAGGATACATACAATACAATTGACATATTATTTGTCTCTACGGATTGAAATTACCGCATGTATTGTATCCATATGCTAATGTTTCTCGTGTCATATCTGCCATATATGTTCGGGAAGATGATGTGCAGACACATGTTTAAAATTTCATAAGTTAGCTTAATAAAAGCTGTTTAGAAGCTGTTCACATTAGATAAGATTACAAACATAAGGGCTCAACGGCCTAAGGTTACTGTTATTTTGCCAAGGTTAATCCCGCTAACCCCATTACCAGTAATAGCACTATCTAGATTACAATCGGGATTCAAGGTTCATGGTCATTAAGGTCACTGTTAGTGGCACTGAGTTGATGTCACTATCATTTTATGTTGCAGTTCACAAAATATGCTTTGCTTTTTCCTTTTTGAAAAGTGCCGGGGGAGATACTCCCCTTCGAGCATGTGTCCCCTTCATCGGTCCCCAAATATGAGGGACCGATTCCAAGACCCAGGGTGGGATGTCTTCAACACAGGAGACTGGCCCATCTTTAAGATGGAGTCAGAAGACCCACCCTCTGGGCACAGGAGCTACTCTCGGGGGCTCCCGAGATACGCCCTTGTTTTTTGTTTATCCCTTTTTACAATTTTATTATTATTTTCTTTTTCCCGTTTTAGCCCTCTTGTCGCTTCCCCTGTCTTGTCTACCTTTCCCTGCCCTCTCCCTTTCCCTTCCCTCTCCAGGGAGCATAGATTCCACCCAGAGCGTCTAGCCGACACGATAGTTTGGGACACATCCGCCAGAAACCTCAGATATAATTTCACAAGTAAGTATGCAGATCACTATATATATCATTCCCTGCTTCGTAATACATGGCGTTAACATTAATCTCTCACAATGTGAAGGGCTTTAATAGCCCAATCAAAAGAAAGCTTGCTTTTACAGATTACAAGAGAAAACAAGCGGATGTGCTATTTCTACAAGAAACACACTTTAGTAATAATAGCTCCCCCAAGTTCCTAGATAGGGGCTTCTCCCAATTTTATACAGCATCAGCATCGGTCAAAAAACGTGGGGTAGCCATCGTATTTAACAACTCAATCCCATTTATTCTCCAGACAATCAAAAAAGATGTAGATGGTCGTTATATCATTGTAACAGGGACCATACATGAGCAGCCTATAACGTTGGCCTCCCTCTACGCGCCCTGCACACAGGATGCGTCCTTTTTTGACAGATTCTTCCGCCTGCTAAACTCAGCAGCTAAGGGATACACTATAATAGCAGGAGATTTTAACATCACAATGCAATCTTCAATAGACAGATCAGGGGGAAATGACTCCGATAATAAAAAAGCTCAAAATTCCCTGCACAATGCCCTGAAAGATAATCAATTAGTAGACATATGGAGGGAGCTCCACCCTACGGCAAGGGACTACACTTTCTATTCCCACCCACACACCTCATATAGCAGAATCGATTATCTCTTCGTTTCGTGCCACCTGGTCCCTAAGGTCAATCATACAAAGATTCATGATATTTCATGGTCTGACCATGCACCAATTGAGCTCAGGTGCAACAATATTCAGACCAATAGACCAGGCGCAAACTGGAAACTTAATGAATCTATTCTTAAAATACCCGAAACCTGCGAAACGATAGGTCAAGAAATAACTCAATTCTTTGAGATAAACACAGGCTCTGTGGAGTCCCATATGACTTTATGGGAGGCTCATAAAGCAACGCTAAGGGGCATAATAATTAATCTCACTGCTAAAAGAAAACGAGTGAGGGATTCCAAAATTCGGACGCTCCAATCCAAATTGTATTCCCTTTCATCGAGTCATAAGACCAATCCCGATCCACTTACGACACAGGAACTTAAAGATACAAAAATTGAATTAAATATGTTATTGACTTCCCGGGCAGATAACTCCCTATGTTGGTCTAGGAGGAAGTTTTATGAAAAAGCTAACAGGCCGGATACGATGCTGGCGCGCGCACTGAAGGATAGGCAATCTAAGTTTAATATCCAAGCTATACGCTTAAAATCGGGTGTACTTACGGCCAATCCTAAAAAAATAGTGGAAGAATTCGGTTCATTTTATGGCTCCCTATACGACGGTAAGAAGGTGGCACACAATAACAACACGAGCAGCGCACTAAGAGATTTCTTAGCCAGCTCAAAACTGGAGAGATTGACAGAGCTAGACAGAGAAGCTATGGGCGCTGACTTCACATTAGAAGAAGTGTCGCAGGCCATCAAGGAGCTTAAGCCATCAAAGGCACCAGGCCCTGATGGCTTTTCGGGGCTTTATTATAAGAAATTTTCCGAATCACTTGCTCCGAGGCTGCTCCAAATGTTTAATGCTATCTTAGCAGGAGCCCCTATTCCTGGGGACATGCTGCGGGCGTCTATATCACTTATACATAAACCTGGCAAGGATCCGCTAAATTGTAAAAGCTATAGGCCAATATCTCTAATTAATACCGATATCAAAATATATGCGAAATTATTGGCCAACAGATTAAGTCATATCCTACCCAGACTAATACACCCAGATCAGGTCGGTTTTGTTAAGGGGAGGCAGGCAGCGGATAACACCCGACGATTTATTGATCTGTTGGAATTGGCTAACAAAAATAACACACAAAGCATGCTATTAAGTCTGGATGCAGAAAAAGCTTTTGATAGGATAGACTGGCCATACTTAAAAGAGACGCTCGCGGCATTTGGCTTCGGAAATCGGGTGAGTAGAGCGATTATGTCACTATACTCAGGTCCAACTGCCAGGGTCATACATCAGGGCTTCCCCTCGGTCCCATTTCAAATCCAGAGTGGCACAAGACAGGGATGCCCTTTATCTCCCCTCCTGTTCGCCCTATGTATTGAACCCCTCGCGGCACGAATTCGAGATAGCCCGGATATCTCAGGGTTAAACGTTTTCTCCCAATCACATAAAGCGGCCCTGTATGCTGATGATATCCTATTAATCATCTCCAAACCCCTTACGTCATTACCTAACCTGTTTGACCTACTGGATAAATTCTCCAAGGTCTCAGGTTTCAAGATTAACCAATCCAAATCTGAAGCTCTGAATATCAACCTCCCTAGGCATACAGAGAAATTACTGAAACTAAATTTCAATTTTAACTGGCAAAAGAACTCGATAAAATATTTGGGGACCTATATCACCAAAGATGCAAAAAGCATCTATAAAGCAAATTATCCCAAACTGATCTGGACTCTAAAACAAGACCTAATCAGATGGTCTTCCAAGAAGATTTCTTGGATCGGAAGGATTCACAGCGTTAAGATGAATCTACTTCCCCGTATCCTATACCTCTTCCAGACACTACCTGTGCCACTCAAACTGAAGGACATACTCTCACTTCAGTCTGGAATATCTCATTTTATCTGGGGAGGTAAAAAACCGAGAGTAAATAAATTATCTATGAAGAGACCTATCTTAGCGGGTGGCCTAGCGGTACCCTGCCTGTTGTCATATTTTAAAGCGGCTCAATTAAGCCAGGTCATACAATGGCATTCCGACCACAAATTAAAAAGATGGGTTGAGCTCGAACATGCGGCTTGCTCCCCTTTAGAGCTTAACAATTTGATTTGGCTACCTAAAACATCAAGGAAAAACACTATTTTACCGCTCACCTCAATGGCTAACTCCTTATCTGTTTGGGAAGCATCAAGATTAAAAAACTCACTTACTTCAGCAAATTCCCTGATGTCACCCATTTGGAATAATCCCAGCTTTGCACCGGGTCTTATTGGTCATAATCACTCAATTTGGAAACAAAAAGGCTATACTAGACTCAAAGATCTGGAGGGCCATGATCTAAAAATTAAATCTTTTGACCATCTCAGACTAGAAAAAGACATTCCCCACGCTGAATTCCATAAATACCTCCAGCTCAGATCATTTTATAATAAATTTGCCCCATACCCCCCAATGACGAATTTTGAAAAGCTCTGTCGGGCAGAAACCGACACTAAGGGACTCATATCTACGATATACAGAGAGGTAGTCGAACCTGCAATCTCAAAGCACCAATCACCTACATTCCGTACCCAATGGGAAAGGGACCTGGGGGAGACCTTGGACGACGAAGAGTGGAATGCTATATTCCTAGGAGCCGCAAAAAGTTCTATATGCACCACACTGAAGGAGAACGCATATAAAGTTCTTATGAGATGGTACCTCACCCCACTCAAATTATCTAAGTTTGTACCAGGGTCCTCCCCATTGTGCCCTAAACAATGTGGAGGAACAGCTGACCTGTTACATATGCTGTGGTCTTGCCCGCTGATATACCCGCTATGGGAAAAGATCAGAAATTGGATCCAGAGAGTATTTGATCTCACTATTCCCCCAGACCCTTGGCTGTTTCTCATGAACAGACCCCTAAAGGGCCTATCAAAATCACACAATAAACTAATTGCACATTTTGCTCTAGCTACGCGGTGCGAGATCGCAGCACTATGGAAACGCCCCGATATTCCAATTATCCCAAAGATTCGGAATCGTATTTGGTTTATCTGCCAGATGGAAAAGCTAACGAGCTTAGTTAATGACACTGGCGACAATTATCTAAAAGTTTGGGCCCCCTGGCTTGCCCAAACAGACATCCCTGGGGTAGAGCGTAACACAATTTGGCTATAATAGTAATAAATGCGTTCTCCTTTGGGGTCATGAGAACCAACCCCACGCCTAGAGCCTCATACTCCTTACGCCCAATCTCTTATTCTACAGAAAGGCCTCACTAGTTGATACATAATCCTCACGCTGTCCTGGTGTTCCCCAGATATATTCTTGTCCTTGGATACACCTTCCCCCTCACCCCCTCCTTTACCTCCTCCCCCACCCCCCTCCTTTTTTTTTTTTTTTTTTTTTTTTTTGTTTATTTGTTTATATATTATTATTTACCCCAGTACCTTACACATGACGATTCCCACTCACGTGGTTAAGTAGGGCTCGAAAAACTACGTGAGTTTATTATGCTTTTGTTATTGTATATGATATGCTAAATATGCACCTGATGTCTTTTTTTTATGTATATCATGCATTTATGTATAATAAAATACAAGTTATAAAAAAAAAATAATAAAATAAAAAAAAAAAAATGAAACACAGACAAAAAAAATCATCCAGGATGAGTTCTTTGTCTGTTTTTCTCGTTTTTTTTTTTACATTTCATTATGATCCATTAAAGTCTATTTCTATATTTTTCTATATCTGACAGGTACCTACTTAATCCGGGGGTTGCGTTTCTCCATCTACCTAACACTTTTTCTTTTATTTGTGAGAAACTGCTTCATGTAAATCAAGACAGAGTATAATTATGCTTAAATAACAACACACATATTGCCCTCTAAAACAACATTATTAATTTTCTTCCATAAGATTAAACAACCAGGTGTGATGGAGATCACAAAATTCAAACTTCAGGTAACAGACATAACACTTTACAGTCTATACTCTTAGAACTATGCACTTGAATACTTTAAAGTCAATTGATATCAAAAGACAGGTGTGCGTCATTCTCATGCATTTTTTGATAATTTCTCAATTTAGATAGCTGTGCAACTTACTCCCCGAAAACCTCTTTCTTCGGCTTTAAAAAGAAATCTGATTATAACTTCAAGGATTGAAATAGATTCTAATTAAAATTAAAAGTTTAACTATTTTACTGTAGCTAGTTATTCCTACTCCATTGAAATTCTGTGACCTAGAAAAACTGTAATTAGTCCCAGTTCATTTGAACTAATTACAAATATTTTTTAATCATAATAACATTTCCCAGTGGGTTCAACTGCATCATTAATGGGGTAAGATTATTAACTGGCAATTGCTGCATTATTTAAAGAATTGAGGGGCTATTTGTTAACATAATAGGTAGCTCACAAAAAGGATAAGTATACGGATTAGAGGCCACATCTGGCCTCTGCATTCTGCATTCCACATCATCCCTAATGTCTGTTTGTTCTCTGCTGAATAAAACAGCAATTTCAAAAGACACAATTGAATCTTGATATAAACAGAGAGAGATACAGTCATCTCTCATGTGAACCTTTTGTGCTCCTATCTTTGTTCAGTTTCCAAGGAGATAGTGTGGTGTCAGGGAACAGTATAAACGGTATAAAAAATATTTCACTTCACTTGGGTTTTTGTGAATCAACTTAGTCCTGAACTGTTTAAAAGGCTATGGATTAAACTCTTCCTTATTAAGGATTTTAGAAAGATTGTGGTCCTAGAAGTGCTACTGTATATGCCTTCTAAATACTGAAGTTTGTGCCTAAAAAATAAGCATATATGTCTTACATATTTTCTTAGAGGATTTATAAAGAATCTGTGTTCTTGTAGACTTATGGCACTATAAAACATACAGGTATATCACATCAAAAGACTGATGTGTGTCATTCTCAAAGTTCTCCATAAAAGTACTTATAAACCACTCATAAAAATGTTTTAACAAGTCCTCAACTCTGCTAACAGTACAATTTACTAAAAAGCCCCTTGTACTTTCCTTTTAACTAGAATTCCAATGATTCAAGAAATTATATGGACCCTCTTTCAAATTAAAAGAAAACAAACTTATTTATGCCTCCATTTTTGGACTTGTGCCTTTTAAAATAGTAATCAGTTCCAGTTCCTTTAAACCAATTGTATACTATTTGCGTTATATTGTTAGGCATAGGGGGTTATTCATTAAACATTAAACCTCAATTTAAGAGACTTCATAATCTGCAGCAAAGCTCTCCTAACTGATGTTTAGATAGAACAGGATATAAATACTGTATTATTATCAATATCATACTAGTCACTCTAGAACCATCACTGTTAACACCCTAGCTCACAACAACCACCTCAGTTTTTATAAAATAAACTTTTACAGAGTCATTTAAAATGTTACAGCATTACATAATATTACACCACTAATTAAAATTAAGACATGTTTTGAAAACATACATAGAAGATTTTGTTTTACCAAGAGATGTTTCAAAATACCTCAACATCATTTTTCCCAACGTAAAATGTGATTGAAGGTTTTGAATAATAAAAGGGAGCAGGTGCATATAAACTATCAAGTAAAATAAAACAAGGAAAAATAAGTTAAAACAAGTCAGTCAAAGATCAATTATCATACAATTAGGAAATGTCAACAAAAGAAATATTCTGCAAGGGGATGGAAAGAGAAATAAGTCTCCACCAGGGATCTCTGACATTCTGGAACTTTTTAACTGCATTCTCAACTTCCCAATTAACATAACATTAAACATTCACTAGAAAGTATGTAGAAAATATACTTCAGGGATAGGCAGAGGGACAAGCTTCATCTGGGCTGTAGAGAGGTCAGTTTCTCACCAGAAGTAAATCAGATGCCCATGAAGCAAGGCATCAGAAGTAAATATGGGCACATTTTTTGTGTGAATTTGGATCTGCAGCAGATCGACTGGCAACTATCTTACACAGATTTCCGCAATGTCAAAAAAGGGCAATTCGCAGTTAGCGGATTTTTCATTATTATTAACAATACACTCCGCGGATTCTGCAACCCGTGGACAGATTTGTAGAATCCAATCTGCGGATTGAGCAACTCGTTGGTGAATTCTTAAGAATTCTATAAATTCGCCCGTGGGTTATATCCAATGGCGGTTTTTGATGAATAAACGCGGATTAAAACCGACCAAATCTGTTTGCGGATTTTACATCGCAAAACGGATTTTGAGTGGAAAATGCAAGAAAATCCGAGAAACGGATTTAGGCGGATTCGCCCATCTCTAATCAGAAGGTCCCTAGGAATTTCCATCAATTAGATTTTCAAGTACAGACAAGATCTCATTCTACAAGGGGATTATTTTAGGGCAATCCCACTAAATATATAAAAATGAGCCACTATTATTACAACCTCTCCAACAATGGGGGGGCATACCTTTATAGAAAAAAAGCTGTTTGCCAGGTAAAAGTCTCTCCAGACTGAAATATTTTTTTTTACCCTGCACTCCTGCAAAGCCCATATTGTAGGGTAGATTCTTCTCTGGCAAAATCTTGATTGATTGAATTGGCAACGTTTGATGTGGAATTTCACTTTGGAATGCCAACCAACCCAGGGAACGTAGCCCTGATAGAGAAAAAGTAAAATAAGAAATAAGGACCAGGGCAGGGAACACAGAGTTGGCGTGAGCATGGGCAGAGGGGGAGATTGCACCAAATATAAATTATATTAAATTGATAAAAATAACTATTGAGAAAGAAAACAGAAAAAACACTGGAAATAAATAGCTTAAATAAAAGACTAAAGACAGGATAAACATTTTATGAAGTCGGTAGTTAGAAGAAACTTCAGGTAAACTACCTACAAAGGCTCAAGGAACTGTCAAAGAACCCGGTGATGAGAATGTGGACTTCGAGGCTTGCTTTCACCATTTGCAGCTGACCCACTATCACTCTTCTACCAGTGGATTAGACTGCGGTGCTGGGAGAAAGCATAGCTCCAGGAGTTAAGCGGGTAATCCCAAGGACTCGAGAAAGACAAAGGACATCTCAGGGAGTGGCCACTGAAGCAGTTCTTCTGTCCCTCATAGCAATGAGATGGAAAGGAAAGCCTAACTTATATTTAACTTGATTATATAAAAAGATATATGGTCAATGCTTTCAATTCTCTTCAACGAGGCAGAATTTCAATTCTCTTCAATGAGGCAGAGTAGTCAGGGCTGTCATTGAATATAGTGAACTTCTAGTTCTCCAGAACTATTTCCAATTGAGATTTTGATTTAGACATGAAAGAGGAGTGTAAATGCATGATCACATTAATCAGTTTATTAGATTCCTCTGACGTCAGCACCAGGGCTCTAGGAATTATGTCCAACAACAACATGAAAGAAAGTAGGTCTGGAAGCAGCTCGCTAACATATAGAACTTAGCAATATGGGTGCTTGATTACGCATTTGGTAAAATTTAGACTCCTCCATCCAAATTCTTGCAGAGTATCTGTTTACTTCAAATAGAGGAAATCTCCAATCGGATGTCTGAAATGTCAAATCGGATATCAGAA
This sequence comes from Ascaphus truei, assembly GCF_040206685.1. Classification (NCBI taxonomy): domain Eukaryota; kingdom Metazoa; phylum Chordata; class Amphibia; order Anura; family Ascaphidae; genus Ascaphus; species Ascaphus truei. The sequence goes on along the minus strand of NC_134488.1, from coordinate 77,589,411 downwards.
AGCACTTTTGGAGCTCAGACTGAATAAGTCACGTTATATCATTAAATTGGTTAAGTAAATGTCCTTAGTAGAAGGCTGGCGGAAGGAACTCAAAAACATTCCATGGACATAGGAGAGAAGTCTACACCAGGTTGTTGACCGAGGAGGGGAGCCCCGTCTTTGACTTCGAAGGCCTGGCACAAAAAAGAGCCAGGCCTGGGACAGTTGGCCCGATGCTCCCCCCTGCCCCCCTGATGGCAGCCCTTGCTGGCAGTCCTTTTGAAATTCAGAATCAGAGTAAGAGTCTTCTCGTGCAAGCAGAGAACTAGCATGTTCTGACTTTGCAGAGGGTTTAAATTTCTTTAGAAAAAACAATGCCACCTCAGAATGAGGCGGTCGCTTCTGTTTTGGATGTAGCTTGAGCTATAGCTTGTAAAGAGACATCAAAATGAGATTTAAAAAAAAAAAAATTCATCCAAATACTGAGCCATCATGCCACTCCTTCAAGAAGCAATCTTGAATGGTGCGCACATGTGCCCCTATCTTTTTAGTTTATTACTCATGTAGATGATGTGCATTCAGATATTATATTTTGTAAATTATATATTTTCCAGATAAATAGTACATGGCATAACCCATAACTTGTATTATTTTTCTAAGCCTTAATGTGCTTTGTCACAACCTAGAAAATGTAAGAAGTGGGTGAAAGAATCTCTTGATCCTTGTGGTAAGAAATACCTGGTTTATGGTGATATATAAACTCCCAGTTTTACGGGATTCCCCCCCTCCCCCCCTTTGTCATCACTTGTATTCTATGCATTGAATCATGTGTTAATTTGTGCACATTTTGCTCTGTGGGGTTGGTGACTGCCAATTAGTGTATCTCTGTAGGTTTTCAGTGATTTTTTTCTGTTTTAAGCTTTCATTACGAAAAGCAGCATTACATCTTTAAAACTGAAAAATAAACTCTGCAGTGAAAAATATGGCAGACATTGAATAAACACTACTTACTAAGGACGGGATGCACTAAGCTCTGTTAAATCAGGGCAAATCATGGCAAATAACGTCAGGTTACCTATAAAGGTAATGGATGTTATTTCCCCGGAGTTTAAAGGGTATCTACTAAGTTAATAATATGCTAAAACAATGGCCATGACCAAAAGCATTAGCGTATGGATAAATGCCATATCAGGAACCGAAGTAGCGCATAGACATGTTAACCAAAACAATAAAAATGCGCGTTGACACAGGCAAACATCAACTTTGTACTCCAATTAACACACTATCACATTACAAATGTATTATGCATGTGCGTTATACAAATGTAAAGCCCTTGCACACACTAAATTTCAAATAAATATACAGCCTCAGAAAGTTTGTTAGCTATTTTATCATAACGATATTAACATGGCTGGGGGGACTTTTTCCTCTGTGCTGCAGCTGCTCCTACTGCTGAAGCCTCTGGGCTTGGGAGCATCAAATTCACCAATACTGCATTGAAGATACTTATTAATGGTATTGTATATCACATCTCAAAATCTTAGTTGAACTGTGCTACAAAACCTGCACAGCAGACAAAAAATGCATTTGGCACCAATTTCTTCAGGATATAAATGCTCAAGGGAATGCTGTATGCATAGTAGATACAGTATGTTGAAAAAGTGTTGGCCAGCTAGCAAGAGAAATCTGAAGAGGCTTGCCGACCATGCTGCCCAGACCAGGCACACAGGAGGGGAACCACTGCACGAGCTAAACGTGTCCTCGTATGATCAAGGTACTCTACACAGCTCAGGTTGTAGGCCTGCTAAAATGATGGGATCTTCCTCAGGAGTACCTGGCACCATAAGTCCAAACAGACATGTTAAATAATACATTAATACACTGTAAAATTATTGTGTGTACAATATATATATATATATATCTACAAAAACACAAAAAACACAGGCGCACTCATAGCGTAAAATAGTATATCAATATATTTATGGATAGAAGGATTTTAAAATTACACACTCACAAACATAGCTGATAGTAAAGCATTTTCGAGTAAAACTCAGCCCGTTCAGACGCAGGAACCCAGTGAGGGGGACTTTGTTGTAATGTCCGTGGTATAACCTGCTGTAGTAGCCCCTCTTTGTCCTTGCAGGGACCGGAGACCACGAGGGATGCCGCCTTCCCCTCGTTCCGGCGTTACACAGTGAGTCCACAGATCCAGATCTCGCGTGAGCTCAGTGACGTCAGTGAGGTCTTTGCCGGAGAAGCCTCACAGGGGAAAGCGGGCTGGAAGGCTGGATGGCTAATATAGATGCTAGCAGCACAGCAATGAGTGGAAATATAAAGTATAAAAGCTGGACAATATACTCCACAGCACTCTCTCTACGCGTTTCGTCTCGAGCGAGACTTCATCAGGAGTTATTAGCATAGGTATTGGACGCAGTTATATAGTACATTAAACCAATCAGAGCACAGAAGACAGATGATTGCTAATACAATACATACAGTATGCTCAATGTGGGGGTGAGATTAACCCCTATATATGCCAAAACACATATAGATTAAAGCTAACAATTTTAAACATAATAAAGATAATGACCAAACAATAACATGCACTTTTAACAAATACATTAAAATAAAAATAAAACATTTAGATTATAAAACATTTTTTATGCTTATAGATAAAGCACAAAAATATATAATAAAATAACATTGGCAGTTAACTTACATAGTATGGTATAATACATGAAACAGATGCTAGTAAAGGGTAGTGATACCCTAGGTATGAGGAGATGGCTGAATAGCCACTAGATGTATAAGGAGACAAAGTTGGTATTAGAGAGATTCAGAGGGATCAAGGTGCAAAAATGGCCACAATAAAATACAAAAAAGAGAAAGGGGCGGGGGAAGGAATGGGGGGGTGAGGGGGGACGAAAAAGGAAGAGGGGGTGGAGGGAAAGGAAGAACGGAAGGGAAGGATTAGGTGGGGGTGGAAGAAAGAAAAAGGGAAAAAAGGGGAATAAAGAGAGACCAAGGAAAGAGAATGTGGGAAATGCTAGAAAAAGGGGGGGGGGGGGGGGGGGAAACAAAACAAAAAAAATATATATGAAAAATGCAAAAAATATACAAAAAATGAAAAGTAAAAAGTAAAAAGTAAAAAATGAAAAGTAAAATATAAATAAAATAATAAAAAATAACAATGAATGACGAGCTATGAAGGATACTGGGCCAATGGTGGTCGCGCAAGCAAGGCCAACGGTACCCACAAATATATGTAAATAGTCATGTTAGAACTATTGTATGCATGGAACAGTGGAATGTATAAATAGATATATATAATGAGCCATTGTGGTGGTGCTGGTGCCCACACGGAGGGAACAAACTAAATCGCTCAACCCAGACCTCCCTGTAGAACACCATACCCCACAGTAAGCAAGATAGTAGCTAAACTACTGTACTAATGTCTTATGTGTCATTGAGACCCCCCGGAACCAATGTACCAAGTACATATATCCAGTAGGTCTCCCTGACACACAGTTTTTTGAATCTATCACCTTCCGAGAGGGAAGGTGAGATGGCCTCGATACCAAAGATGGACAGAGAGCAGGGATCCCTAGTATGTATACTATCAAAGTGTCGTGATAAGCAGTGTGACTGGAGACCATGTTTGACATTCCTACGGTGCTCAAGAAATCTAGTACTCATCATCCTTGATGTGCGGCCCACATATTGTAGGCCGCAACGGCAGGTTATTAGATATACAGCTAAACCCCGTTATAACGCGGGTCTCGGGGTCCACCCCGAGACCACCGCGTTACTAACGGGGTCGCGAGAAAAAAAAAATGGCAGCCGCTTCAGCGCATATTCATCCCGCGGGACAGGAGATGGGAGCGGGCATGTCCCTCCAGTCCCCGCTTCCCCCTGTCACCGCAGGACAGGCCGCGGGGCAGGAGATGGGAGCGGGGATGTCCCTCCTGTCCCCTCTTCCCCCTGTCACCGCGGGACAGGCCGCGGGGCAGGAGATGGGAGCGGGGATGTCCCTCAGGTCACCGCTTACCTCAGATCCCTCCACGTGCCCGGTGCTCCCGCTGCCTGCATGGAGGTGGTAGCGGGGGGTTTCTTCTCCCCACCGCTGTCCCCGGTGCTCCCGCTGCCTGTGCGGGAGGAGGGGGGGAGCGGGTGGTGGTGCTGGTGTAAGTGTCTGTGAGTGTGTGTAAGTGTCTGAGTGTGTGTGTAAGTGTGTGTAAGTGTGTGTGAGTGTCTGTGAGTGTCTAAGTGTGTGTAAGTGTGTGTGAGTGTCTGTGAGTGTCTGTAAGTGTGTGTGAGTGTGTGTGAGTGTGTGTAAGTGTGTGTGAGTGTCTGTGAGTGTCTAAGTGTGTGTGAGTGTGTGTGAGTGTGTGTGAGTGTGTGTGAGTGTGTGTAAGTGTGTGTGAGTGTCTGTGAGTGTCTAAGTGTGTGTAAGTGTGTGTAAGTGTGTGTGAGTGTGTGTGAGTGTGTGTGAGTGTGTGTGAGTGTGTGTGAGTGTCTGTGAGTGTCTGTGAGTGTGTGTGAGTGTGTGTGAGTGTCTGTGAGTGTGTGTGAGTGTGTGTGAGTGTGTGTGTGTAAGTGTCTGTGAGTGTCTAAGTGTGTGTAAGTGTGTGTAAGTGTGTGTAAGTGTGTGTGAGTGTGTGTGAGTGTCTGTGAGTGTGTGTGAGTGTGCGTGAGTGTGTGTGAGTGTGCGTGAGTGTGTGTAAGTGTGCGTAAGTGTGTGTAAGTGTGTGTGAGTGTCTGTGAGTGTCTGTAAGTGTGTGTGAGTGTCTGTCAGTGTGTGTAAGTGTCTGAGTGTGTGTGTAAGTAAGTGTAAGAGCCTGAGCGGGAGGTGGGAGGTTTGACAGGGAGGGGGGGCGTGGCTTGAGCGGAGGGACCCGCTACTCTCCCCCCCCCTCCCTCCACGGACTGCAGGAGGGAGCTGCTACTCTCCCCCCCCTTCCCTCCACGGGCTGCAGGAGGGACCCGCTACTCTCCCCCCCCTCCCCGGACTGCAGGAGGGAGCTGCTACTCTCCCCCCCCTCCCCGGACTGCAGGAGGGAGCTGCTACTCTCCCCCCACTCCCTCCACTGGCTGCAGGAGGGACCCGCTACTCTCCCCCCCCTCCCTCCACGGACTCGGGCTGGAGCACTCATACATACACACATACTGCTGCGGCACAGTTTATTCGAGCATTTGCCCGTTCTGTGCCGCAGCAGTAGCCTGGCGCGCGCCCGAGTGTGACGGGCGCGCGCCGAAGCAGCGGAAGAGCGCCCTCCGATCGGGGCGCTCTCCCTCCCGCTGCCGGGTCCGCCGGGTCCCCCGGAACCCCCTGCCGCCGTCCCGCAGATCGCGGGACACCAGGGCTCCCTCGGGGAGCCCTGGACGCGCGTGCAGGGGGCGCAGGCTCCCGAAGACGCGTGACCGCGCGTCTATGACGCGCGGCACGCCGAGGGGCGGCCACTAGCAAGCCGGGAAATCTCCCGGCTTGCGGATCTGGCCGCACTGCGATAAAGTGTGTCGCCAGTGTACACACATACACACACACACACAGGCACTCACGCACTCATACACACACACACAGACAGGCACTCGCACTCACACACACAGACCGCTAACCCCCCCCCCCCCCCCCCCCGCCGTAGTACAGGGCCCGCCGTAGCCGCAGCGCAGGGCCCCGCCACCCCCCCACCCCCCCACAGCACAATGACTTCCCACCCCCTTAACTTTGTCATACAAAAGTCACAAGACGTTGTACAGGCAAAATACATCTGTTAAAGTGCAGTTGTCTGTTTATTTCTATATAATAATTGTGTGCAGTGTGTGTGCAGTGTGTGTGCAGTGTGTCAGTGTGTGCAGTGTGAGCAATGAGGAGTGTGTGTGCAGTGTACAGTGTGTGTGCAGTGTGTCAGTGTGTGCAGTGTGAGCAATGAGCAGTGTGTGTGCAGTGTGTCAGTGTGTGTGCAGTGTGGCAGTGTGAGCAATGAGCAGTGTGTGTGCAGTGAGTGTGTGCAGTGTGTGCAGTGTGTGCAGTGTGTGCAGTGTGTGCAGTGTGCAAAAAAACCGCGTAGAGACGAAACGCATAGAGAGAGTGCTGTGGAGTATATTGTCCAGCTTTTATACTTTATATTTCCACTCATTGCTGTGCTGCTAGCATCTATATTAGCCATCCAGCCTTCCAGCCCGCTTTCCCCTGTGAGGCTTCTCCGGCAAAGACCTCACTGACGTCACCGAGCTCACGCGAGATCTGGATCTGTGGACTCACTGTGTAACGCCGGAACGAGGGGAAGGCGGCATCCCTCGTGGTCTCCGGTCCCTGCAAGGACAAAGAGGGGCTACTACAGCAGGTTATACCACGGACATTACAACAAAGTCCCCCTCACTGGGTTCCTGCGTCTGAATGGGCTGAGTTTTACTCGAAAATGCTTTACTATCAGCTATGTTTGTGAGTGTGTAATTTTAAAATCCTTCAATCCATAAATATATTGATATACTATTTTACGCTATGAGTGCGCCTGTGTTTTTTGTGTTTTTGTAGATATCTTCAAGGAAGTGGTGTTCCCTTCACTCGAGCTGCAGTGACTCATTTGGATAGCAACTGGACTATTTTTTAGGATTTGTATTTATTTTTGATATATATCTTTCTGGACATTTCTTTTTTGTTTTACTTTATTTATTTTATTTTTCATGTATTCTATTGTATTTTTGCATTAGCCATTTAATTTAATTTTATCTGTTCCACTGTGCACATTATAGGTTTTACTTATATTTATAGAGGGTTTATATATAGAGCTTCAGGTTGGCGCCAATTTTTTCTTTTGTTTTGATATATATGCTGATAGAGGGTGTTGTTGGGGGGGGTGCCGCATGGCTGGCCGCTCCACTTCCCGCCTCGGGACCGGGCGGGCCTAACGCTCAGAGCACGGAAGTGACTGTGCTCCCCCTGCGGGAGCACCACGTGGCACACCAGTGGCTGTACCTCCGCCTACCGTGCGCGGCCGCCGGACCCGAAGCGGGGAACGTGACTGCTAGACCCCTTCTGGCCGCCAGACCCCTCTGCTCCCCGAAACCACCCCTCCCCGCCGGCAGCGTGCTCCTTTTAGAGGACCCGCGGCAGAAAGTGCCGCGTGGGGTAAGGGCGTAGCAAAGGGGCAGTTACCGGGAAGGGAGAAGGTGGGTGGTCAAGGGCGGCCAGCCGTTGAGGAGGGCCAAGAGGGGTGACAGTTGGGGGGGGGGGGCAAGTCCACAGGGGTGAGAGGGGGGGGAGTGTTGTACTTATTTTTTGGGGAGGAGGTGTGTGTGTGTGTGTGTTTGTGTGTTGTGTCCTTTGGCCCGTCACTCCGCCTCAGGCCAATGAGAGGTGTGCGGGGCGGGCGGGCCAAGGGACCAATGAGATTTCCCCTAGGGACAGAGGCCATGCAGACAGGCATACAGTGCTTTCACAAACATAGTATAAGATATATATATATATATATATATATATATATATATATATATATATATATATATGAGAAAAAGAGAGGAGAGCGCCCGCCCCATAGCGTAAAATAGTAAATTTAATGAGGGGAAGGGGGAGAGGGGGGATAAAAATGCACTACAAATAAAACAGGCATTGCGTGATATAATCATCACCATCCGGTAACTTGTTTCTGTCCTTATGATGAAATCCGCTCTCAATGCAGGATGGGCAACGTCCCTGCAGAAGTCTCCAGCAGATTTCCAGGGCCAGTAGAAGTGAATTGTTGATCTAAGAGTCCAAGAAGGTTAACTCCGAAATGCCAGGCCTCTGTAACACCAGCGCATGGATCGGTCCACTCCAGCGCTCTATGATGACGTAGTGTCAATGCGTCCTACGTGATGATGCTCCCTGATGCGTTTCGTCACTCTCGGGTAACTTTCTCAAAGGGCAGTATAGAGAGGGGATACGGCTTGCATTTAAATACACAATCTGATGCTATTGATTGAAAAGCACGCCCCTCCTCAGCTGGAAGGTGCTAAGCGCTGATTATAGTGTTAATAACAATTGAATATAAAATATTAACCACTCGAATTGGAAGAGATAGACTAAAGGGTTGAACCATAGATACTGAGGGTACTAAACCTTGGAAAAGTTATAAACATAACTTATAAATAAATGAAAGTTATGACTCTATAAGCTAATAATAAAAACAATATATAAATGCAGACAAACTCATTACCCCTAATAAATCACATATAAAAAACAATGTTAATTGTAATAAAGGAAGATATATATAAACATTACAAATATAATAACCGTTACATAAAACCTGGATGATCTAAAAAGGGGAACATGTTAATGTTATATCATTTGTGAGTGAATTTTTTTTTTTCTTTGATTAGAGCACAGGTATAGAATTTTAGGTGTTACTATATTAATTGATTATTTATTGGGATATCAATTTTATTTATGTTCTTTTCTGAATAGATTATTTTTATGATCATATATTCACTTGTAACACCTTTTTGAGATTTATATATCACCAAGAATCAGAGGCACTGCCTTTTTCTTTTGTTTGTATATATATATATATATATATATATATATATATATATATATATATATATATATATATATATATATATATATTGTATATAAAATCAAAAACGAATAGATGATACCGTTCTGTGGCAAACAAAATGTTTTATTTATGCGAGCTTTCGAGATACACTGATCTTTTCTTCCGTCGGTGTTACAATGGATAAAGCAAGAAAGGTTTAACTTAAAAACAGTGCATCTTGGAATGTTCGCTGTGACGGAAACCTATCCCTCCCCCCCTGCTGTATGCGATTTATGACTTGAGGTGTTAATTGGTCCCTGAATATAAGTGATGTAAGAGTGTGTGTGTGTGTATGTATGTATGTTAATATAAATTTATAAAGTGCCCACAGTGTACACAGTGCTTTACAAAAGGTGTGTGTGGAATGGGAGTGTATAACAATGATGTGGGTAGGTGTAGAAATGTCAGAGGGTGTTGCAATACTATAAGTGTGTGGATACTATGTGGTTCCTATTGGTATATATGGATGGAATTACATTGTGTATTTGTATGTGTTAGCAACAGATGTGTGTGCATTCATATAGCGCTGTATGTATAGACATGGCTTAAGCACTCATGGGAACAGAGTTCTATTGTGTCAGTAGTTACTCATGAAACTGCGGTCTCGGTTTACGCCACCGCTAAGTGTCCCGAAGAGTTGCATCAATTTGTATTCATGCAACCGTCTCTCTTTCAGTGTTCTAAGATTTCCTTTGAGTATGGCCACCTTCAGATCGTTCATCTTATGGCCAGAGTCAGAGAAATGTTCGCCGACAGGACTGTCTCTTGTTCCGCGTGTGACGCAGTGGCAATGCAGATTCATTCTCTTGTTTAGCCCCTGTCCTGTCTTACCTATGTAGTAGCAGCCTCCTAGGCATTTCATGCACATGATGAGGTGCACGACATTGCTGGAGGAACAGGTGAACCTTCCTCTGATTTTCTACTCCAGATTCCTGTGTGGTATTTGTATTGTGCCTGCTGTGTTGAGCATTACGCAGGTTTTGCATCTTGCATCCTGGTATGGTCTTGTCCTTGTCCCGCATTCAGTTGTATTGGTGAATACTTTACTCCTCACATCATTTTCTTGAGATTATGAGGTTGTCTGTATGATAATAAGGGTGCTTCAGGGAAGACCTGTTGCAATCTTGTATCTTCCTGGAGAATGGGTTGTACAGTAGTTCCATGGCGATCTTGCGTAGGGCTTCTAGGTGTGGGTTATATGTGACCGGACTCCTTTTGCTACAACAGATTTTGGTGTGTTAAAGTGCATAGTTTTTCTATAATAAACAGGGACCTGGGATCTTAGCAATTATTAATTTTAAATCTCTTTTGTTTGCTGAAATATCTCGGGTGGTGGCAGTGAATAGATATGATTGCAATTGAGTAAGGGGTTAATATTAACTCATTGGAGGTACCTTTGCAGAGGAGAAAGGTGAGTTTGCTAGAGTAGCCGTGTGTATTAACTCTGATTGCATATCTAAGGCCTATAGTGCCCGCGACCGGCGACGCAACGGGTGATGTCACCCGTTGCCGTTGCCGCTAGCGAAAGTTATATTTCGCTTTGCGGTGGCGTCGCAGGCTTCCGGGCATTTGATTTGTTCAGGGGCTGTCACATGAGGCGACAGCCCTTGAAAAATCAAATATTCCCGGCTTCCAAAGTCCGCGACGCTCCGTCGCATTGCCGCCGTCGCGCTTACTATTAGCTCACGCGGCAGCAATGTATTTGTTTTTGGGCGGCGGCGTGTCGCCCGTCGCGGGCACTATAGGCGCGGCCTAAGTCACGTGCTCACTTGTGTGCTGTTTGTAACAGGTGGTATGTGGGGATGGATTTAGTAGAGATGTTACTCATCTGAGAGACCTTTGCGAAGGTGAAGGGTGGGGCAGCTTGCGAGCTGTGTATTAATCCTTGTCCTTTTTTTTGTAACTTAAAAGTTCTATTGAATTTGCACATATTAAACATATAACACAACGTCTAATTTTTCTTAAATCAACAAATATTGTCAAATAATCACAACTTAAAATCCCTGAAGGGTGGTTAGGAAGGAGGGAGGAAAGGGGGCGGGGGTCGGAGCTACTCTTTTATCTCTTTGTTCCAGGTCATCCATCTTTCGTCATCACGTTGTATCCTTCTAGTGCCTTATCCTCTCCTGTGCGGTTTCAATCTCCTATTTCCGTCACTAGGATCGTATTTTAATTTCTTTATCTTCAATGTCCTTGAAACTGTGATTCCCTTAGTCAAATGAGAAAGCATTTATTTCAATCAAAGCAGACAGAAGTAGCCACAGTAGCAAACTGTTTGGAATTTAGCGCCAGTGTCATTAACTAAACTGGTTAATTTTTCCATCTGGCAGACAAACTAAATTCTATTTCGAATTGTAGTAATTGATGGAATTTCAACTTGCTTCCATAATGCTGCAATCTCGCATCTCATTGCTGTTGCAAAATGAGCAACTAATTTATTTTCGACCCTGGATAATCCCTGAGCTGGTTTAGGGAACACTGGTGAATAACGTGGAATACATTTTTATAATTTTAGTGGGGCGAGATCCATCTCATTAAAACTTTAAATGCGTTCTCCTTTAACGTTGTGCAAATCGAACTCCTTGCCACAGCCAAAAAAATCTCATCCCATTCTTCCTCATCTAATACCTCTCCCAAGTCTGACTCCCAATGGGACACATACGTAGCTTTCAGGAATACTCCGAGCCCGAACAGGTCATCTATTTGTACATTTGAGAGGTTAGTCCCCTAGTATCTGTTTCCAAAATACAGAGCTTTTCAAAAATTGTCAATGTGGGCAGGGGCAATAATTTGTTGTAGAATGCCTTAATCTGGAAGTATCTAAAAAAATCAGAATTGGGGACATCTTTGTCTGATTTTATTTGTTCAAATATCCCCAGGACATACTTGAAAATGAGAGGTAACTCTCGATGTAACATCTAATGCTAATGAGCTGGTCATGGAGGAGAGCAGTTCTTGCATGGACTTTTGGGTCCTTTTGGGTAGCCAAATTAGGTCATGATGCTCCAGAGGGTTACACATATCCCTCTCCACTGCCACCCAACTTTAAGTGCATGGTTGCCATGCCACTGTGCAATTTGAGGCGATTTGTAATACTATAACAAGCAAGGTACCGCTAGTCACACTGCTAATGTTGGTCTCTGTAGGATCTTCCTCTTCACTCTTAGTCTATTATAATTCCAAATTAACTTTGTTATTAGTGATTGCATTGAAAGTATATCTTTCCCCGCCACCGGTATTGGAAGAGTTTGAAATGGGTAAAGAATTCGGGGAAGTAAGTTCATTGTAATACAATAGATCTTGCCTAGCCATGATATATTATATTTGGACCAAGTTTGAATGTCTCCTCTAAGGGTTCGGAGTAATTTGGGATAGTTATCTCTGTAAAGGTTTAATAATTATTCGGAATCTGAACTCCCAAATGTTTAATGGCGTGGGGCTGCCATTTAAAGTTGAAATTTATGTCTATACATTTTTCCATTTCCTTGGCTAAATTTATATTTAGAGCTTCAGATTTTGATTGATTTATTTTAAACCCAGAGATCTTATTGATTTTCCCCAGAAGACTGAACAAGTTGGGCAGAGAGGTAAGGGGTCTTGATAACACCTAAATAATATCATCCACATACTGTATAAAGCCACTTAATTTTCTTGGTTGTTAATTTGGATTCCTGTTATGTCTGGATTCTTCCGAATTTGGACTGCTAGTGGCTCCATGCTTATCGGATGGAAAGCCCTGATGTGTTACTCTTGCCACTGCTTTGGAATACAGTGCCTCGATTGCTTTTAACATTCTACCCCAAAACCGAACACTCCAAGAGTAGCATTAAGATATGGCCAATCAATCCTGTCAAAAGCTTTTTCGGAGTCCAGACTCAACACCATTACTTGGATCTTTTTTGAATCAACTATCTCAATCAGATAAATAATTCATCTGGTATTGTCTGTCGCCAGCCTACCCATAATAAATTCCTTTTGGTCAGGGTGGATGTCTAGGCAGGATATGGCTTAGTCTATTAGCCAGCATTTTAGAGTAGATTTTGATATCTGAGTTTATCAATGAGATTGGTCTATAGCTTTTTGCAGTCGGTTGGGTCCTTATCTTGTTTGTAAATTAAGGAAATAGACGCTTGAAGCATCTGCTCCGGGAATGAAGCACCCACCAGCACTGCATTGAACATGCATAAGAGGTGGGGAGCTAGTAAGTCTATAAATGTTTTATAGTATAAATTAGAAAATCCATCAGGGCCTGGTGCTTTGGATGGTTTCAGTTCCTTAATCACTTGTGTTAATTCTTCTAAAGTGAAATGTTGTTGTAGCCCTCCTCTCTCCTCTCTGCTCAACCTACAGTAGGAAGATCAAAAAGTGTCTCAAAGCCTGACTCACCTTTACATTATGTATGACCTTCTTCTCCATTATATAGATTTTCATAGTACTTCCTTAATTCCTCTACTATCAATTTAGGGTTGGCTGTCATATTACCCGATTGTAACCGAATTGCCTGTATATTATAACTTGCCTGTTTGTTTTTAATTCTATTAGCTAACAGGGTATCTGGCATATTCGCTTTTTCAAAAAACTTCCTCATTGACCAACTCATGGAATTTTCAGCCTGGGAGGTCAAAAGCATATTTATATCTAGTCTGACATCTTTCAACTCTTTTAAGGTGTCAGGCCTACTATTTTATTTATGTAGGGCAGAGAGCTCTTTTAATTTTGCTTGGACTTTCAGTAATATTGCCTCTTTTTCTCTTTTGCCCTGCAGCAATACTGATAAGGGTGCCTCTGAGTGTGGCCTTATTGGCTTCCCACAGTTTGATGTGGGAGTCCACACTACCTAGATTTGTTCTGAAAAAGTGGTCGATCTCTGTATTAACTTTCTGAAACACCTCAGGGATTTTTATAATTGATTCATTTAGTTTCCAGTTTGCTCCTGGTCTGTCTAGGTTCATTTGGGTGCATCATAATTCTATTGGTGCATGATCAGACCATGAAATAGCATGGATCCTCGTAGAGGAGATCTTTGGGACCAGTCTGTGTGGCACAAAAAAGAAATCTATTCTGCTGTAACTGGAGTGCGGATGTGAGTAAAATGTATAACCTTTTTTCTGTAGGATGTAATTCCCTCCAGATGTCAGTCAGTTGATTATCCCGCAACACTTTGAGTGTGTCCATGCCAATTTTTCTGTTGCTCCTGTCTTCAATTAGTCTAGATCAGGGCCTAGGGCTTTGGTGAAATCACCCGCTAGGATTCTATAGCCTTTGGCTACCTTGTTTAATGTATTGAAAAATGATGTGAAGAATAACGGGTAATTCTCACATTGTGCGTATAATTACCAATGGTTAAGTATTGACCATGTATAGTGCCAACTAGGATGAAGAATCTACCTTCCTTGTCTTTTTTAGTCTGTTCCACTACGAATGGGAACCTATTGTGGAATAAAATCGTACACCTCTCTTTTTGACGGTAGCCTAGGAAATAAAACATTGTCGAAATTATTTGTCAAAAAATTTAGGAAAGCTGTTGTTAAAATGTGTTTCCTGTATTAATATGATGTCAGCCTTCTTCCGCTTGTAATCTGTTAAAGCTACCCGTCTTTTGCTTGGGCAATTAAGGCCCTTCCCGTTGTGTGAGATAATGTTTACAGACATCTAAACACACCTTTGCAAAGGTGAAAAGTGGGACCGCTTGCGAGCGGAGAATTAATCCTTGTTCCGTATGCAGGTCACGTGCTCACTGGTGGGGCATATGTGACAGTCTGGAAAAGGGTTTCTGAAGTTTAAAGCTCTACATCTCTAAAGTCAAAGTGGAAATGCTGTTTTTCAAGAAAAACAGCTTTTGAACAAGGTGTTATTTTGTGTGTATCGCAGAAGTTGTGGACAGCAGGAATCCCTTTCACACTTTACTTTACCAAACTCCATGTTGGAACTGCACTACCCAGCAGACCTTTGGCTGGCCCTTTTGGGAAACCACCAAGAACATGCCCCAAACATCTTATAAACTAATCTCTCATATCTTTATGGCTACAAGATGCTGTATAGCAGTATGCTGTATCAAATAGGAGGCACCAGATCTTGGAGCTATAAGGAATATAGTTTAGTACATACTCTCCATAGAAAGCATCACAGCCTACCTCAGGGAAACTACCCATAAAATTAGAAGGATGTGGGCCCCATGGTTAGCACAATAAGGTGGACATAGACCTAAAACTGTTATGGGAACAGATGAAGAAAAAAGGCAATGCACTGCCTGAAAAAACAGGAGGAGGCTCACAGTAGCAAAAGAAACACTTTATTCCATGAGGGGATCAGACAAAGCCCCCCACAGCACCAGCAAGTGTCACACCTACGCATTTCGGGCCATGTGCCCAAAGGGCGTGTGACACCCTTCATCACCCTTCTTCATCTGTTCCTGTTGTTCAGCTTGGTGGATTGCACGCCGTTGACTGAACTGCTCTGGACCGCTCCCATGGATCCTGGAAACTAATAGTGAGTTGTACCTGTGGGTTTCCATACCATTATCTCTCACTGTATGGGACAATGCTTGTACTGATTATTGGTGCTTTATAGCATTAGGTACTAGTCCCCTGACCCTATTAGGGTAATCATATTATATTCACACAGTATATTTTGAGTGGTCTGATAGCAGACTTTTATATATTCAAGGGACTTGTTTATTCTGTTGCACTGGTATTCTACAAATCTAAAACTGTTATGGTGTACCACGTTAGTCCATCTGGGGTTTCCACAGAAAGTTGTCATATTCTCTCTAAACGATCGACCAATACCTAATCGTCTGGTCGGTCCAAGTACCCCTCCCTCCCCATATATTGTTAGCTTTTTCTGGGTTTTGTTTCCTTTATTTTAAGTCTACCCTCTACAGTATGCTTCACATAGAGGATATGCACTTTAACTGGGGATGGTGATCAAAGCCTGTGACAAGCTTTTTCATATAGGCACATTCTTGTGCCCCTCAAGCATCTGCTCTAATTCCCAGCAAAGTGCAATGTTGTACAGTACATACATATATTTATATTATGATTCTCCTTCCCCCAACCCATTATTCTTATTCTTATTGTTGTATCCTGATAACTTTATAAAATAAACAGTTGAAAAATAAAAAATGAAGAGAGTTAAAATTGTCCTAGGTATTTATAGTAAGTATAAAGTACAACTACAGTATGTTCCTTCTGTTAAATTGCACATTGTTTGTGTTTCAAAATCTAATTCTGTACACAACCTCACAGACACACAAAGTAAACCTATATGCATATAAATATTTTCCTCCTCATACTGTATATTGTTTATTTTCAGTGGTTCTGCTTTATTGTATTTTGACTGGGAGTGGGATTTTATACAATTTGTGCGGTGGCGGGATGCCTCCTGCAGTAAAAGTGTTAAAAGCTGTGTCAATGTGCTACCCTGTAAAACGTTGCAGTCAAGTCTAATCCACACTCCAGGAACACATTTAAAGTTAACAGGTTCACTCTTAGCCACATATGGTTTATCAGCCAGGCAAACAATTGTAATATTTTTTTTCTTTATCCCTTTATTTTTGCTGTAAATGTCTCTAGATCTCTTTCTGGCTTAAGCTTTCTGTCTAATTATCCATAACCTCCTGTTGTCCTTCTTTGATAAAAACCAGCAACATTAAAGTAAAACTAGCTCTTAATTTTCTTTGACAGTTTTCTTTAAACATATGGGTAGAGATCTGGTTTAATTAAATGCACATTCGTATTCCAAACAAATTAAATACAATTAAGGGTTCTGAGTTATGATTATCTATCACTAGGCAATGTTTTTGCAAAAATTACCACATTCAGATCAAAGTCCTAGGACCCTTTACTTAATTGCTTCATTAGAACCCACTGAAATGAACTTCATAAATAAAGGTACTAAATGATGTTACATTGGGAATTGCCCAAAAGACATTTTATAGGCTAATTGCTTCCATACATTTCTCTCCACACCATTCATGTGTTTTGTGGATGATGTGACACAATGAACTTAAACACAATGTGGATTCTTGTTATTTTGAAGCATTATTTAGCATTCTTCTTCTTTTGCAGTATGTACATAATACATATTAATCCTCTTGTGTGATAGCCTTTGAACTAGAGAACATATGTATGATCTGCTTAATGAATGAAAACCTCTGCCGTTTAGAAAAAAAAGTCTGTCAAGAGGGAGACTCTTGGAGTGGGTAGGACCTCGGTGGCCAGAACAGCGGGGAGCAGGTAAGGATCGTCGTGGTCACAAGCAGGGTTCAGTGGCAGGCAGCAATAGGGATGTCAGGGTCACAAGCAGGGTTCGGTGGCAGGCAGCAAGAAGGATCGTCGTAGTCACTGGCAGGATCGGCAACAGGAAGGCAAGAGCAGAGCAGGGGAGCAGGAAATGAGACTAAGGAGCTGGAACAGGACTGGGACCTGCTAGCAGGAAACAGATTGGGGCAATCTTGTTCAATAGCAAGGGCCTTTATTACGGAACAGATACAGGAACAAGCTCAATCATAAGTCAGGGAACACAACACAAAGAAAAGGCAAGGGAGGAACAGGAAACAGGAACTATAAGGACAGAGGACAGGAGCAACAAGAGGAGACAGTCAGACAGAAAAACCCCAGAGCAGACAAACGAGCAGCACACCCGGTGGACAGAGAAAGGAACTATGGCTAGGAGCAGGATGTCTAGAAGACCCTGACATTACTCCCCCCTCTCAAGTGTGTTCTCCGGATGATCCTCCGGGCTCTTCCTGGAGGCCTTGATGAAAGGCGGACTCAGGTGTTTGTTGACGGGCAAAACACTTGTCCCCACTATGACAGCGCAGGAACCAGCAACCGGCACATCAGGCTCTGCAGGTAACCTCCCGACGGGTGCGTCCAACTTAAATGCAGGGGCATGGACATCAGGAACTCGGCACCAGGAATGGGCGCACTAGGCTCTCCACACAAGTCAGTGGGGACAGAGTCCACCCTCCGTGGTCTCCCCCTGTGACCAACACATCTCTTTTAGTCCTGGAATAAGAAACGTCCCGATGGGCACGCTCAACTCAATCGCAGGGGCATGGACATCAGAAACATGGGCATCAGGAACGGGCGCACCAGGTCCTCCACACAAGTCAGTGTGGATATTGAGCTTAGTCTCCGTGGTCTCTCCTTGTGACCAACATATCTCTTTTAGTTTTAGAATCTCTTTCTCCAACTTCATCTTTTCAGACTTCAGTTTAGCACTAAGGGCCTCATGCAGTAAGCACCGAAAAAGCACTCTCAGCAGGGGTTCAAAATCACATGTTTTTTGCGTGTTGCCCTCGCAGTATGCAGGAAGGGCCGAATCCCTGGCGAATCCCTGCGAGAGCAACACACCAAGAAGCCGGTGGCGAGACAATCTGCCTGCAGATAACTGGCAAAATGCCGTACCCTGCCGAGATAAGCCTGCAGCAGAGAGAGATCTGCCACTTTCTCAGCGCAAACATTGGCAAAATAAGAAATATTTGCAATCAATTTTTACTCATAGTGTAGATGTGCAGGGGGTCTCCGGAGCTGAACCGCATTGGTTTCAGGTCCGGGGACCCCCTGCTTCGCGAGATACAGGCCCCTTTATGAGGTGCCGGTATCCCTCTGCATTTAAATGTCCCGATCACGTGACCGCGGAATGTAAACAAAGCAGAGGGATACTGGCACCCCATAATGAGGCATGTATTTCTGGAAGGAAAGAGAAGAAACTTCGGCGCTACTGCACATGACTGAAGCCCTATCTTAGAGGGTGAAACGCGTAGAGGAGGAGATCGCGGTGTAGCCCTTGTGTGTGGTGTTAATAAAGTTGGTTGAAGATCATCTGGGAGCTTCATTGAGTCAGTCATGCGCAGTAGCGCCGAAGTTTCTTCTCTTTCCTGACAACCACAGACGGCAGCACGCAGGAGCAGTGGAGGTGAGCTGGTCCCAGACCGGAGAGGCAGTTGAGGTAAGGATTATACATCCTCCCACACCGGTCAACACTGTGGCCACGCTGAGCTACCTCCCACATAGCTCCATTGACTTTGACACTAAGGTGCAATTGCTGATACACGGAAGCGCAGGACAGGCTTCTGGTAACTGTATTTCTGGAAGCAGGGGGTCCATGGCCCTAAAACCAAAGTGGTTCACCTCCGGAGACCCCCTGCACATCTACACTATAATTAAAACACACATATCAATAAAGAATAATTCCTTACATAGCGGCTATCTGCTATGGTAATGAAGCAGCATTAATGTATTTTTATTAATAGTGTACAGGAGCAGGGAGTCCCCAGAGCTGAACCGCATTGATTTCTGGCTCAGGGACCCCCTGCTTCCTGAGTTACAGGCCCCGGTATGGGGCATCAGGTGCCAGTGTTGCCGCCATCTTTATAGCATCAAATACGCGACTTGCCAGCTATAAAGATGGCGGCGACACTGGCACCGATGCCCCAAAACGGGGCCTGTAACTCAGGAAGCAGGGTTATTATCCACATATGGATAATAGTGCATTTGCCCATTTCAAATACATAAAGCACAATCAATACAATAAATATATATTACACTCACCCATGTCCGCCTGCCACGATGAAGGCCATCCTCATCTTCATTCCTGTCCATGCCCCCCTCCGATGCTGCAAAACATACACAAGAATAAAAAGAGCCAATGTAATGTCCCCTAACCCCTTAATCACCTTTTTGCGGTCATTAACCGCTATAGTCATTAAGGGGTTAACCCACCCTCACCCACCACTCGGGAGACCTATACACCCTTCCCCACTACCCCCAACCGTGAGGCCTAACCCCTCTCAACCACTACTCACCGGGAGGCCTACCCAGCCTGGCTTGGGGACAATACACCCTTCCCCCACCCCTGCTAGCCACAACAATCATAACAATACTTAATAAACAATACATAACCCACCACCTGTGCCCCCCATAAATACATGGTTTATTCTTTTACATATAGGGTTAATACCCCAGGCCCACGGGAGTCCCTGGTGGCCCTGCCGGGTGTCCGCAGGCCCCACAGTGGCCCAGCAAATGGTTTCACACAGGGTCTGGAGGCCTATGGGTGGTCCCCGACAGGCGCCATGGTCCTCCAGGTGGTCTCCGCGGGTCACCGTGGGCTCCAAATGGGGTCTCCATGGGTAGGCCTGCGGGTGTCTGGGGGGCCCCGGGTCAGCCCCACAGGTGTCTGAGGGTCCTCAGGTGGTTCCCACAGGGGTCTGGAGGCCCTCGGGTGGTCCCAATGGGTCCGCGGTGCCCCCACAGATGTGGGGCCACCGGTTCTTCCCCACAGGTGTCCCCATAGACCCGGCAGCTATGTACCCGTGGGAAGTCCGGGGAGACCTCAGGTGGTCTCCAGAGGTCCCTGCAGACCTAAGGAACCAACCCTGTATTTAAAATAAATAAACCTCGTCCTATACATTTAAATAAATAAATACCCCCCCACCCCCAAACACATACAGTACAGTAATGTGCAAAATAATAAAAATAATAGATTATTTGCCCATTATTAAACACATAAAACAGCATCAATTAAATAAATAGAGTTCTATTTACCCCCTGGCAATGAGATGCAGTCCGGTCATCAAACGGGCTCCGTGGGCAAAATAATACATTGAAAATACTTTCAAATGCCAGTTAACCCCTTAATCACCTTAGCGGTTAATAACCGCCGAAGTAATTAAGGGGTTAACCCATCCTGCACCAATACCAACCCTTCATCCATTCATTTGTACAGTGTTATATATATATATATATATATATACACACCAATATACAAATAAATGGTTAAGGATTACATAGAAAGGCAGAAATTAAAACATTACATCTCAATCTCCAAACCAGCACATTGCAATCCAAAATGAAACCTGCAGCACATTACAAAATAAATAATCTCTCATGTACCATAAAAAAACAGTACCTACACAAATACATATATACAAAATGTAAATCCAACAATTGCATTTTAGTGTGTACATGATGCAATTAATCTGTGCATCATGTAACACTATTCCAAATCAATGTAAAAAATAAAATAAACAATTACCAACAAGATACAAAAACTAAGCAAGTAAGCATAAACATATTTACCATCAATCAATCTAATCACAAATCAATTACTATCCAATCAAAATCAATAACACAAATCACTATTCAATACCTAAAACCAAACCATTGTTAAAACAATTCTACTTCAAAGTATCCACCATCATACAAAATCTAACTACCAAAAATAAACCAATATTAAAAAGCAATAATATACTAAAATATTGAAATATACTATTGCAAAGACCCTCAAATTAAATATAACTAAATAACAATTACTTTACACACCAATTTCTAACCAAAGCTGCAAAATACATTTTAAAAACATCAAAAGAACATAAATCAACATTTGCAAAACAATCTTTTATTATCTCTGTATGTTTAGCAAATATAGCTAAACATTACATACATGGGCAATAAATGAGCATAAAAATCAATTACATTACATAAAAATGACAATATAATACCACCATTCAGTGTCCCTGTATGTATGTAAAGCCATAAGGAACGTACATAAATACAGGGCCACTAAATGAACATTTAAAAAAAAATCACATCAAAATAAAAAATAAAAAAAATGTAAAATGCAAAAAAAACTCATTTCTTTTGTTTACTTACCATTAGATGGCCCACTCACCGAATTCACGGAGAGCCGCTTACTCTCAAACAAACAATCCACAGGGAACCATAAAATAATAAACCCTTACCATCCAAATGAGTCTTCATTCTTGTATTTGTAATCAATTTCGTCAGGGGGGTCTTCATCTGTATTCTTCTTTCTTCTTCCGGTCTCTTCCGGGGTCTTCTTATCTTCTAGCGCCATGCCCTGTTCTCTTCTTCCTCTAGGAGGTCCGTCCTCCTCGGCGTCTGGCTTAAAAATGAGACGACATAGGCTTTTATAGGCCTATGACATCACATTTTCGTCATATGGTTCCCACGCCCTGATTGGGCCGTGGAAACCTTGTGATTTTGGGGGAGGGGGGGGAATTGATGACGTCATTTAAAGGCAATGACGCCAGCCAATCAGAATGGCTGAGCTTCATTTGCCTTTAAGCTGACGTCATCAAAAGAAAGATGGCCGCTCTCACATGGGAACGAAATCCCAACTCTGATTGGCTGAAGTACCATGTGACAGACTTTGGGTGATGTCACTTCCGTTCTCCCCCAAGCCTCTGTCACATGGTCTACTTAAGCCAATCAGAGTTGGGATTTCGTTCCCACGCTCTGATTGGCTACCGTACCATGTGAGGGCGGCCATCTTTCTTTAAGATGTTTTTCCCCGCAAATAACAGTCTATATGCCGTTGAGAGAGAATTGGTCCATCTGTCCATTTGATATCTCTTCACACCTGAATGTATTTGACTGAGCCACCTGTGCTGAAACAGAGATAACCTTAAAACCTCACCTGTGGGTGGTCTTTGAGGACTGGAGTTGGCTGCCCCTGTTTTACAAGCATTTTAACCATACATAACAAGAAATGGAATAAGAGACAAAATACCTTCAGGTGTGAAGAGATATCAAATGGACAGATGGACCAAGCTGTCTATGCTTTGAGAGATGCCATCTGGCCAGTGTGATCGCAGTGAGTTGGTTGTGTCCCCATAATCCATCTACCGGCTGGACATTCGAGACTCCTTAAAGATACCTTTTATGTGAATATTGAATATTTATTTCTTGCAAGTGTGCATTGCCTACCACCTATTTTTATAATAAAATATTCATCTTCCTACTGTGAAGATAATGCACTAGGGGGTGTACTTTTTTCTTTTCTTTTTCATATATATATATTGATTTATTTTTTATTGTGGGGCTGTTGTGAGTGTATTATTTTTATTGTGGGTAGCGGGGGTGGGTGAAGTAGGTATTAGCCCCAATGGTGTGTGTTTAGGGCTTGCGGGTGGGTAGCGGGAGGGGTTAACCCCTTCATGACAGTAGCGGTATTAACCGCTAAGGTAATGAAGGGGTTAAGTCCACCCGCAACCCCCCGCAAGCCCTAAACAGCCACCAAGGGCCAAATACCCCCTTCGCCCACCCCCGCTACCCACAATAAACCTGGCACGGCTGGTTAACCCCTTCATTACCTTAACGGTTAACCGCTAAGGTAATGAAGTGGGCTTTAAATGCATTTTTCCTGTCTCGGATGCATACCGGGGGGCTCTGGTGCTGGTATTAATGGGTATCAGCTCCGGAGACCCCTGGCATCAATCCAAGGCAGGAAAAAGGCCTGATTTTTTCTAAGTGTCGCCTTTGCCGATGCTTCTCCACCACCAACATGCCAACTTTAGTTGGCCGGACGGATTGGCGTAAAAATCTCAATTCTAGAGTGCCGATCAGCAGCGAAAAGCTGATCGGGGCTACTAGAATTGAGTGCGTTTCAAAAAGTGCCGATAAGTGCCGAAAAGTGGCTAATCGGCACCCGGCTTCCGAAAGATTTTTTTCGGCAAGAAAAAATGACGATTTTGGGGGTTTTCAGCAGCTTATCGGCGCTTATTGAATCGGAGAGGCATTTTTGGCGAAAAAATGGCAAAAAACGGCTTTACGGTGCTTACTGCATGAGGCCCTAAATGTATATTCCTTGTAACCCTTGCTCAGGTCTTGCAAAGCCTCTACCAGCTTGGTTTTGAATTCTGGCTGATGTCCGGAATTTGTTTCTACTGTCCCAGTCTCCTGCCGTTTCATGGTATCACCAGCTATTTAAGTTTTAATCTCTTGAAGCTGTCCTTCTGCATTTCCTTTCCTACTGCAGTTGTCAGTTTGATCAATTCCACATCTTCCAGCTGACTCAGAGTAAGGCTTAAAGCTGTTTCCTTTTCTTTAATTCTGACCTGGAGCTGCCGATCCTCCATCCGGACCTTGTCCAGCTCCAGCTGCAGCCGTGCCTTCTTACAGGCTGTGTGGTCCAGCAATTTGCAGGATTCAGCCATTTTTACCTCATTGCACAGCCTCATGCAGGCTGGCCACTTGACAGTCGGACATCTCCTCCCTCTCTTCCTTTTTGGCGAGCTGTATCTTGAGCTCAGCGATCTGTGCCTGCAGTGCTGTGAGTTGCTGGGATGTGTGTTCAGCTGCAAGCTTTAGCTCTTCCACTTCCAGACTGCTGCAAGTTCCACTCTTCTGCGAGAGACCCTTCCTTGAGTGCATCCTGCAATTCTCCTCTCATGGCCTTCATCTCTTCTCTGTGGAGCCCCGCCAATTCCTACGTTAGGGTCCCAGCAGCATGCCTTTTCCAGGTTTCTTTCTCCTGATAGACTTTGTCAAGGTGTAACTATACCAACAAGCAATCTTACCTATATAGTGTGAACAATTCGTGCCAAAAACCAGATCAAAGTGACGTCACTGCCGCGCATCAAGGGTCCGTTGCGTCAGTGTGACAGCCAACCAAGCAGTCCCAGAATACTGGCGCTCCTATGATGTCACTACTGCGCGACCAGACTACCAATTGACACGCAGTCAGGCACCATCTCTGATAGGCTCCTAAGGCCAATGTGACACTTAAAACATGAACAACTTTATTAAACAAATATAAGTGAATAAAAACATACAAACATAATAAAAACAAACCAACAAAATGATCAGAAAATCAGAATGTGATTAAATAAAACTATATGCAAAATATAGGAAAAAAAACCCTTATTGACAAAACACTAGTAATATATAAAGTGAATTGTTCACACTATATAGGTAAGATTGCTTGTTGGTATAGTTACACCTTGACAATGTCCCACGTGACGAAACGCGTTGGTGCATTTGTGGCTCTCTTTTGTCTTTACTGAGAAGCTGATTCATTAAATATCTTTGCTTTTTACCTGGGGTTGCTGTTCCATTTTTGATGCTGTGCTCCTTCTGCTCTCTTGTTACTGGATTCCTCATCATTTAGGATTGCATGCTACGCACGGAACCCTGCACCTAATACAAGGATTTATTCTGGATACCCCCAGGGACAGGTAATGGGCAGTTGCCCTTTCAAGTATACCTTTGTCCTGTTATTGGGGTTGCAATATACTCTAGGGACACCACTAGGTTACTTCTTTGGCATACATTTATGAATACTTATATTGACTGATGGATGCAGATTATTCATCGTGATTTCAAGACATTATTCTATTGGCAGTGCGCACATTTATATTTGAGCACCACTCATTCCTCTACTTTCTTTCTCCTGATGTACGGACTGTTGGGGATAGAGCAGTGTTTTTGCTCATCTCTCTTGCTTCAGTTTTTGGACGGCCCTCGTGCTCCCTCTCATACAGAGTTACCTAGCCTCTAAGCTCCTCCTCCAGTAAGGCTCTGGTTATGCTCAGTGTGGCATTCAGCTCATCATGCTGCTCTCTAGGGCACACTGGGTATTCAAATGTTCCTGCAGCATTTTTACTTTGTTAACAGCCTGGATTCTTTCTTCCTGCAGAACTCACTGCTTCTCCTCAGCATTCACCTGTTTCTCCTTGGCATCCTGCAGACTCACACAACGTTTGTGCAGCTGGTTCTGTAGCATGTTTTCTGCTTGTGTGCGCTGCTCCAGGGAGACATGTTCTTCTTGCAGCACTCTCTGCATTCTGCAGTGCTGCCTGTGCGTCTAAATTTTCCTGGGCCAATTGTTTCTTCTCCTCTTCTAATTCCTGGAGTCTCTTATCTCCTTCACTGACTTGGACAGAGAGGGTCTTGCACACGGTTTACAGTTTCAAACCCA
Source organism: Ascaphus truei (assembly GCF_040206685.1). Taxonomy (NCBI): domain Eukaryota; kingdom Metazoa; phylum Chordata; class Amphibia; order Anura; family Ascaphidae; genus Ascaphus; species Ascaphus truei. The sequence continues at coordinate 77,564,125 of NC_134488.1, read as the reverse complement.
CTATTTGAAGGTCTCCCTCACAGAACGCATCTCTGTGTTTAAGTAGCAAATTTCCTCCTGAGAGGCTTCCAGCTCTGTACTAAGCCAGTGAAATGCCTTTTGGAAGGATTCAAGCTCTGTACTATGCCTGTGAATTTCCTTTTGAGAGGCTTGAAACTCTGTATTAAGCCTGTCAATTTCCTCCAGGGAGATCTCCAGTGCTGCATTAAGGTGATCAATGGAGCTCTGGTCCTGGGCAGCATCAGTATATGCCTTCTCCAGTTTACTTGACATGATCACCATGTCATTCTCCAACTAATGCTTTTCTTTCTCCTGTAATACACATTTAGAAATTGCTGAGGACAGACACTTTTGTAGTGCAGCCTTGCTCTTTATCTAGTCGTCCATAGAGGCAATCAATCTCTTTCCCTGCGGATTGAAGTGCCATAGTTAATGCATCTTTACCTTATTAAGGGCATCCACTTTCTTTTCCACTTCTCCTGGAATGATTTGGCTAGTCACCTTAGGCTGCAGCATATCTCTGTCTCTTTCTAACACAGGCATTCCTGATGTTGAAGGTCATCCTTAATTCCTTCAACAACTTCCACTGTAACACCTCCTCTCTTCTTTTTATTTCTCTTTGTTTTGAGAAGCTCTGAAGAATCAGTGGTACTGTGTTCACATTTGTTGCTCAAGACTGTTTTCAAAGTGGGGGCCATAGATAGGGGGGAGGTAGATGCCAGCAAGCAAGATGGGCTTAGAAAAGGGGAGGCAGATTCTGCCAAATAGGATTTCAAAAGAGGGTGGGCTTGGGGGCAATTTAACAGTGTAAATTGTAAGATGTCAGCAATATAAAATAACACCCCTCCTCCTCTCTTTGACCATATATATATATATATATATATATATATATATATATATATATATATATATATATATATATATATATACAGTGTTCGACAATCCTATACATTTACACGCCCGGGGCAGGTGGATTTAACCCCCGGGCGAGTAAATATTTGCCCAAGCAAAACACGTGTTCGTTTTTTTAAATTTCCCCCGCTCGCGCTGAAAATTTTCCCTGATCGCGCTGGCTGAAAAAAAAACTCCCCCTACCTGACTGCTGATTGGCGCGCACTCCCAGGCTTTGTGGGCTCGCGGCCAGGCTCTATATGAGCCTGCCTCCAATGAGCGGTCAATTTTTCTGGCCGGAGATCTGTTGGAGAGTAAGTACTCTCCAATCCTCCATCTTGCGGCCCCTTTGCTCCTTCCCTGCAAGCCAACTTACACCCCGCTTCCCGCTCGGGGCAGGTGTTCCCCCTTCTCTCCCTGTCCCCACTTACCTGGCTTCCCGCCGAGCCCTGTGCGGGGCAGGAGATTGCAGTGGGGGTGCCCCCCCCTTCTCGCCCTGTCCCTGCTTCCCGCGTGGGGCAGGAGATTGCAGTGGGGGTGTTCCCCCCTTCTCCACCTGTCCCGCTTACCTGGCTTCCCGCCGATACCTGCGCGGGGCAGGAGATTGCAGTGGGGGTGTTCCCCCCCTTCTCACCCTATCACTGCTGCCCGCGCGGGGCAGGAGATTGCAGTGGGGGTGTCCCCCTCTTCTTGCCCTGTCCCCGCTTCCCACGCGGGGCAGGAGATTGCAGTGGGGGTGTTCCCCCCTTCTCCACCTGTCCCGCTTACCTGGCTTCCCGCCGATCCCCGCGTGGGGTTGGAGATGGTCACGGGGGGTGGCCAGCGGGGCAGTGTTGGTGCTCGGTCCCGCTGCCTTTCCTCTTCTTCCCCGTCGTGTATGTGTGTGTGTGTGTGTGTGTATGCATGGGTGTGTGTTTGTGTGTGTATGCATGGGTGTGTGTGTGTGTGTGTGTGTGTGTGTGTGTGTGTGTGTGTGTGTGTGTGTGTGTGTGTGTGTGTGTGTGTGTGTGTGTGTGTGTGTGTGTGCATGGGTGTGTGTGTGTGTGTGTGTGTGTGTGTGTGTGTGTGTGTGTGTGTGTGTGTGTGTGTGTGTGTGTGTGTGTGTGTGTGTGTGTGTGTGTGTGTGTGTGTGTGTGTGTGTGTGCATGGGTGTGTGTGTGTGCATGGGTGTGTGTGTGTGTGTGTGTATGTGTGTGCATTGGTGTGTGTGTGTGTGTGTGTGTGTGTATGCTTTGGTGTGTGTGTGTGTGTGTGTGTGTGTGTGTGTGTGTATGCATTGATGTATGTGTGTGTGTGTGTGTGTGTGTGTGTGTGTGTGTGTGTGTGTGTGTGTGTGTGTGTGTGTGTGTGTGTGTGTGTGTGTGTGTGTGTATGCATTGGTGTGTGTGTGTGTGTGTGTGTGTGTGTGTGTGTGTGTGTGTGTGTGTGTGTATGCATTGGTGTGTGTGTGTGTATGTGTGTGCATTGGTGTGTGTGTGTGTGTATGCATTGGTGTGTGTGTGTGTGTGTGTGTATGCATTGATGTGTGTGTGTGTGTGTGTGTGTGTGTGTGTGTATGCATTGGTGTGTGTGTGTGTGTGTGTGTGTGTGTGTATGCATTGGTGTGTGTGTGTGTGTGTGTGTGTGTGTGTGTGTGTGTGTGTGTGTGTGTGTGTGTGTGTGTGTGTGTGTGTGTGTGTGTGTGTGTGTGTGTGTGTGTGTGTGTGTGTGTGTGTGTGTGTGTGCATGGGTGTGTGTGTGTGCGTGTGTGTGTGTGTGTGCGTGCGTGCGTGTGTGTGTGTGTGTGCGTGCGTGCGTGCGTGCGTGTGTGTGTGTGTGTGTGTGTGTGCATGGGTGTGTGTGTGTGTGTGTATGCATGGGTGTGTGTGTATATGCATGGGTGTGTGTGTGTGTATGCATGGGTGTGTGTATATGCATGTGTGTGTGTGTATGCATGGGTGTGTGTGTGTGTATGCATGGGTGTGTGTGTGTGTGTGCATGGGTCAGTCACCCCCGCCCCAGTCAGTCACCTCCGCCCCAGTCAGTCACCCACCCCCGCCCCAGTCAGTCACCCACCCCCGCCCCAGTCAGTCACCCACCCCAGTCAGTCGGTCACCCCCGTCCCAGTCAGTCGGTCATCCCCGCCCCAGTCAGTCGGTCACCCCTGCCCCAGTCAGTCGGTCACCCTCGCCCCAGTCAGTCGGTCACCCCCGCACCAGTCAGTCGAACACCCCCACCCCAGTCAGTCGGTCACCCCCGCCCCAGTCAGTCAGTCACCCCCGCCCCAGTCAGTCGGTTACCCCCGCCCCAGTCAGTCGGTTACCCCCGCCCCAGTCAGTCGGTCACCCCCGCCCCAGTCAGTCGGTCACCCCCGCCCCAGTAAGTCGGTCACCCCCACCCCAGTCAGTCAACCCGCCAGTCAGTCACCCCGCCAGATTTAACCCCCGGGCGAGTAAATATTTGCCCAAGCAAAACACGTGTTCGTTTTTTTAAATTTCCACCGCTCGCGCTGAAAATTTTCCCTGATCGCGCTGGCTGAAAAAAAAAACTCCCCCTACCTGACTGCTGATTGGCGCGCACTCCCAGGCTGTGTGGGCTCGCGGCCAGGCTCTATATGAGCCTGCCTCCAATGAGCGGCCATTTTTTCTGGCCGGAGATCTGTTGGAAAGTAAGTACTCTCCAATCCTCCATCTTGCAGCCCCTTTGCTCCTTCCCTGCAAGCCCTCTTACACCCCGCTTCCAGCACGGGGCAGGTATTCCCCCTTCTCTCTCTGCCCCCGCTTACCTGGGTTTCCGCCGATCCCCGCGCGGGGCAGGAGATTGCAGTGGGTGTGTCCCCCCTTCTCGCCCTGTCCCTGCTTCCCGCGCGGGGCAGGAGATTGCAGTGGGGGTGTTCCCCCCTTCTCCACCTGTCCCACTTACCTGGCTTCCCGCCGATACCTGCGAGGGGCAGGAGATTGCAGTGGGGGTGTTCGCCCACTTCTTGCCCTGTCCCTGCTTCCCGCGCGGGGCAGGAGATTGCAGTGGTGGTGTCCCCCCCTTCTCGCCCTTTCCCCACTTCCCACGCGGGGCAGGAGATTGCAGTGGGGGTGTCCCCCCCTTCTCGCCCTGTCCCGCTTCCCGCGCGGGGCAGGAGATTGCAGTGGGGGTGTTCCCCCCTTCTCCACCTGTCCCGCTTACCTGGCTTCCCGCCGATCCCCGCGTGGGGTTGGAGATGGTCACGGGGGGTGGCGAGCGGGGCAGTGGTGGTGCTCGTCCCGCTGCCTTTCCTCTTCTTCCCCATCGTGTATGTGTGTGTGTGTGTGTGTTTGTGTGTGTATGCATGTGTGTGTGTGTGTGTGTGTGTGTGTGTGTGTGTGTGTGTGTGTGTGTGTGTGTGTGTATGCATGTGTGTGTGTGTGTGTATGCGTGTGTGTGTGTGTGTGTGTGTGTGTGTGTGTGTTGTGGCAGGACGGCCTCGCTAGACCTTACTGAGGACGGCCTCAGTAAGACGCTAGACACAGTGGGAAACGTTCAACTATAGTGGTTTATTAGCCACAACCAAAATAAATACGGGTGCACTGTCCCTTTAAGAAACTACTTTCTTGCAAATTAAAGCCTAGTCCCGTTAGGGACACTAACTCACTTCTTGAGCCCTTACTAACAGGACAGCCAGCTAATCTGGTCATGCCCAAAACATGCTACACAAACGATAACCAATAAGCATAATAAGAATAAAGTCTTATCTGTTTCAGCTCCAAACAGCAAACAGGAACACGGTTCCGGGGAGCAGGCTGTGTCCAGCCTCGCAGCAATGTTTATCTTTATCCTGGGTTGGGGTCCCAGCTGGTCCCAGCAGCAAAGCTCCTCGCAGGACTGGGGACCAGAGCAGCAGCAGCTGTTACGGCTTCCAAGCCGGGAGAGTTCTCTCCACCTTCCTGTGGAAAAACAAGCTCACCTTGTGTGAGCAACTTCCTGCTTTTTAAAGCACTTGTTTCACTGATAGTTCAGCCCGTTTAATTAGGCTGCAGGTGTGCTTCTTTCTGTCTGAGGAGATTAACACTCTGTGAACTGGCTGCAGCGTCTCTCCATTCACTATTCCAGCCTACTGAGTTAGTGACTATGTCACATATCCCTCTCCCCAGCAAAACATTGTCCTGTGGAGCGGCCCGTGCACCATTCCCGTGCACCAGCAACTTCGTCGAAAATGTCTGACGTCGGCCTTTCCCTCCCCCTTTTTTTTTCTTGCCTTCCAATTTAGGCATTTTCTTTTTGGGGTAATTGCCAGGCCACCTGGGTCTGAAGACTGGTACCTCCCTATCTCTTTGTCTTGTGCCAGTTTCAGTTTAAGGTTGATGCTCCGCTTTGTTGCGTCTCTTCTTGACAAGGTTCCTGAGTATCCTGCTGTTTATTAGCTCTCTCTGCCAGGACTCGACGCCACGCTGTGACCTTGATCTGTAAATCCTGAAGATGCATTGTTGTCCTTGTCCTCTTGTGCTCAGAGTCTCCCTTATCCTGTAGAAGAGCATTGACCTCGGTCAGCTCATTGCATACACTTGCCAGTGACTGTTTGGCCTTCTCTTTTGGACCTTTCTTCCTCAGTGTACCTTCAGTGTTGGGTTCCACACCATTTATCTTCAGTACTTCAACTTGGTCGGGATTCCTTTTAATCCGAATTACACCCCATGGCACCTCCCTTTTACGGTCAGCAGACTCATAGGCTTGGGCCTTTCTGTCTTGACTCTTTAAATTACTCTGTTGGGAGATTTGCTGGACTATCTGTGCGGTCTTTCTCCCCTTATGATCACGGGCACACTTCCGTCTCATTCGCGGCTGTCTCTTCACAGTGGCTGCCCTCATGGCAAGGAATCCACTTTGTTTCCCCTGGGCACTGTAGTTTGATTGGATTCTTACTGTGCTAGTGCATCGCAATTTGGCCTTCGCATTCCGTGCCTTGTGGAAAGTAGACTGTAGTTCTGCAACGGTATCACGGTCATGCTTCCTGGAGTGCCTCCCTTGTTTTATCTCTACCGCCACCTTTTCCTTGGACTGCTTCAGTAACCCAAACGTCTGTCTTGGGTTTGCAAGCTTTTCCTCCAGCTTCATCTGAGAAATCTCCTGCTGGTCAGCCGTAGAGTCCAACGTAGCGTCCCGCTCAGTCTACAGAGCCTCAAGCTCCTTGACCAGGTCACACTTTTGTTTCTCCGCCATCTTGCGGCCAGCACACTCAGACTCCAGGTCCTTCCTCAGGTCTTGAAGCAGTCCTTCTGCCTTTCTTCTTTTACTCAGTGCGGCTGCTAGTTCATCTTCGTTAGAATTGAGTCGCGATTCTACGTCTCCTAGCAGACTCAGAGCAAGGCTTAAATCTGTCTCTCTTTCTTTATTCTGGACCTGCAGCTGCTGGTGCTCCTCCCGGACCTTGTCTAGCTCCAGCTGTAGCCGGGCCCCCTCATTGGTCGTGTAGTCCAGCCGCTTGTGGATATCAGCCATCTCGGTTTCATGGTGCAACATCAGGCAAGCCACCTGTCGGACGGTCACCTTCTCCCGCTCGGCGAGCTGTATCTTGCGCTCAGCAACCTGCGTTTGCAGCTCTTCAATCTGATGCTGCCAGTCCCCTCTCAGGGCCTTCACCTCTTCCCGGTGCTTACTCTGGGTTTGCATCAACATACTCAGCTCTGTGTTTAGACTGTGGCCCTCCTGACGTGAGAGCTCCAGCTCTGTTTTGAGCGTGCTAGCTTCTTGGTGAGAAACTTCTAAGTCTTTGATGAAGTTTTGCACATCTCTCTGGGACATCTGATAGCATAGTCTCCAGTCAGGACTTGTTCTCTCTGATTCCATGTTAGCAATTGCGGTGTTGGCCTTATTCAAACTTGTCGTCAGCTCCTCCAACTCACTCCGCAAGAGTTGCTCTGTTTTCTTTAAAGCCGCATACTCTTGTATAGCTGGGAGTATACACCTCTGTACCTCTGCATTAGCTTCTCGCTCCCTATTCAATTGTTTCTGCAAGACATCATCATCACGCTGGGCAGTTTGGAGTGCAGAAATTAAGGCCTCTTTTCCCTGGATCAAGGATTCAGCTTCCCTTTGCTCCTCCTTTTCCTTTGCCACCGTTCCTGTGACAATTCTGCCGGTCACTCCGGTCTGCAGCACATCTCGGCGCCTTTCTGACGCATGTCCTGACAGCGCAGGTTCAAGTGGCTTGGTCACTTCCCCTGTGATTTGAGGAACAGTTTTCTTTTTCTTCTTTCTTTTTGCTTTATTAGCTCCAGAGATATCAGTGGTACTGGGCACACGCTCACTGGTATCAGCTTCCACATCTTGCTTGAACTTTTGCAGCTGTTTGTCTTTGAAAATTTTGGGGCACACATCTTCCATGTGACCTACTTTATGACAGGCCCAGCATACTAAATTCATCTGTGGGTATGGCTCTCCTCCAGGGGCCACATACGAGTCGTCATCATCATCCTCATCGTATGGTCTGAAGGGACACTGTTTTGTATGGTTATGTACATTGCAAAACTGAAACATGACGGCGGCCATTTTAAAACCCCGGATTTTTTTTTTTTTTTTTTTTTTTCACACCCGACGAGGCAGACTTTGCACAACACATGTAAGTTGTACGAGCTTTACAATCTTTGAACCTTCTGGGTTCTTCTTAGGGCAACTTCTTTGCAAAAATCCATTTTCACTTTCTTTTTTACCAGACAGGGCAAACTTTACCTCACAGCACTTGCTAGCTGCAAATTCACTCACTTCAGCAAAAGGCATTAGCTTTACACAGCAATCCTTTCATACCCGACGGGGCAAAATTTACACTCAGCGCTTGCTAGCTGTAACTTCCATGCTTCAGCAAAAAATCATTTTTTTTTTCCGCTTGAGTTCAGTGTCTCAACACATCTTCATCTACTGACCCCCAGAGGCGTAGCATCCCACCGCTGCCACCACCTGTGGCAGGACGGCCTCGTGGCGGGGTCAGTAAGACGCTAGACACGGTGGGAAACGTTCAACTATAGTGGTTTATTAGCCACAACCAAAATAAATACGGGTGCACTGTCCCTTTAAGAAACTACTTTCTTGCAAATTAAAGCCTAGTCCCGTTAGGGACACTAACTCACTTCTTGAGCCCTTACTAACAGGACAGCCAGCTAATCTGGTCATGCCCAAAACATGCTACACAAACGATAACCAATAAGCATAATAAGAATAAAGTCTTATCTGTTTCAGCTCCAAACAGCAAACAGGAACACGGTTCCGGGGAGCAGGCTGTGTCCAGCCTCGCAGCAATGTTTATCTTTATCCTGGGTTGGGGTCCCAGCTGGTCCCAGCAGCAAAGCTCCTCGCAGGACTGGGGACCAGAGCAGCAGCAGCTGTTACGGCTTCCAAGCCGGGAGAGTTCTCTCCACCTTCCTGTGGAAAAACAAGCTCACCTTGTGTGAGCAACTTCCTGCTTTTTAAAGCACTTGTTTCACTGATAGTTCAGCCCGTTTAATTAGGCTGCAGGTGTGCTTCTTTCTGTCTGAGGAGATTAACACTCTGTGAACTGGCTGCAGCGTCTCTCCATTCACTATTCCAGCCTACTGAGTTAGTGACTGTCACATATCCCTCTCCCCAGCAAAACATTGTCCTGTGGAGCGGCCCGTGCACCATTCCCGTGCACCAGCAACTTCGTCGAAAATGTCTGACGTCGGCCTTTCCCTCCCCCTTTTTTTTTCTTGCCTTCCAATTTAGGCATTTTCTTTTTGGGGTAATTGCCAGGCCACCTGGGTCTGAAGACTGGTACCTCCCTATCTCTTTGTCTTGTGCCAGTTTCAGTTTAAGGTTGATGCTCCGCTTTGTTGCGTCTCTTCTTGACAAGGTTCCTGAGTATCCTGCTGTTTATTAGCTCTCTCTGCCAGGACTCGACGCCATGCTGTGACCTTGATCTGTAAATCCTGAAGATGCATTGTTGTCCTTGTCCTCTTGTGCTCAGAGTCTCCCTTATCCTGTAGAAGAGCATTGACCTCGGTCAGCTCATTGCATACACTTGCCAGTGACTGTTTGGCCTTCTCTTTTGGACCTTTCTTCCTCAGTGTACCTTCAGTGTTGGGTTCCACACCATTTATCTTCAGTACTTCAACTTGGTCGGGATTCCTTTTAATCCGAATTACACCCCATGGCACCTCCCTTTTACGGTCAGCAGACTCATAGGCTTGGGCCTTTCTGTCTTGACTCTTTAAATTACTCTGTTGGGAGATTTGCTGGACTATCTGTGCGGTCTTTCTCCCCTTATGATCACGGGCACACTTCCGTCTCATTCGCGGCTGTCTCTTCACAGTGGCTGCCCTCATGGCAAGGAATCCACTTTGTTTCCCCTGGGCACTGTAGTTTGATTGGATTCTTACTGTGCTAGTGCATCGCAATTTGGCCTTCGCATTCCGTGCCTTGTGGAAAGTAGACTGTAGTTCTGCAACGGTATCATGGTCATGCTTCCTGGAGTGCCTCCCTTGTTTTATCTCTACCGCCACCTTTTCCTTGGACTGCTTCAGTAACCCAAACGTCTGTCTTGGGTTTGCAAGCTTTTCCTCCAGCTTCATCTGAGAAATCTCCTGCTGGTCAGCCGTAGAGTCCAACGTAGCGTCCCGCTCAGTCTACAGAGCCTCAAGCTCCTTGACCAGGTCACACTTTTGTTTCTCCGCCATCTTGCGGCCAGCACACTCAGACTCCAGGTCCTTCCTCAGGTCTTGAAGCAGTCCTTCTGCCTTTCTTCTTTTACTCAGTGCGGCTGCTAGTTCATCTTCGTTAGAATTGAGTCGCGATTCTACGTCTCCTAGCAGACTCAGAGCAAGGCTTAAATCTGTCTCTCTTTCTTTATTCTGGACCTGCAGCTGCTGGTGCTCCTCCCGGACCTTGTCTAGCTCCAGCTTTAGCCGGGCCCCCTCATTGGTCGTGTAGTCCAGCCGCTTGTGGATATCAGCCATCTCGGTTTCATGGTGCAACATCAGGCAAGCCACCTGTCGGACGGTCACCTTCTCCCGCTCGGCGAGCTGTATCTTGCGCTCAGCAACCTGCGTTTGCAGCTCTTCAATCTGATGCTGCCAGTCCCCTCTCAGGGCCTTCACCTCTTCCCGGTGCTTACTCTGGGTTTGCATCAACATACCCAGCTCTGTGTTTAGACTGTGGCCCTCCTGACGTGAGAGCTCCAGCTCTGTTTTGAGCGTGCTAGCTTCTTGGTGAGAAACTTCTAAGTCTTTGATGAAGTTTTGCACATCTCTCTGGGACATCTGATAGCATAGTCTCCAGTCAGGACTTGTTCTCTCTGATTCCATGTTAGCAATTGCGGTGTTGGCCTTATTCAAACTTGTCGTCAGCTCCTCCAACTCACTCCGCAAGAGTTGCTCTGTTTTCTTTAAAGCCGCATACTCTTGTATAGCTGGGAGTATACACCTCTGTACCTCTGCATTAGCTTCTCGCTCCCTATTCAATTGTTTCTGCAAGACATCATCATCACGCTGGGCAGTTTGGAGTGCAGAAATTAAGGCCTCTTTTCCCTGGATCAAGGATTCAGCTTCCCTTTGCTCCTCCTTTTCCTTTGCCACCGTTCCTGTGACAATTCTGCCGGTCACTCCGGTCTGCAGCACATCTCGGCGCCTTTCTGACGCATGTCCTGACAGCGCAGGTTCAAGTGGCTTGGTCACTTCCCCTGTGATTTGAGGAACAGTTTTCTTTTTCTTCTTTCTTTTTGCTTTATTAGCTCCAGAGATATCAGTGGTACTGGGCACACGCTCACTGGTATCAGCTTCCACATCTTGCTTGAACTTTTGCAGCTGTTTGTCTTTGAAAATTTTGGGGCACACATCTTCCATGTGACCTACTTTATGACAGGCCCAGCATACTAAATTCATCTGTGGGTATGGCTCTCCTCCAGGGGCCACATACGAGTCGTCATCATCATCCTTATCGTATGGTCTGAAGGGACACTGTTTTGTATGGTTATGTACATTGCAAAACTGAAACATGACGGCGGCCATTTTAAAACCCCGGATTTTTGTTTGTTTTTTTTTTTTTCACACCCGACGAGGCAGACTTTGCACAACACATGTAAGTTGTACGAGCTTTACAATCTTTGAACCTTCTGGGTTCTCCTTAGGGCAACTTCTTTGCAAAAATCCATTTTCACTTTCTTTTTTACCAGACAGGGCAAACTTTACCTCACAGCACTTGCTAGCTGCAAATTCACTCACTTCAGCAAAAGGCATTAGCTTTACACAGCAATCCTTTCATACCCGACGGGGCAAAATTTACACTCAGCGCTTGCTAGCTGTAACTTCCATGCTTCAGCAAAAAATCATTTTTTTTTTCCGCTTGAGTTCAGTGTCTCAACACATCTTCATCTACTGACCCCCAGAGGCGTAGCATCCCACCGCTGCCACCACCTGTGGCAGGACGGCCTCGTGGCGGGGTCAGTAAGACGCTAGACACGGTGGGAAACGTTCAACTATAGTGGTTTATTAGCCACAACCAAAATAAATACGGGTGCACTGTCCCTTTAAGAAACTACTTTCTTGCAAATTAAAGCCTAGTCCCGTTAGGGACACTAACTCACTTCTTGAGCCCTTACTAACAGGACAGCCAGCTAATCTGGTCATGCCCAAAACATGCTACACAAACGATAACCAATAAGCATAATAAGAATAAAGTCTTATCTGTTTCAGCTCCAAACAGCAAACAGGAACACGGTTCCGGGGAGCAGGCTGTGTCCAGCCTCGCAGCAATGTTTATCTTTATCCTGGGTTGGGGTCCCAGCTGGTCCCAGCAGCAAAGCTCCTCGCAGGACTGAGGACCAGAGCAGCAGCAGCTGCTACGGCTTCCAAGCCGGGAGAGTTCTCTCCACCTTCCTGTGGAAAAACAAGCTCACCTTGTGTGAGCAACTTCCCGCTTTTTAAAGCACTTGTTTCACTGATAGTTCAGCACCTGTTTAATTAGGCTGCAGGTGTGCTTCTTTCTGTCTGAGGAGATTAACACTCTATGAACTGGCTGCAGCGTCTCTCCATTCACTATTCCAGCCTACTGAGTTAGTGACTCTGTCACAGTGTGTATTGGTTTCACCCACCCCAGTCAGTCAGTCACCTCCGCCCCAGTCAGTTACCCACCCCCGCCCCAGTCAGTCACCCACCCCCGCCCCAGTCAGTCACCCCCCCCAGTCAGTCGGTCACCCCCGCCCCAGTCAGTCGGTCACCCCCGCCCCAGTCAGTCGGTCACCCCCGCCCCAGTCAGTCGGTCACCCCCGCCCCAGTCAGTCGGTCACCCCCGCCCCAGTCAGTCGGTCACCCCTGCCCCAGTCAGTCGGTCACCCCGCCCCAGTCAGTCGGTCACACCCGCCCCAGTCAGTCGGTCACCCCCGCCCCAGTCAGTCGGTCACCCCCGCCCCAGTCAGTCGGTCACCCCCGCCCCAGTCAGTCGGTCACCCCCGCCCCAGTCAGTCAGTCACCCCCGCCCCGGTCAGTCACCCCCGCACCGGTCAGTCACCCCCGCCCCAGTCAGTCACCCCCGCACCAGTCAGTCACCCCACCAGTCAGTCACCCCGCCAGTCAGTCACCCTGCCAGTCAGTCACCCAGCCAGTCACCCACCCACCCAGCCAGTCACCCACCCACCCAGTCACCCACCCAGCCAGTCAGTCACCCAACCAGCCAGTCAGTCACCCACCCAGCCAGTCAGTCACCCACCCACCCAGCCAGTCAGTCACCCACCCAGCCAGTCAGTCACCCACCCAGCCAGTGAGTCACCCACCCAGTCACCCAGCCAGTCAGTCAGTCACCCACCCAGCCAGTCACCCACCCAGCCAGTCAGTCACCCACCCAGCCAGTCAGTCACCCACCCAGCCAGCCACCCACCCAGCCAGTCACCCAGCCAGTCAGTCAGTCACCCAGCCAGTCAGTCAGTCACCCAGCCAGTCAGTCACCCACCCAGCCAGTCAGTCACCCAGCCAGTCACCCAGCCAGTCAGTCACCCAGCCAGCCAGTCAGTCACCCAGCCAGCCAGTCAGTCACCCAGCCAGCCAGTCAGTCACCCAGCCAGCCAGCCAGTCACCCAGCCAGTCAGTCAGTCACCCAGCCAGCCAGTCGCCCAGCCAGCCAGTCGCCCAGCCAGCCAGTCACCCAGCCAGCCAGTCACCCAGCCAGCCAGTCACCCAGTCAGCCAGTCACCCAGCCATTCAGTCACCCAGCCAGTCAGTCATCCAGCCAGTCAGTCAGTCACCCAGCCAGCCAGTCACTCAGCCAGCCAGTCACCCACCCTCTCTCTCTCTGTGTGTATCACCCACCCTCTGTTTGTCACCCACAGTTTCCCCCTCTGTGTCTCCCCCCTCTGTATCTCCACACACTCTCTCTCTCCCCCCCACACTCACTCTCTCCCCCCCCCCCACACTCACTCTCTCTTCCTCCACACTCACTCTCTCCCCCCCACACTCACTCTCTCTCCACCACACTCACTCTCTCTCCCCCCCACACTCACTCTCTCTCCCCCCACACTCACTCTCTCCCCCCCCCCACACTCACTCTCTCTCCCCCCACACTCACTCTCTCTCCCCCCAAACTCACTCTCTCTCCCCCCCAAACTCACTCTCTCCCCCAACACTCACTCTCTCCCCCCCATACTCTCTCTCCCCCCCACACCCTCTCTCTCCCCCCCACACTCTCTCTATTTGTTTTTAATTGGTTTATTAAAAAAATTATTATGGTGCAAATAATACAATTATTCAATAACTGAAGGAATTAAGTCACACTACTCAAAGGTAACTTGAATACATCAGTAAAGTTTACTTACTGGCTGAAGTTCACAAAATTGAGGAATTTTAGAATTTCACAAACATTTCAGTCAATAACATTTGCAGCAATCCGCCAAGCTTTAAGGATTCATTGTGCTTCTGTAAATTCTAGTGAGAAAAATGGCCTCTTCAGCAAAATCTCTTAAAATGTGTTATTGCATATACCATAAATAGGCACAGACGCACACAAAAATATACAATTATACTGCTGGAGCAGTGGTGTGATGGTCTATATGGATGTGAATTGTAATCTACTGAGGTGCCTAAGGCAAACAGTTTCCAGGCAGCTAGTACTTTTAATTGCAATTCTGAGCATCAATTATCCCCAGGGTGACTGTCAATATGTCTGTAATAATATCTATAAACATCAAGATAAAGGGCGAGGAAGTACACCTTATGGAGAGATAACTATACAGGTCTCGCTTCAGCAATCAGCATGCGGTTGATGATGATGATGATTGATTACTGACTGACTTGACACAGTGTCAATGAGAAGGATCCTGATACAAAAAAACTGGACTCAGATTAGGGAAAAAAACTAAATCCATTAATCGTACTGATTTCTCCAATGAAGACATTTAATTTCTTCCTACTATACTTTTTAGGGAAAAGGGAGACCAAAAAGCGCACCAGCACAAACGGAGCAGGAAGAAACCAGGACCAAAAAATGATTAAAAGGGCACTTTAATGTGGCAAAAGACCCATCCAATGCATTTCGAACGTCGCAGCGTTCTTTTTCAAAACGACGTTCGAAATGCATTGGATGGGTCTTTTGCCACATTAAAGTGCCCTTTTAATCATTTTTTGGTCCTGGTTTCTTCCTGCTCCGTTTGTGCTGGTGCGCTTTTTGGTCTCCCTTTTCCCTGTATTGCATTGTGTAGCTGCACAGCCTGCCTGCCTGCCCTACCAGGATGTGAGTATTTGCATATTTTTCAGGGGAACCTGCCAATGAGACTGATGGTGAGTGGGTTGCACCACACACCACCTGTCTTCAGGAGGATAGTACCCATTATATGACACAATAGGTACTATATCAATTGTTAGTACCCTGGTACAGTGGTCTGGCTTATTATCATTTTGAGATATACCTGCATTTGAGCGCTTCAGCTATTTTCCATATTACTATACTTTTTAGACAAACCGAATTCCTCTAACACATAGTTTGAATTAATTTGTCGATCATCTCCCTATGGGATGAATATGATCTCAGTCCTATCCCAAACTTTTTTACAGTTATACCAACATCAGAAACTCATATGAAACAATGGGAAGAGGATTTAGGGGAAGCTTTGTATTGAAAGGAATAGGAGGAGATCTGGGAATCCAGCAGAAAACGATCTATCAATAAACTAATCAAAGAAAATAGCTATCAGCTCCTGTTTAGATGATACCTAACTCCAGAGAAACTAAATAAAATGTACACTCATCCCCCTATGTTTTAGAGGGTGCTATTAAATTGGTAATACTGTATGTTACATATATGGTGGAATTGTAAAGACATTTGTGAACTATGGTCATGAATATATTGTATTGTATTGTATTGTATGTCTTTATTTATATAGCGCCATTAATGTACATAGCGCTTCACAGTAGTAATACATGTGGTAATCAAATAAATAACAGATAATATAAATAACAGATCATGGGAATAAGTGCTTTAGACATAAAAGTAACATTAAGGAAGAGGAGTTCCTATATGCTATTATTAACCGAGATGGGCGAACCAGTCCAAATCCGTTTTCCAGATTTTCCCATTCAAAATACGTTCCGCTGTGTAAAATCTCCAGGCGGATTGTTACAGTTTCAATCCGTGCAGATTAATCCAAACCGCCATGTGATATAATGGTGGATTTTAACAATCCAGCCACGGATTCTGCAATCTGCTGACAGATTTTAAGAATCCAATCGGTGGATTGCTCAATCCGCGGATGGATCATCGGTGTAAAAAAATAAATCCGCAAACGGCAAATCACCATTTTTCACACTGATCCGCAGAAATCCGCTGACCAAAGGAACCAGCCGATCCGAGGCAAATCTAAATACGCAAAAAAATTGCCCATCTCTAATTATTAACAAGATTTTAGGACTTAAACGTGAGTCCGGATTCCTGGGTTTCTTTATGAAATAGATCGGTTCAAGGAATCTTCAAATCTGAAGGCAAACTCATAACCCATTTATTTTCTACAATAAGATGCATGAATACGGTTAAATAGAAACAGTCTATCCAAGAGGTATTGACAATTGAAAATAACATGTGAAAAATAAGGTACATTTAAAAAACGAACTGTTTTGTTTGCATGATCCTATACACAATTTTACCGGAACTGCAGATATGGAAATCAGTAGGTAAAATTCAGAGTCAGCCTCAGTAATGGAATCAAGGCTTATACAATACAATAAGTAACCTCATTTGTCAACTTTCTTTTGTGGAAGCTACCCTTGTATCCTACAGTATATGTACTTTTTCCGGTTTATAACTTAGACAAAGATAAGTCTCTTTAATATGTTTTGAGAACCATATGTATCCTGCTCTCCCCCATTTTGTTCCTTGTTATTCCCTTTTTTTTCACCCCACTCCCTCTTCTGTTTCATGTTAAACTGACAAATCCATTAATAAAGAAACAAAGTTGAAAAAACAAACAGGCTTCACGCTTCTAAGGTCCAAATCCTCAAATGGGTACTAAGGTTTAGCCCGCTTTTACTCGCATTCATGTGAGAGTAAAGATGTGCTAAAGCTTAGCACCCTTTTGGGGATCTTTGTAAGGACATACGTGCTATGACTGCATTGTTCTGTGCAGGCCTTCAGTGGACAGCTATGCTTGCTGAAACACTTGACTTACTCTGCTTATAAGAAGCCACCTGTTCCTCAACTCTGGGCTTCACAACAGCTTTGCTAGCTGAAGTAGGTCATGTTGCTAACCCCGGTGCAGTACCTGTACCTAGTATTTCCTGAACTCTTGTATTCCTGGTTCCTGACTTCAGCTTGCTCTTGACTTCTCTCTACCTGCCCTGACTTCGGATCCATTCTTCTGTTTGCTCCTGCCCTGACTTTGGATCCACTCTGCTGTTTGCTCCTGCCCTGTTCATTGGTCTGTTTGACTATTCTCCTGCCTGCCACCTTTACTGACTTCAGTTCGCCTGTCTATTCCTTCTGCCTGTTCCCATCTGGAATCTCCACGGACGTTTGCTTCACGGATACAGATTCCTGCTCCAGCTATCTGCTACAAACTATGGTTAATCTGCACTTCAGACTCTCCCTGTGGATTTCCCCCCTTTAGACCTGATAATCTGGGCCTAAGTGTGCAAGGGCACTGGGCACCTGACACCTGCCTAGCCATGTTATTCCCCTTGCTTCTTTTACCCAAGGCACAAATGCCCAGTCAATACCAATATAAAGTGTGAGTTCTGAGGAGGAGAAGGAGGAGAATTCTGAACAATAATGCAGGCTGGCATGGTCCAGCACCACTTGTAATACTACCTTTCTGATTCCCCCAGTACTGAAAAGAGAAATGGGTGATAAAATGGCTCTAGCAGCAATTATGTTCATATTCACAATATTGTAACTTGGCGAACACATTTGCATATACTGTACATTTTTGTGAGTAGATATGCAAAGTTCTTTGAACATTTGTAAAAGATTGGTTCTGCATCTCAGGAGCACATTATAATACAAAATATTTAACAACGTTCAACTCTGATGCATTTGACATTTAAAAGCATTGCTGTAAATCACAATTGAGAAGAAGACGAATGGAGAACATATATAAAGCAATATAAAAAAGGAGAAAATACTAATAGGTACTATCTTACATTTACATTGCCACTTGCCAAGGCTTATACATATAGATAAATCAGTTTAATGCAGATGTTTTGGAAAAGTATTGCATGACATTATTATGACATTATCACTTTATATCAAATGTTTCCAGCAAATGCAAGACTACTACAAGCAAAAAAATAATTTGTTCAGATACATACCTCTCCTGATATAATTGAAGCAATTGGCTTTAAAGGCATCCTTAGAAACATTTGGATTTGTTTCTTATTTGATTCATTGAGTTGTCTTAATATTCTGTGAACCAACAGAGTTGGTAAGATATTCTATACAAGTGTTTTCGTTCAAAGATAAGGATGCCTTCTTGCTGCATACCCTTATTCTCTCCCATATTGATAACTGTGACATTCTTTTATCTGGCCTCCAGTCCCTGCCCCAAATCTCTCTCTTCCCTAGAATCCATTACAAATTATACTGCTCATATTATCGCCTGCTCTTCTCAACACATGTATCTACAGGTACTTCTGATCAGAAATCTCTCTAATAATCTCTGTTTAAACTACTAAATGGGCCTCCTTTCTTTTAAGTCCCTTCACTCGTCTGCATCTCCATATATCTCAACTCTGATTCCTTGTTATACCCATACTCCCCTGTTATGCTTGAACCAAGGATGTTTCATCTCTGTACTTTTAACCTACATATACAGCTCTAAGACATCTTAAACCATTTTCACTTATCAATCCCTACCTATGCAATTCTCGTCAAGCACCTTCAAAGCCCTGCTAAAAATTCCATTTTCAAAGCCCAGCTAAAAATTCAGTTCTTAAAAAAAGTATCTCATTAAACTATCTATGTGTACTGAATATTACTGACTCCAGATGCCTTTGACCTCCCTGACTGCACTTTTACGCCTACTGTTGCCGATGACATTGTTGTTATATTCATTTTAAAGTTAAAAAAAAAGAATGAATCACTCAAAACTTCACATGGAATGACCACACGCAGATTACTGCATACGTTTAAATAGATATACTGTAGATGTGTGTATGTGTGCGCATGCGTATGTTTGAAAAAGTATAGGACAGACTTTTCAATCAACCACCTACTGTGCTTTGCCTTTCAAAGATGCAAATGCCAGAGGGTCTGTTACCATTACATTGGACAAGCAATTTTCACTGGATCTGTGGCCAACAACGTCTAGACAACTTTTAGATGGATGATTAATGAGACAAAGGCAAAAGTCAGCACAGAGTCAATGATTGCTGCTTATTATAATTCATTATATGAGCAAAAGAGTCAGGTACAGTATGAAAAAAATGTGTTTAAAACATAAAATTATATTGCATTTTATAAATGTAATACAGAATTTCTAGAGCCATGGAAATATAAGGTGAATAAGGGCTCCTAAGATTGGCAGGACTAAATGCATAAAATGAAATCACAAATGATAGGATGATATTGATTGGCACTGCAACAGGAAACAACAATTTCTGATAATTCTGGGAAATGCATCAGCCTTGAGAACAAATATTTGATCTAAGAACTACAGTAATCAAGCATAGCTGTAATAATAATTTACAGGCATGTAGGAAGTATCTTAAATAGTTGACCCATTTAGTTGCAGAGGCAATAAATTGAAGTTATTTGGAATCATCTAAAAAAATGAAAAGGTGCTGGCTGTGAGTCACGCTCGAATAGGCGATACATGGCATTTAAGTCAATGGCAGATACAGATTCCAGTTTGATGACTCCGGCCAATGTGTCATAGAACCAACAAGGCCCAGTGCAGTTGATGTGTAAAAAAAAAAAGTGAATAACTGAACTGGGTAGAATTCCTTTTGTTAACACAATTATCAATTGTAAAGCTATTTTTTTTTAAATAGACTACGTTTAATTACACATGACCTTGCTTTGATTTTATTTCATTCCAAATCCATGCAAACAAATGTCTAAATAGAGTGTTATATTGGAACAGTATATATGTTCTAAATTAAACATGTTGGGTAATAACAAAAGTTTACTTTATGTGACGACTCAGGAGATTCCTTCCTTTCCTTGTCCCTCTCTCCCATCTCATGTCACCCTTTCTACTCCTTGCCACTCCTCTCCTTCCCCTTCTACCTCTCTCCCTTTGCCGCAGCGCGTTCCCCGCAGGTCCCGCATACCCACGCGCTCCCTTAACCCTTGCCTTGATCCTCCCCGCTCCCTCTCCCCGGGGTAGCTCCTTTACCTTCCCCTGTGGTGCCTTCCATCCCGTTGCCTCCTCCTCGCATGGTGCCCGCGGCATGGCGTTCCACGCGCCTGGTGACGTGTCCGGTGCATGCACTCCCTCAGCCCATGGAGGACGCGCGTGCATGCTCCTCCCTGCCTCTGCTTGCCATTGCGCGGGCACAGGGCTCACTTGCGTTCCCCTCCTCTTGGCTCCATCCCCCTCCTGTGGTCTTCCCCTGCTCCGTGCGTTCCGCGTCTGTGTTGCAACCTGTGCGTGCGCATCCCCAGCTTACATGGGGCGCGCGCACAGACGCTTCTTATCAGGTTCCCTCTGTCTCTGCCTCCATAGCTGTACAGGCTATTCCCCTGACTGCCCCTTCTGTCTCCTCCTCTTCTTCCCCTGACCTATCTCCAGCTTCTCACTCAGAAGCTTGTGTGAAGAGCTCCCAGGCATTTGGTAAGGAATCAGCTTTATTCTTTCTTTATTTGTTATATTTTGCTATGGATCTGTGGGGGAGTATACTGTGAGTATACTGTGGGTTTTTAGAGGTTTTGGGTGCTTTTTCAGGTTTAAAAACCGTTTTTGGTTTTCACCCAGAGGCTGCAGTGATTCAACCCAGCAAAGCTACACTGTCACCTCACCTCACCCACCCCTGGTTGTTTCTTTTTCTTCTAATTTCACCTTAATTTAAGCCTGATTTCTTTTTGTCATTTGCATTTTTGGGAGCTATGTGTCTAACTTTAAGACCTTCATTACTGTGGTGTGGTTTCTTGAAGAGAGAGAGTTAAATAATGAGGGGAGAAAAGAGAAGATTACAGCAGGTTTTAAAAAGCTGTTTTTCTTCCCCTCCCTGTGCAGAGATAGTTAATTGGTTCTTAAAGGGACAGTTTCCTCTCTGTATCTCTCTCCCTAAGCACTATTTCCTCCCCTTACTTAGAGGCTTATTTTATCATGCCCGGGGGGAATAGGACTAGTGCAGCAACGGGGGCAACATCTGGACATCGGACCCCAAAAACTGGGGCCAATAGGATCAATAACCACAGCCCTAGGCCTCGTACATCCAGTGCCCTGGCCACACCTCCCCCGGCTCCTGTTGTCAATTTAACCCCTGCAGTCCCAGTTCCAACATGGGCACAGGTGGCAGCTGCAGGCGTTGACCCCAGCAACAACAACGCTGGGGCCACGCCCGGTGTGAGCAGGAAGCTTGAGGTGAGGTGCCCAATGTCACCTGGCCTCAACATGGAGATCTATGTGAGGGCTGTGGCAGACATTGTGGGTCCCTCTGCTGTGGTGGTGGCCAGCAAGATGTATGGGAGGGCCATTTTCTTCCTCCGTACGTTGGCTGCCACCTACACCCTGGTGCAGAAAGGCATCAGTGTAGGGGGGACCTACATCCCCATAGAGCCCATGGAGGGGTTAGGCACAAAAATCATCCTGTCCAATGTGCCCCCCTTCATCCCAGACAGCCTCATGCACCCACGCCTGCAAGCCCTGGGAGATATTAAATCTCCAATAACAAAAATTCCACTGGGCTGCAGGGATAGAGCGCTGAGGCATGTGCTCTCATTTAGGCGGCAGGTACAGCTGCTGCTGCCGGGGAGCACAAAATCTGTGGAGGGGTCCTTTTGGGTGCCCTATGAGGGCATTCAATACACTGTGTTCTATGGCACGGAGGGGGTTAGGTGTTATTTGTGCAAGGAACTGGGGCACACTCGTAGGAGTTGCCCCAAAGGGAATAGAAATCCCACTTCAGCTCCTGCACCCGCCCCTCCCTCTGCCAAGACACCCGATGCCGCTGTGCCCACCACAGCGGGGCCCTGGAGGGCCCAGGTCCCTCCAGGGACCGCATGAGATGTCGCTGTCCCATCCCGAACAGTGACATCTGTACCTCTCCCCAAAGAACAGAGGGAGAAGGAAAAACCCTCGAGGGCCCAGGTCCCCTCTGGGACCGCAGGAGATGTCGCTGTCCCATCTCGAACAGTGACGTCTGCGCCCACCACAGCGGGGCCCTCGGGGGCCAAGGCCCCCCTGGGACCGCAGGAGATGTCGCTGTCCCATCTCGAACAGTGACATCTGCGCCCACCACAGAGGGGTCCTCGGGGGCCCAGGTCATGATCTGCACCCGTCCCCGGAGAGAGGGTGAGGGGGTCGCCCTGGAGCGGCCACCCTCTGTCACTGTCCCCCCCCGGGAGGAGACACACTGTACCGTTGCGCCCACCGTGGCGGAGCCCTCAGGGGCCCAGGTCCCCCCTGGGACCGCAGGAGATGTCGCTGCCCCATCTCGGGCGGTGACGTCTGCACTTCTCCCCAGGAAAAAGAGGGAGAAAAAAAGAGCACACTGAAGAAGTCACCCTCTGTTGTCGCTGTCTCCCCCCAGGAGCACCCTACCCCGAATGTAAGCACCGTACAGGGTGCGGGGAAGCGGTGGGAGGCTCCAGCTGAGGAGGTGGCGGTACCCTTTTTTGGGGAATGAATCCCCAGGAAGAGGAAAGCAAAAACTAAGAACAAGAGGGTGATTGAGGAGGGCGAGGAGGGTGAACCGTATTACGTTCACCCTCAGAAGTCACCGAAGCGGAATGCAACATCAATTCCGCACAGGGTGGCCCTGTCTGGCCCACAGGTTAGGATTAGCCAGTGTAAGCCGGACCCCATAAATATGCAGTCCCCCCCCTCGAAGATCTGGAGGGAATGCAGGAGGAGATACCCGGCGTCCCTGGGGTGGAAGATCAAAGTGCTCAACAACATGAGGCTTTGCTCCTAGAAATGGACGTTGGGGAGCCTTCCAACACCCCTCCCAGTTGGAGAACATCCCCCGGGGACTTGTGTTTTGGTGAATCTGCCGCGCGGGACACAGTTGTCTTCGGGGACTCGGAGGTCGGCCAGGATCCCCCTCTGGCTGTGCCGCCTTCGGGTGGCACACCTGAGGCTGAGCCCCTGTTTGTGTCACCGGAAGAAGGGGATGGGCTAGGGCTGACCCCCGTGGTTGGGGGTTTGGAGGATGGAGCGGAGGAGGCGGGTGTGGGTGTTTTAGCGAGTACTTCATTTTGCATCTGGGAGATGCCAGATGTGAGCTCTCCTGGTGAGGAGTTTTGGTCAGGCACTTTGTTGGAGGAGACTGCTGGGCTGGACCCTCCCTATGAGGTACTTGCTGAAAAGTGCCCTCCCATGCTTAATGCGAACGCCCGTGGCATCCCGTTTGTTCGCATGGTGGTAAAGGAGACCAGGAGGGCACTGTGTGCCTTGTTGGCCCCCGAGGACACTAGGGAGACCGCTACCTCCGCCATACCGCCACCAGCTACCCCTGAACATCCCACCCCGGGGTTGGATGTGGAGGATATAGTGGACCTCCTCGTGGAAACACAGAGGAGGGGACCCACTTTAAGGCCGAGAAAGCCCCCGCAGAGAAGGGCGGGGTCTTCAGTTTTTCAGTCAAGAGGAGCTCGGGGAGTTGGGGCTCAGTGAGGAGTCCTCTGGCACCGTGGAGGCGGTGGACACTTTGACCCCCATTATCCCTGCCCAGGAGCTAGATGGTTTCCTGGAGGATAACCTCTGCAAACACGGAACCACGAAGGTGCAGTTGGCCCTTGGAAGGTGGAAGGATGCTTCGGTCATTCTCCACTCTCTCTTAGTATACATCGGGGCTAACCACAAGGCCAAAATCTCTGGGCCTATCCATCTTCATGTCCTGAAATTTCATAAATTGATACGAGACCACATAAAGGCTTCTCGGGGTGTAGCTCCCTGAGCGCCTGTGGAAAGCAAAACTCCTGATTACCAATGGCTTTGAGCATCGGTACACTTAACGTGAATGGCTGTAAGGATGGGTTTAGCAGGTTCCAGGTACTCTCATTTTTACAGAAGGGAAAGTATTCTGTGAGTTTCCTGCAGGAAACCCATACCACTCCAGAGGCTGAAGCCAGCTGGCATCTGGAGTGGCGAGGCAAGGTCTTCTTCAGCCACCTCACTTCGTCATCTAGTGGGGTGGTGACACTGTTCTCTGAGTCCTTTCAACCAGAGCTACTGCTTGCCAAAACTGTTGTTCCAGGTCGCCTGTTGCATCTCAGGGTCCGGCACGAGGACTACACGTTTAATTTCTTGAACGTGTATGCTCCTGCCACGGGACCCCTGAGAAGGCAGTTCTTCGTCAGAATGGCTGAATACCTGGAGACAGTGGACGTGGACGAACACGTGGTGTTCGGAGGTGATTTCAACTGCACCCTCAAGGCTCTGAAAGACCGGAATGGCCCTGAGCCACACCCGTGTTCTGCGTCGGCCTTGCGGGAGGTCATCACCCGCTACTCCATGGTAGACGTCTGGCGAGAACAACATCCCGAGGCATCCCAAGGCACCCATGTTAGGGTGTTTAGGGGTGAACGGATGTCCTGGTCCCGGATTGACAGGCTGTATATATCCAGCCACAGCCTGTCGCAAACCCAGTCCAGTACCATTAGGCTGGCGCCGTTTTCGGACCACAATTGTGCGTTCATGACAGTGGCGCTACTACCAGCAGCGCCCTTGGCCGCCTATTGGCACTTCAACAATACGTTGCTGGAAGACAAGGGGTTTGCAACGTCGGTTAGAGACTTTTGGATGGCCTGGAGAGGTTGCAGATCAGACTTTGCCACGTTAGAGCAGTGGTGGGACGTGGGCAAGGTTCATCTGCGCCTCGTTTGTCAGGAGTACACCAAAGGTGCCAGCAGGCGGCGCAATGCTGAGATCGGGGCCCTTAGGGAAGAGGTGCTCAATCTCGAGAAGCGGCTGTCTGTGGCAGGAGACCAATACCTGCAGTGTGCGTACGTGGAGAGGAAGTGCGCTCTCCGGGACTTGGAAGATCGGAGAGCTCGGGGGGCGTATGTGCGATCCCGCATCCACTTCCTTCGGGAGATGGGTCGCGGGTCATGCCTCTTCTATGCGCTGGGGAAACCGTAAACATATCACCTGCTTGCTAGCAGAAGACAGTACCGCTCTGACTGACCCGGAGAGCATCCGGGACAGAGCCCAGAGATTCTACGTAGACCTTTTCTCTCCGGAGTCCATCCAGCCAGACACATGCAGGGTCTTATGGGAGGGGCTTCCCACGGTCGGCGAGGGTGGAAGGGAGCGGCTTGAGTTACCTTTGACTCTGGCCGAGCTCTCTGAAGCCCTCAGTCTCATGTCCCGCGGAAAAACGCCGGGGCTAGACGGGCTGACTGTGGAGTTCTTCCGGTTTTTCTGGGAGATGCTGGGACCTGATTTCACCGAGGTCCTGGCAGAAGCCTTGGAGACCGGTGAGATGCCCCTTTCGTGTCGGCGGGCAATACTGTCTTTGCTGCCGAAGAAGGGGGATCTCCGCCAGATCTCTAACTGGCGACCGGTCTCACTGCTAAGCACGGACTATAAGATCGTAGACAAAGCGCCGCGACCAGGAAGAAACAGGCGGTGGGGGTTGATTTCCTCGCCGAGCCCCTGCTGTATAATCCGGCAGTGGGGGCTCGGATGTTGGATTCACCCTCTATTTGCCGCCGGCTAATCCTGGCGCTTCGCCGGCCGATCAGTTTTAAACCAGATCAAAATAGACCCACTTCTCTCTCTACTCCTCCCCTCTCTGTCATTGGTGCACCTTCCTTTATAATCCCTGTCTGTCCACCTCTTCCTCGCTCTGCATAGTTCCTGTTTCCCTGTGTGTACCTGACCTACGCTGTGCTCCTGTGTTTACCTGCTCCTGTGTTACTTTGGATTTCCCTGGCTTTGACCCCTGCTTACCCTGGACTACTTTGCTCTCTGGTATCCCTTTGAACCCTGCTACACATACGACTCAGCTGACCTCTGGCTTCCTAGGACCTGGCTTGCCCTCTGACGACTCTACCCTCTGGATCCCTGAACATTGGCAAACGGACATGACTATTCTCACGGACACTCCCCAAGCGTTGCAAGTATACACTAACAACTCTTCCAACAGGCCCAGCAACGCTATACCACACTCCGGGCTTGCTCCCACAGCTGTGGGTGTGTGGTTTCATACCGTTCCCACCTCAGTACTGGGGTCTAGCTTGGTCTGCGAGCATACAGGCGTGACATTATGCAGAGCCCAACAATCGCAGACCCCCATGAGGTGGGTACAGTGGTGGAGATAATTATTCTTCTGGAAACCTTACAACTCGTTAGTACTCAGCTGTCCACTGTCTCCCAGCAATTAACTAATGTGGCCTTTCGAGAAATCCCTTCGCCTTCAATGCCACCTGTGGCTACTCCCTACACCAACCCTGGCCCATGGGTGCCCTCGCCAAATCGCTATGATGGGAACCCCCTCAACTGCCGCGGGTTCTTAAACCAATGTGAGGTGCAGTTTGAGATGTACCCCTCTCTGTTTCCTACTGGCCGTGCTAAGATTGCTTATATTTACGCCCTACTCACCGGAGATGCCCTTGCCTGGGCCTCCCCCCTATGAGAGCGTAGAAGCGAAGTAACGCAAGATTATACTTTATTCAGACGTGAATTTCAACTTGTGTTTGATACACCTGCATGGCACGAGACAGCTGCCTTCTCTCTCTTCCATGTTTCTCAGGGTCGAAATACAGCTGCCAAATACGCCATCGGTTTCCGTATGCTGGCCACCGAAGTCCAATGGAATGATGAGGCACTCGCAGCTGCGTAGTGGCACGGACTCTCAGATATGTTGAAAGACGATCTGGCTACTCACGCCCGACCTACGTCCCTGGAGGAACTCATCACCCTGAGCGTACGCATGGATCAGCGCACGCAAGAGCGACGACACGAGAGGCACTGTTCCCGTTCTTCACCCTCTGTTGTTTCTCACAGGTCAGTCGCTACTCCTCTCCTGGCCCTGGAGGCTTCGGAACCTATGCAGGTCGGCAGTCAACAACTCCAGGCAACAGAGAGAGCGCGGCGGCGCCAGAACAGGCTGTGTTTCTACGGTGCTTTCTCGGAACATCGTCACCAGAATTGTCCCTTGAAGCCGGGAAACGGGCACACCCAGTAAAGGTAGAGGGGCTTCTACTGGGTACTGTCTCTCCTAACCCCTCTCCTTCCAAAGCTCTCCCAAAGAAGCTGATGCTACCAGCCACACTGGAGGGTCCCAACCTTGTCGTAAAGGTCGAAGCGTTCATAGATTCCGGATCGGGCGTTAATTTCCTGGACCAGCAGTTTGCAGAGGAGAATCAAATCCCCATGGTCAGAAGGAAGAGCCCAGTTGGCCTTGAGGCCATTGACGGATGACCACTCCAGCCGGCTTTCATCATCTGGGAGTCTATTCCTTTTACCTTGACCCTGGCTGATGGTCACAAGGAGGTAATTGTCTTTGATGTTTTCCAGTCCCCTTCAGTACAGATTATATTAGGATTGCCTTGGCTTCAACTCCACAATCCGCGCATCGATTGGTCCGGTACCTTGCCCACCCAGTGGCCCTCATCCACAGATACTACGCCAGTGGATCCTCCCGTGGTTGTGCTTGCTGGTCTGGACTCCGTACCTGTCGACCGTTCGTCCCTGCCTGCCGTGTACCATGAGTACCTGGACGTGTTCAACAAGGTACAAGCAGAGGTCCTCCATCCTCATCGCCCATAAGATTGCCCGGTCGACCTCATCCCTGGGACTGTTCTGCCGAAGTCTAAGTCTTACCCATTCTCCATCCCGGAGACCGAGGCGATGACTACTTATATTCAAGAAAACCTGGAAAAAGGTTTCATCCGCAACTCCACCTCTCCTGCCGGTGCTGGGTTTTTTTTGTGAAGAAGAAGGATGGATCTCTAAGGCCTTGCATAGACTTCCGCGGACTCAATAAGATCACGGTGAAAAAAGGTATCCGCTTCCGCTCATTTTTGAACTGTTTGATCGTCTCAAAGGGGCCTCTATTTTTTCAAAACTTGACTTAAGGGGTGCCTATAATCTCATTCGCATAAGGGAGGGAGACGAGTGGAAAACAGCATTTAACACGTTCTGGACACTATCAATACCTTGTTATGCCCTTTGGGCTGTGTAACGCCCCGACCGTGTTTCAGGAATTTATGAACGACATCTTCCGTGACGTTTTGGGAACCTTTGTCATTGTCTATCTAGACGACATCCTTATTTTTACTAAAAAACTGAAGGAACACATTCAACATACCAAACTTGTGCTCTCCAGGCTGCGTTCTAAACGTCTTTACGCCAAGATGGAAAAATGTTTGTTTCACCAGGCTTCCACGGCCTTCCTAGGCTATATCATCTCCAGCCAAGGTTTCTCCATGGACCCAGAGAAGCTGAAGGCGGTTCTCGATTGGCCACTCCCTAATTCGCTCAAAGCTTCGCTAATTCTTACAGGAAGTTTATCAAAAAAAATTCTTCCATTGCCCTTCCCATCACCGCCTTGACCAAAAAGGGTGCCGAGGTCTCATCCTGGTCACCAGAGGCCATCACAGCCTTTGAGACTCTGAAGAAGGCATTCGTGACTGCCCCCATCCTGCATCATTTGGATACCTCCCTCCCCTTTACTTTGAAGGTTGACGCCTCAGACGTAGGAGCTGGCGCAGTTCTGTCCCAGAGGACTCCTCCCCAAGAGAAACTCCATCCTTGTGGTTTTTTTTCACGGAAATTTTCAGCAGCAGAAAAAAATTATGATGTCGGTAATCGTGAACTTTTGGCCATTAAGTTGGCTCTCCAGGAATGGAGACATCTTTTAGAGGGTTCCAAGGAACCAATCGCCATTCTCACTGACCACAAAAATTGTTATATATTGAGGGTGTTCGTCGCTTGGGCTTCCGCCAGGCTCGCAGGTCACTCTTCTTTTCCCGCTTCAACTACACCATCTCTTATATCCCTGGTACCAAAAATGTTAAAGCGGACACCCTGTCTCGTCAGTTTGCCTCTTAGACCGAGGCTAAAGAAATCTCAGAACCTATTCTCCCGGCCAAGTGCATAGTCTCGGCTAACAACTTTGATGTATTGGACGAAATCCACAAGGCACAAGCACATATCCCCAGCAGGTTCAGGGTACCAGAAGGACGTCTCTACACGGCTCCACGTTTCCGCCATAAAGTCTTACTTTGGGGTCATTCCTCCAGAGCAGTTGGTCATCCAGGCTTCAAGAGGACAGCTGATCTCATTATACTGACTTTTTGGTGGCCTAAGATGAATCAAGAGA
The DNA here is from genome assembly GCF_040206685.1 of Ascaphus truei. NCBI lineage: Eukaryota > Metazoa > Chordata > Amphibia > Anura > Ascaphidae > Ascaphus > Ascaphus truei. The sequence continues at coordinate 77,535,368 of NC_134488.1, read as the reverse complement.
TTCTCAATTTTACTTCCACCTGTCCTGTTTGTGCCCAGAGTAAAACCCTCCATCATAAGCCTTCTGGACTTCTGCTACCCCTTCCCATCCCTGAACAACCCTGGAAACACATCTCGATGGACTTTATCGTTGAACTGCCAGTGTCCAAAGGGATGAACACTATTTTGGGCGTAGTTGATAGATTTTAAAAGCAGGCTCACTTTATTCCCCTCAAGGGTCTTCCCAACTTAGCCACCTTGGCGGATGTCTTCTCCAAAGAAATATTTAGGCTGCATGGCGTTCCTATTTCTATCGTCTCAGACCGGGGGTCCCAGTTCATCTCGAAATTCTGGCGAGCTTTCTCTCAAAGATTGGGTATCTCCCTCTTGTTCTCCTCGGGATATCATCCACAAACCAACGGTCAAACTGAAAGGATGAACCAAACTCTCGAACAGTATCTGAGATGCTTCATTTCCGACTCACAAGATAACTGGGTAGATCTTCTACCATGGGCTGAATTTGCCATTAATTGCTTAAAGAACGAGTCCACTCAGGAGTCTCCTTTCTTCATCAACTGTGGCTTTCACCTCAGTAGCCTCCCTCTCTCACCTTCTCCTTCTGGAGTTCCTGCAGCCGACTCTCATATCACCAACTTGCAAGAATCCTGGAAAAAGATTCTCAAATCCTTACGGTCTGCGGTGGCAAAGCAAAAAATCAAAGCTGATCGTCACCGCCAAAAAGGTCCTTCATTCAAGCCTGGTGATCTGGTCTGGCTGTCATCCAAGAATATTAGGCTCAAGTCTCCTTCACCCAAACTGTCCCCTAGATTCTTGGGACCTTTTAAGATCCTATGAAAGGTTAATCCTGTAGCCTATCGCCTCGAGCTTCCCCCCTCAATGAAAATTCCATCAGTCTTTCATGTTTTCTCCTTAAAGAATTTGTGTCCAGCCCTCATTTCCCGGATCCCTCTCGGAGACCTAGTCCAGTGTCCACCATGGGTCAACAGGAGTACGAAATACAGTCTCTCATCGACTCGTGTCTCCAAAAAAGGACTTCAGTTTTTAGTACACTGGAAGGGCTACGGTCCTGAGGAACGTTCCTGGGTACCGGCACATCACGTCCACGCCCCAAGGTTGCTTTCCCAGTTTCACCAGAAATTCCCCCTTAAGCCGTGGTTGGATCACTCGGAGATTGATCCTTGTCCCTCTCTCCCATCTCCTGTCACCCTTTCTACTCCTTCCCACTCCTCTCCTTCACCTTCTACCTCTCTCCCCTTGCCGCAGCGCGTTCCCCGCAGGTCCCGCATACCCACGCGCTCCCTCAACCCTTGCCTTGATCCTCCCCGCTCCCTCTCCCCCGCGGTAGCTCCTTTACCTTCCCATGGTGCCATCCGTCCCGTTGCCATCCTTCCTCGCGTGGTGCCCGCGGCACGGCGTTCCACGCGCCTGGTGACGTGTCCGGTGCGTGCACTCCCTCAGCCCACGGAGGACGCGCGTGCATGCTCCTCCCTGCCTCTACTGGCCATTGCGCGGGCACAGGCCTCGCGTGCGTTCCCCTCCTCTTGGCTCCGTTCCCCTCCTGCGGTCTTCCCCTGCTCCGTGCGGTCCGCGCCTGTGTTGCAACCTGTGCGCGCACATCCCCAGCTTACAGGGGGCGCGCGCACAGACGCTTCTTATTAGGATCCCTCTGTCTCCGCCTCCCAAGCTGTACAGGCCATTCCCCTGACTGCCCCTTCTGTCTCCTTCTTTTCTTCCCCTGACCTATCTCCAGCTTCTCCCACTTCTCTCTCTACTCCTCCCCTCTCTGTCATTGGTGCACCTTCCTTTATAATCCCTATATGTCCACCTCTTCCTCGCTCTGCATAGTTCCTGTTTCCCTGTGTGTACCTGACCTATGTTGTGCTCCCTCTGTGCACCTGTGTTTACCTGCTCCTGTGTTACTTTGTATTTCCCTGGCTTTGACCCCTGCTTACTCTGGACTACTCTGCTCTCTGGTATCCCTTTGAACCCTGCTACACATACGACTCCACTGACCTCTGGCTTCCTAGGACCTGGCTTGCCCTCTGACGACTCTACCCTCTGGATCCCTGAACATTGGCAAACGGACACGACTATTCTCACGGACACTCCCCAAGCGTTGCAAGTATACACTAACAACTCTTCCAACAGGCCCAGCAACGCTATACCACACTCCGGGCTTGCTCCCACTGCTGTGGGTGTGTGGTATCATACCGTTCCCACCTCAGTACTGGGGTCTAGCTTGGTCTGCGGGCATACAGACGTGACACGTTGCAGATTACAAATTGCCAACAATATACTTCTTCTGAAAATATTCTTATTGCATCATAAAAGGGTTTGGAGTGTTATTAATATTTCTCCTCCATCTCCTTTTTCTTGAAAATTAACTTGCTCGACTTCTATTTTTCGTAACATACAAGAACACAAAAACATCAAGCACAACTTATCACACACCATGGGGAATGGGAACAATCAGCTCTTAATATTGACTATTCAAAATAATTATGTCTAGTTTATGCTTACATTCTCAACTAACCCAAAGTTAATTTGTGCTAAATGTGAAGTTTGATTTTGGTTGATTACTATAATTATAACTTAGAATAAAAATTCACACCTGTCTCTTAAATTCCAGTTTAGTTGTTATTTCCCTATGTACTTTTTAATGAGAAGTCAGAAGGTGAGTCCAAAGGTGTTTAGTTTATGACATTCAATAAGGAGAAAAGACATCGGGCCTATTCTAGTAGCCTCAATAATATACTTATCAAGGTTTTACAGAAGTCCTCGGCCATAAAAAGCTGCAGCTATTCAGAAAGCCTCGATAAGCAAAAGCTTTTAATCGCCATTTTTGGCTCTCGCCCAAACATGCCGTGCGATGTCCAGCGGTAAGCCCCCAATCGCAAGTTTTGGAAAATCGTGCAATTCTAGTAGCATTGATTATGTTATTGAGGCTTTAAAATTGCGATTTTATTCAAAATTCTTCTCGACAGAAAAAGTTGGCGTGAAGCTGGTGAGAGGGCTGAGAAAGAGGGACTTAGAAAAAAAATGCTCATTTGCTCATTCAAAATCAAACATTAGCCAGCCAGCATGAAGTAAATAAAACTTCTACTTACCCTAGCCCTGATGAATGGCATCCTCATCACCATACTCCAAGTCCATGTCCTCCGTAGGCAGCAACAGTACAATAAAAAGTGCAATCTAATGGCCCCTAACCACTTAATCACTGTATCGATTAATAACCACTATAGTAAGGAAGGGGTTATCCCCCCTCCCCCGCTACCCACCCGGGATGCCTAACCACACACCCCAGGGCCACTACCCCGCATTGATTTCAGGTCCGTGAACACTTGCTTCCCGAGATACACACCCCGTTATGGGGTGCCGGTATCTCCTATGCATTTAAATGTCCCGCGTCACACGACCGGGACATTTAAATGCATAGGAGATATCGGCAACCTCTAACGGGGCGTGTATCTCGGGAAGCAAGTGTTCACGGACCTGAAATCAATGCGGTTCTGCTCCGGAGACCCCCTGCTCACGTGCCCTAGTATTCAAATTTGTATAAAAACAGCTTTATTACCTTAGCGGCTAGCCACTACGGCAATGAAGGGGTTCAAATTCAATAGCCTGTTTATTGGGGGCAGAGGGGGTGGATGAAGGGGGTATTTGCCCCAGGGTGGGTGGTTAGGCCTGCCGGGAAGGTTGCGGGAGGAGTTAACCTTTTCACTACCATAGCGGTGGAAACGCTATGGTAATGAAGGGATTAACCAGTCCCACTACACACCCGATAGGCCTAAACATCCACCCGTGGGGCAACTACCCCCTTCACCCAATCCCTCTACCCCCAATAAACAAAAATAAACACAAAAACCATAATACCCACTCCTCCTCCCCCAAGAAACCCCCCCAACACATACAAACACATACAAAATCCCTGCGATCGCTGACGAGATATGTACAGGGAGAGGCAGCTCTCTCTGTGTAGGTCTCTATGCAGCTGGGCCAGATCGCAGCAGATTGCACTGGTGAGAACTTTTGAGGGAGACTTAGATCACATCGCTGCTCATTGTAATGTTTGGCAATTTTGCTATCACATGGCTTCAGAGTCTTTTTGAATACCGTGATAACTAAACTGACAAAACCTCCAGCGGTAACATGCCAAACTTGTGATTTAATCAAGGCTACTAGAATAGGCCCCATTATGTATTTGGAGAGGGGCGTTCTCTAAATATTTAAGGCCGATGGCACCCCACCAATCAAGAAAAAGGTGCCAGAACATTAAAAGAGCTTGGACTGTAAGCACTGCAAGGAGTTTGCCCAAAGTTTAATAGAAATATTGATATAATAGTTCAGATTTGCCAACAGATGAGTGGTTGTGAGAGTTTGAGTGGCCTTCAAGCTCCTACAGTATAAATTTGCTCTTTTAACTTCAGGAGCAAATTGCACAGCCTTTATCCCAGCTCTGCTCTACAGACCACGATGAAGTCCTTCTGTTTGGATGTTTATTTAGTAATGTAATGTACTCAATCAGTGGCAGAAGGTGAATAATTGCAAGAACTGTTTGTATTGAATTGATATTTTCTAACATATGACCATTTGAATGTGGTCCTTTTTATTTACACAACAATTTTGAACTAAAAGATATACTGTAGAAAGAAAAAAGTAATTAGCAAAAAAAAGTCATATGACAGTGGAAAAAAATATGGAAAAGAAGTTATATCAGTGGCGCTCAACACTGTAATGATCAAAGCAATTCTAATAGATATTATAAAATATATATTATAAAATATACAACCAGAGCCACGGAAATCGCCCGTCCGATTGGATGCTCCACATGGTAAGGGTAAACATGTAAATATACAAAGAAATCAAATCATAGCATAATACTGTAAAACATACACATACATAAACAAACAACACTTAACAAACGCTGAGAACAACAGGTAACTACTCACAATGGCATTTAATATGGCATATCATTAATATCATAAAATACACTTATTACACATAAAATAGTACATAAAAAAATATATTAGGTTCAGGCAAGATTCTCCAACTCGGGTGGGGGTACCTGCTTACCGAAAACAGGATGTAATCAGGCAATGGATAATTCAAAGAGTATCCCCTCTTATGGATAGCTGCTGCTGCTGCTGCTGCTGCTGCTGCTGCTGTTGTTAACACCTGGGCTCAGACGAGGAGTCTATTATGGGCAGGGACAGGTTTTTCCAGCTAGCTGCGTCTGCCTCAGTCCTCTCCCAGCACTGCAGAAGCTCCAGGACCACACACAGAGATACTTCCTGGTCTGCCCGCACCACGTGCACCAAACACAGCAATGCTGAAATGTTGGATATTCCTACGCCAGCATGTGCTTTCCCACAGCTCACAGCTCACAGCTCACAGCTTCGGAAGGGTACAGCACTCACACCCGAGTAGTGGGGACCTCACAGAACCACCCTACGCGTTTCGAAAGTCTTGCTTTCTTCCTCAGGGGTTAAAAGTAATGAAATTATTCTTTGTATATTTACATGTTTACCCTTACCACGTGGAGCATCCAATCGGACGGGCGATTTCCGTGGCTCTGGTTGTATATTTTATAATATGTATTTTATAATATCTATTAGAATTGCTTTGATCATTACAGTGTTGAGCGCCACTGATATAACTTCTTTTCCACTTCTATAGCCTGACTAGGGGTCAGGGTTATATCACCGGCTGCCAGCTCACTGTGGGATATAGCGCTACCTATTTGTTTTTTCTAGTGGAAAAAAATATGTAATAAATAAGTACTTAAGTTGTAAGTCCGATGTGTAATCAGCCTCTGTTATCAAGTTTAAATCAGGTGCTTTTTTTCACCAGTTTTGGCTCACTTTTGCAGACAGGATACACATACTTTGATAAGTGAACCCATTTATATAACAATATTTCTGAGACAGATTTATACTTACTGTACTTGTGAAAACAATAATGGTAATTACAAGGTAATTTGCTTTTCATGAAATACATCCAACGTTTTTTATAAGGTTGATATTTCAAAAGGATAAACACCTTTAAAAATACTAACTCTATTTTTTATGGTGTCAAAAGCCAATTCATTTTAAAAGCAACATGTTTCTACTCTTGAAGATATTGTTCATATTTTTGCATTACCACATAGCATGTTGTGCTTAGCGTTAAATACTCTTGTATTCATATGAAACAAGGATTCAAAAATGTTTATCAAGTTACTCTTAAATCATCACTGTTTTCCCCCCTACAGTTGCTCAAACATTTAGTGATTTTCTGTGCCCGAATCGCGTATTTTGAAAACTGCCTGAATGTGCTCCATTGAGATATTAAGATAATTGATATTGTGATAACACAGAGACCCCTTGCTGGGTTTATTACAGCAATTGTTTTCCTACCGAATGTGCTTCTTATCTTAGACTGACAATGCTAATAGAATATGCATAGTCTTATTAGCATACAAAATAATAGCACCCTGGAGGGAATAGAACCATAAAACTTTAAGTAGAAATCAAAACAGAAGGAGGCAGCAAAAGAGAACATTGTCACAAGCAGAAAACAGAGCCCGGGGCTACATTTTGTAGCAGTATATGCATGTAGTCATATTTCTTGGGCTAGTCACCATGCAAATGGTAATAGGCTGTACTCCCATGAATACTATCAATGTCATGTTTGCTGTGAAACATTAATTGAGATAATGTGCCCCTTCTGTAAGCAGGACAGGGTAATATGTTAAAGTGTACCATAGCAAAATGATGGCAACATCTGCATGGGAAATACAACGGCGATCAAAATGAATGTATTTTATGTAAGCTACATTGTGTATTTCATAGAGCAGCTGGGCTTTGAGATATGTTTACTTGATTCTCAGTTATGGTTTATTATGTATGATTATCACTGATGACCTCTTGGGATACTTTACCAGCTAAATGGACCTACTGTGAATTGCAGACCTTTCCATTGAATGGTGGAAACATGCCCAAATAAAGCCTATAACAGCAAATATTCCAAATAAAAAATGTTTTGGATTTAAGATATATTCAGGTCCTTTGAAAGCAATAATTGTAGAATATGATGATATGTAATCATAGAGTGAATGGCCTCCATAACTAACTGGGGCAGGGTCTCCTTTAGCTTTATGTTGTCATTTACCTGTTACACGTATTCCCATTGTTGGTATTGTACTTACCTCCTATTGTAATGTTATAAAGCACTACATACATCTACGTAGAGCACTACAATACGGTTGAGGCCTTTAAATGGGGGAGGGGAGGCATACACCTCCCCCACCCTTCCATCTAAACCTATAAAGTTATATTTTTTATCTGTTCCCTTAGGCATTACATTTTCCAATCCACCCTTCTGCCTTCTAAATAACTTTCATTGGATGAACCCTTTTTAGGCCTTAAGTCTATAAAGGGAAATAAGGACACACTGTGAGGATTCTCCAGGTGCACCAACACAGAAGATGCTCCTTTGACTTTGCTGGGTGCACGAAGATGACCACTCAATCAGGAAGCAAATAGTAATTGGTTGCACTTGCCCCATGGCCTTAAATAGCAGCCAGTTTCTCCCAGCTATTGCCCGAACAAGGTATTCTAACCCTTGTGCTCCCGGACCCCACCTGTTTCAGTCCTGTATCAGTCCTGTTCCTATTTCCAGTCCTGTGTCTGTGTCCAGACCCATTTTGCTTGCCCTGACCTTTGGAACTGTGACCTGACTTCAATGTTGTACCCTGCCCACGATCCCGGAACCGGACCTGACCATTTTTGCCTGTCCAGGCAGCAGGTTCCAGGTTAAGGGTTGGTTACTATATTCTATCTCTGCCCTGTGGGTCCATCTCCTGGACTCCATTTAGAAACGTACGCAAACATTACACAGACACAATAAATAAAATGTATTCATTTCTAGCAATATTTCTGTGCCAATTAGCATGTATCATATGTATTTTACACTTGCACAACTAGGTTTTTGAAGGCTATGGCAGAAAATATTGTGGTTTAATATTACAGGTAGAAACAAATTAGCCATGTAGACAGGAAATATGTGAAACCTTCATACAAGTTTTCAAACTTTGCCCATTTTGGACATCTCTACTTTTAACCTCACTACTACATATATTACAACACTATTACAGTAATAAAGTCAGTTTGTACAGTACACACTGTTTTGAAGCATTAGTACCACATAAGCTGATTAATAAACTACACAAATTAAGAAGCACCACATTTTGCTTACTCCCTGTACAAAACATATAGTTCATTATAAATTAATTAATATGATTGACAAATATAAGTTAGTTTTATATTAAACAAAACTTATGTAAGGAAAAAAAAAAGGTGAAAATAGAATACATTGACAATTTTTTTTTATTATGATTAATGCTGTTTTTTTTAACCCAGAGACTATGGCTTTGCATCAACTCAAACATATAGTAGTGTGTTTATTAAAGTCTCACAGCTGCAAAATAAAGCAAAATCAGTGCTAAATCACTGCACTAAGGGGCTGATTCTATATACTCCGACGCATCCATTCACACTGCAATCGTCTGAAACTGCCATTCAAGTAAATGTGATCGTCCGATTAGGAGCTTGTAGAATAAGGCCATAAATGTATTAAAGGAAAAAGTTTAATTTTCAATAGGATTCCTTTTATATTATAAATGTCGTGCTATGACTTTGCTCCATACCACTACAGTACATTCATACAAATACCTACTAATGACAATGTTCGCCTTTTTATAGCTTCTGATGTTTAGAAAAAAAATTACTTCTTATAGGAAGTTCAAAAATTCTTCCAACCTTATGCAGTAATTACATTATCTTTCTTTCACTGTTAGATTACTATCTTTATAATATTAACTTTATATTATAGCCTCCGACTCCTTAATTTAGGTATTTCCATGATAAACTTACAGTATGACTGTATCTAGAGAGCCATCTTTTCTATTCCACTCTCATACACCATGGCAGTTAGTTTATAAATGTTTAGAGCAATGGGACTAGTGACAAGTCTACCACCTACTCGGCCACTTTCTTATTGAGAGAATGCAAGATAATGCCCCCCTGTGATTGTCAGACCTCAGCAGTTACCTGACCTCCCCAATTTATCATTCCCATGATTTCTCAGTGCGGGAACCTCTGTTTGAAATATCTGTACATGTATTCACATTTTCCCCACTAAACTCTTCATTTTACCAGAGCATTCACAGTTCACTTGAACCTGGAAGTCAGCCACACATTCATATGCTTTCTATACCACACCAATAGCCAAAGTAAATCTTTCAGTGCTTGGCACAAGAGAATGACCTCAATAGAAAAGATTCAAACAAGAATCAGATGGTTTGTCTCTCAACTAATGGTGAACAGTATGTCTTAATGCTCAAAATAGTTCAGATCCTGAGTGCAGGCAGCCAACTCCAGATGACCTTCCCTTGCCCAAATCCTCGTACAATGCTCAATGGTATGAAATACTGTAGTCATAAAAAGAGGAAGGAAAAAAATCTAATCTAAATTCATCAAGGCTGAGGAATTTACCTGTGTAACCAGAAAAAAAAAACCTTTAATTAGTATCTAAAGCATGTATCAATCTATTCCTAAATTTCATTTATTAACAACTCCCTGAATTCATCATGAGGATTAATTTGCATGTTTTATTTTATATATTACTAAAACCCTTTCTTGCTTGATTCAATGTAACAATGCCTAAAGAAGATATCAGTGTACCTTGAAAGCTCGCTCAAATAAAAAGCATTTCGTTAGCAACAGAACGGTATTGTCTATTCGTTTTTGATTTTATATATATATTACCCCTGACGAAGTCATTCGCGATGAAATGCATAGGGCATTTCCTAAAGTGGCGATTGTAGCAGCTTATTTTATTACTTACAAACAGAGAGACGATTTGTGGCTATAAAGAGAGGTGAATGGACTGCAAATACATTATTGCATTGTGAGTAACTGCAAGTTCCTGTGGCGATTAGAACCAACACAAGGAGGTGTAGCCGGAGGAAGTGTTTCCGTGGGACACAGAGTGGTGACACCATCTGGGCTACAGAAGATCCACACATCCTGCTGAACCACTGTATGCAGCAGAGGAGGCACCCTGTTACCTATTGAACGTTTGGCATGGATCCATGCAGCTCTCTGGCGATTGAGTATAACTCATGCATGCTTAAGATATTTAGTTAGGTCCGGAAATAATTGGACACTGACACGATTTTCATAATTTTGGCTCTGTACGCCACCACAATGGATTTGAAATGAAACAACCGAGATGCAAAATAAGTGCAGACTTTCAGCTTTAATTCAAGGGGTTGAACAAAAATATCGTATGAAACGTTTAGGAATTGCAACCATTTTCATACACAGTCCCTTATTTCAGGGGCTCAAATGTAATTGGACAAATTAACAAAATCATAAATAAAATGTTCATTTTTAATACTTTGTCGAGAATAATTTGCAGGCACTGCTTGAAGTCTAGAACGCATGGACATCACCAAAGGCTGGGTTTCCTCTTTTGTGATGCTTTGCCAGGCCTTTACTGCAGCTGTCTTCAGTTGTTGTTTGTTCGTGGGTCTTTCTGCCTTAAGTTTTGACTTCAGCAAGTGAAATGCATGCTCGATCGGGTTGAGATCAGGTGATTGACTCGGCCATTGCAGAATATTCCACTTAATTGCCTTAAAAAACTCCTGGGTTGCTTTCGCAGTATGTTTTGGGTCATTGTCCATCTGTAAAGTGAAGCGCCGTCCAATCAACTTCGCTGAATTTGGCTGAATCTGAGCAGATAATATATCCCTATACACTTCAGAATTCATTCGGCTGCTTCTGTCACATCATCAATAAACACTAGTGACCCAGTGCCATTGTAAGGCATGCATGCACATGCCATCACACTGCCTCCACCGTGTTTTACAGATGATGTGGTATGCTTCGGATCATGAGCTGTTCCAAGCTTTCTCCATACTTTTTCTTCCCATCATTCTGGTACAGGTTGATCTTAGTTTCATCTGTCCAAAGAATGCAGTTCCAGAACTAGGCTGGCTTTTTTAGATATTGTTTGGCAAAGTTTAATCTGGCTTTTCTATTTTTGAGGCTTATGAATGGTTTACACCTTGTGGTGAACCCTCTGTATTTGCTCTCGTGAAGTCTTCTCTTTATGGTAGACTTGGATAAGATATGCCTACCTCCTGGAGAGTGTTCTTCACTTGGTTGGATGTTGTGAAGGGGGTTTTCTTTACCATGGAAAGGATCCTACGGCCACCCACTACTGTTGTCTTCCGTGGACATCCAGGCCTTTTTGTGTTGCAGAGCTCACCAGTGCATTCTTTTTTTCTCAGAATGTACCAAACTGTTGATTTGGCCACTCCTAATGCTCCTGCTATCTCTCTGATGGATTTTCTTTTCTTTTTTTTGCAGCCTAAGGATGCCCTGTTTCACTTGCATTGAGAGCTCCTTTGACCGCATGTTGTGGGTTCACAGCAACAGCTTCCAAATGCGAATGCCACACCTGGAATCAACTCCAGACCTTTTACCAGCTTAATTGATGATGAAATAACGAAGGAATAGCCCACACCTGTCCATGAAACAGCTTTTGACTCATTTGTCCAATTACTTTTGGTCCCTTGAAAAAGAGGGGGCTACATATTAAGGAGATGTAATTTCTAATCCCTTCCTCAAATTTGGATGTGAATACCCTCAAATTAAAGCTGATAGACTACACTTTAAGCCCATATTCATTATGTAACTGTAACTTGAATTTATTTTGGTAAACAGCCAAAATAACAAAACTTGTGTCAGTGTCCAATTATTTCCGGACCTAACTGTATCTCTGTTTGTGAGTGAGTTTTTTATGTTTCAGTCCTATAAATTATTTTTATACTTTAATACACTAGGAGTGCGCCTGTTTTGTCTTGTTCTTTTGCAGATATCTTTGTGGATTTGGTGATCCTTATATTCAGGCTGCAAGACTCCGGTGGATTATTACATGTGGACTTTAATCTGTTGCCTGGTTTTTATTATATTATAATTTTTCATATACAATACACACATATATACTTTTTTTTAAATATATATATGATTTAAATTTGTTAGATTATTTGTAATTCTAATTGTTGTGTGTTCTAGTTCACAATTTATGTAAGCTGCTTTATTATATTGATATTATCTTTAGGTATCCATTGGTCAGTATAGCCTTATACCTAATTCCACTCTGTCAAAACTTTTTTGTTTTTAGTCAATTGTACTATAGGCGCTACTCCAATTTGTTTCTGTTTCTGTCAATATATATATACCATAAACCACATTATATAATATATATAGCATATATATATACCATATATACCATTATATATACCATATATACCATAAACCATATATATATATATATATATAAACCACATTATACAAACTGCAAATTCAATGCAGTGGCAACAGGTTTTGACACAAAAACAACAAAATAGTGTGAGTAGGGGATAGTAGACTTTTTAAATATGCACTATATTGAAAAGAGCAAGTGCATTTGGCACTGACATTGTAGTGGAACAAGAAAAATGTTAGAGAAAGGGCACCTCATGTGGTTTTCTATTCAATCACGTTAAGATGAAAGAGAAGGGTATCTGGTTGGTGATTATGAGAATCAAGTTCTAAAGAAATAGAAAGGCATTAAAGATTTCAAATAGGGGGGAAGGGGAATATGTAATTATGTACATACTGTATATCTATATATTATATATTAACCCTTTTTGTTACAACACCAGAGTGGCACATCCCCTCTGGCAAAGTGCGGTCATGTGACTGCAGCGTCCCTTAACCTGTAAACTAAAGAGTAGAAGTCCTCCTCTTCTACTTCCCTTCCGTGCGGATCACATCTTGCAACCCGCAGGAGGGCAGGGCGTGATCTACCCTCAAAAACGAGCACTCTGTGGGAAGGTATAACCACTACGTCATGGAACTCCTGGAGTGCCAGATTCCATGACTCATTGACTATGTCTTGGGGCACACAAAGGGTTAAAGATGGACCGAAAAATTCAGATTTTGACAAAAAAAACTGTTTTTTTCCCTATCATTTTTGAAATATCCAAATCCATAACCCCAAAAGTTTTGTTTTGGCAAAAACCAAAAATGTTTTACAGACAAAACTGTAAAGCTGCAACACTGCACACATAACTTTAACACAATTTGCTTTTCTATAAACAAAACCAAAAACAAAACACCAGTGGAAGTGCCTAAACATAATTAATATATCAGCTGTGTGGAACAGCCTGTTGATGAAAATAAAATAGTGTGTATGTAGAATTGGTTTCTGCACTTAACTATTATTTAGATAAAAAGATTATTCACTCTGCATACATTCAAAAAGTTATTGAATGGATTCGAGTACAGAAGCTTCCATTTAAACAGTGGAGCCATCACACATGCTGTGCCATAGGGAAGCACGGCAATGGTAAAAAAAAAAAAAAAAAGAACAGTGAATGAAACTTAGCAATGAAATATCTTCAAATATCTTGTGTTTCTTACAAGCTTTATGCAAAGCTAGGTATACACTATGCATGCAGTGATTCAGTTTCTAGACTGAAGAATAAACGACAAAACAACATAGACATGTTTTATAGTTATCTTATTAATACATAAATATTGATAATGAAATTATAAGACATTTTATCAACAATCAACAATAACATACATTTTATATACATTAATAAACAAACATTACTGCAAATAACTACTCTCCTGGTGCTTTATCAAGACGTGCCCATTACTAAGAAACTGCCATCTAGATAAATCTTTAACAGAGCAGGACAGAACCCAGTGCAATCTGGCTGCTGATATATATGTATTAAGTTGTACAGGACCCCATTTAGTAAGAGCTGTGCAGTTTATCACGTAAATATTGAATGCCAAGCAGAAGAGAGGAGAAAATAACAACATAAAAAATTCATCTCCGGCAAATGATCAGAAAATGTTGCTGATAATGTGATTGGACTGTCAGTGGAAATAGCTGATGTTATTTTAAAGTTTGCGTTCAGAAAGGTTCCTACTTTTTCATTTATATATTTATTTTCATTCTGTTGTTATGTTTCTATGTGTGTTCAGTTTCCAGGCTAGGTCAGCGGGTGGGCATGCAGAGAAAATGAGTCCCTGGAGCTGTAATAATGGTATGTGTCAAAGAATGAAGTCAGGGTCCCTGATAGCACACCACTCTGCTGTGACTCTTGACCAGAAAAGCTACTGCTTCAGGGCACTTTTTGAAAGGGAGAGGATTTAACTGCTTCTATTCTTCTGCTTCCTGTACCTAACATTCTACCATTTTCTTCCTATTTTGTTCAGAAAACAAAATATATATTTCATGTTCATGTTCACTTCACATATATATCTTTTTCATTATTCACTTTCAAACTGGTGTTAACAAACATCTCCAATCACCTGCATTACAGAATTTGTATCCATTGATTACTGTACTTTATTTTAAATCCTGTACATATTTTTGTTGAAGTAACCTTCTAGACAGACATATGTAATCCTAAAATTATTTAGTCTCATTTTATGCTGCATCACTTTGCAGTTACACAGAAATGTGACCACTTTTCACCATACATCTTTATATTTACTGGATATATTTATTTCTTATACATTGTGATGCTGAACAATTAATGTACATTATTCGACTATCTTGAAAGTTATAATTTACAGAAAAGAAAAACATATTTCACACTCCAATAAAAAAAAATTGGATCACAGGGGGTGTATGAGTGTGAAGACTAAAACAGTCCCCTTTAATATGAAAGACAAAATAGCAATCATCACATGCTAACATATCTTTTAAAAATGTAGTTAGAAATGTATTGTAACATAGAAAATAATAAACAATACTCCCATTAAAACATCCTCTCCCAGGTATTATGTACAGTATTAGTCACCTGGAAACTCCTTTGAAGATGATGTTGTGTTAATCAAGGTACATGCTATTCTCAGACCCATGTTGTCCAATGCCCACATTACTACCAACTATAGAAACGTTGCAGTCAGATGTTGAGGGGCAAAATAGTCGTTTTTATCTGCAATCCCTATATTTTATTTATATTTAGTATATTTCAACTGATATATAAAAAAAAACAGGCTTTGGAAATAACTGTTCTCAGTGAGCGGCGAGAGTGAGACACACTATAATTTAGGTTAAAACAGCATATAAGAATAGGAAAGCTGATTACTCCTAATTGCTTTCAATGAAAAATGTTATGTTGCAAATAAAAGAAGCAAATAAATATATTTATTTTTTAAACTGTATAATGTAAATGTAACAGGGTGGGTGAATCCTGAAGCAGAGCAAAGGCAGTCAAGCTATTTTCGTAGAAAAGCAGTTTTGTCCCACAAAGTCATTCATATAAACCGAACATTCTCTAAAACGTTTGATCCATACCTGTGGTAGTGACTAGTGAGCTTTGCTCCCTACCTGGAAAAGCAAATGATTGCTCAACCTTAGTGCTTTTTTTCAAAATGAAAGTCTAACCTACACAGGACCTCAATGTCACCAAGCAGCAAGAAGGAGAGAGAACAGGCGGCCAAATCTACAGAACACTAATGTCAATTTTCTGCATCAAATATTTTGATAATTAAACAAAGCTGATCAAGAGAGGAAAACAGCATGCCTCCAGAGCACAGGAAGCAAAGGCCCATAAAATAGAAGAGACATAAAGTGCCAGAGGCGGCAGCCTCAGATTAATGACACTCCAGTAATAGATTTTCCCAGGAACAGTCACACACAGGAGACATCTACTATGTAGCCAGTGCAGCGATAGGGCTATTAAAGGTACAGGGACATTAAATCACCACTATCAGTGGCTGATCGTGTAATCCAGAAATGTTTATTCAGAATACTGTACATCACAATCTCTGTGACAATTGAAACCCCCCTGAACAAGAATTTTATTTGTGTCAGGCAGTATGTAAGTGTAATCTTAATTTCCCTACAATGAATGCCAAAGAAGATATGGCATGAGGTTGAGGAAAAATTACATATGATTTTAATAAATGGAGGAGATTAGTTTGAAGGAGGGAGCCCTTAGCCCCAAGAGTCATGTACAATACTTTTGGCAGAATGGCAATAAAGCAACCCAAAAAGTTACATACACTGTACAATATACCATACATGTATTTAAACTGTAGATAAAGAAGTACCAGTCCCCAACAAGAGACAGCACAATGTTTCAAGTAAATAAAGCTAATTATTAAAAGAAAACAATAAGAAATGACATTATAAACAGGATTCCCATAAAGTAAATTATATAGGGCCCCGAGGATAGCAAGTCAGAAGCTTACAGTTTAAAAATTACACATTTGGGAAATTCGTCAGGCTGTTTTTCAACTGTTCCTGGTTACTAAACTCTAGCAATAAAAAACTGGAAGATCATCAGTTATTATTCACTAGAGACAGTGACTAAGCTGGCAATATGAAGAGTCTACAATAAAGATGCCATGGAACCAGGACTTACTGACTCCCCGTATTCATGCAGTAATCTCGTAGAGCACATATAAAAGTTATATTTGGTTACCTACTCAAGTATCCCATGTGGTTATTGCAGCTATTTTAAAAGTCAATTAATACATCAGGTTCAAAATTTCTAGACAAAAAGAAGTACCAAGACATTCAATGTTAAATTGATTTTTCGGTGTCTTGTAAATATTGTAAAAA
Source organism: Ascaphus truei (assembly GCF_040206685.1). Taxonomy (NCBI): domain Eukaryota; kingdom Metazoa; phylum Chordata; class Amphibia; order Anura; family Ascaphidae; genus Ascaphus; species Ascaphus truei. The sequence continues at coordinate 77,518,683 of NC_134488.1, read as the reverse complement.
TTATGACATCTGGAAAAAACATGCCATTCTCAGATCTTGATGAAAACACATACTGACCTAAAACGGCTGCATATAAAACAATAACAAGGCGCCGTATTTTGTACTTAGTAAAGTGAATATTATACGTGTGCAGAAAAGTCTTATGCATACATTTTGCTCCAATATGCTAAACGGACTGTATTCATGTAGAGGTTTTGTTAAAATACACGAAATACCGTAGAACAATAGTGATGTAATTTCAATAAATTTATATGAATGTCATCAACATCATGTCTTCATATCTTCAACAGCTTATCTGCGAATGAAAACTGAGGCTCGATAACAGCCTATTATTTTACACTGAACACTGGAGATGTGTGAAACTGTCCAAATCGCATTCACAAAATTGTAGGCATTTTCTCTTGCAAACGTTTGGCCATGCTTTCAGCTAAGTATTGCCAGGCAGGGAATTAAACATGGTGATTGTGCCAGTGAATGAAACATGGTGAGTGTGCTCTATTTATAGTCTCAGAATAAAGCAAACCTAGCGATTTTAGAGAATTTAGCAAATCAGCATATTAAATGAAATTGCAAGGCAAATTGACGGCATGGCGAATCATCGGAGCAACCCTAACTGGGCTGCGGATTTTTTGCAACTGAAAAATGGGTAATTTTGTATAGTTCACAACTTAATGCAAAAGGTTTGTTGCACATCTCTAATCAACACTTGATAGATATAACAGAAACAGAAATAGACTGAGTATCGCACTATAGGCCCCTACACTTTGTATAGATTTGCATCGTGATTATGATATGTCCTAATGGAATCTTCTTCCTCAAGAAAGTGAGAGCATATTATATACTGTTATTACATAGATCTCTGCATAGACTGATGCTTACAAACTCATTATTTTAAAAGTCCAAAACTCAGGCTGTAGAATTTACTACCTACTCACTAATAAGTAATCATAGCTAAAGATAACCCTCAATAATTAACTGTAGGGTCAAATTGAACAAAGGAGACTTTACTGGTCCAACAAAAACTATACTTTTTATAGTTTAAAAAAAATCTCAATGAATCATTACATAAATTCTCATTCAGTTGTTGGTGCCTCATGAGAATTTGATGTAATCCCCCATGAAATATTAATCCTGACTGGCATCATCTCCCATATAAATAATAACATAAATGAGTCCATTGGAAGTGGAGCTTGGTGCAAATTGGAACTCATTACCCAGTGGTCATCGAGAACAGCTGGAATATATATAAATTATCTGAAAAACTGAAAATCGGAAATAACCTTGAAACATTGTTGAATGTTGATATGGCATGGGTTAAATTTTCTGATCTTATCCAAGATTTTGTTTGTAATCAATTCCAGACCTGCTGGATACTACTCACTACTAGTCTGTGCTTTCTCTTTTTCTAACAAGGCAAACTTGGAACATTTGTCTACCAGAGAGGAAAGAGGGAAAGCCAAAACGTGATGTTAGCAGATATGACTGAAAAGTTATATATGTATAAATGGCAAGGCAGATATTTTTGGAGTGTAAGTGTTTTGTAAGTGTCATGTCAATGCTGTGCATTTTGTATAAATAACAGGTAAAAATTACATTATTTAACATTTAGTGAATCATCTGTTATTCATGATATTTTTTCTTATATGGTTACTAAAAAATTACTACAGTACTTTTCAGAAACAAGCACAAAATATTTCATTGCACCTAATGGAATTTCCCAACGGAAAAGAAAAGAGACAAGACATTCAGTATGAAGCAATAACCTGGCAAACACTACACAGCAATGAATTTTGAAGATCATATATTCTATCAACATACTATACCTAACTGTTTATGAAATTGCCAAAGTGAAGACAGGAAATAAATATTTATTTCTAATGAAACAAAAATCTCTTGTTTTTCAGAACTTTTCCATAGCAAAGATTATTGAATAGAATTGTGTGAATAAATTCAGATCAGAATAAAATCCTCTAAATCCATTTGTGAAATAATAAGAAAGCACTCAGTCACCAAAAACATAGATTGTAAGGTCTACGGGGCAGGGACTGTGTCTGCAAAATGTCTCTGTAACGCGCTACAGAAAACTAGCAGCGCTATACAAGAACATGCTATTATTATTATAATCTTCTTTCAATCCAAAGCCCCATGGTAAATCCACAACAGGATGCTGTCTTGTCGGCTTCTTGAGGTAAAATGAAACGTGCAGGCTTTATATATGGCCTGTGACGTCACATTTTAAGCGTCAGATGGTACAGCTTCAATCTGATTGGACTCTGTATCATGTGCCCGCCTCTTTTTTTTTTAAGGATGTGACATCATCTCCAAGGGAGGTATGTCACATCCTTAAAACCACATGGCTATATCACATGGTATTACAGCCAATGGGATTGAAGATAATCCCATTGGTTGCTGTACCATATGATAAATCACATTAGTTCAAAAGGTTGTGATGTTATCCCTTAAAGTGATGTCACATCCTTTGGAACTAATGTGACCTATCTCATAGTAGAGAGATGCACCCGCTCAAACTAGTGTGACCACAGGGGTCACAATTGCAGACTGGTGCAATAGGGCAGGGAGAATAATCAAAACACAAAGAACACTGTATGACGCAAAGACACTGTGCGTACAGATAAGGCCCTAGAAATGCACTCAAAATCTGATGGAGGAGATCACCCTAATCAACATGTAGTACAACAGAAAAAACTGGACCAAACATAAATGTAGTGTGTAAATATGCTTTATTGAGGATAATTAAAATTGTTGGTACCAGGAAATATGGTGAATAAAGTAAACTGAATGCAATCAGTGCTCACTCCCCGTAAGGGGTCAATGGTTGGCAAAGTGCCAAAAATATCCAAAATGGAACAATGAACATAAGCACTGTGAATACCAGAAAGCACCTGACCTATGCCTATATTATAAGGCTATAGGGGCTAATTCTGGTGTATGACGTCACTGGAACGTTATATAAATTATAAACACTCACATGAAGCACTAATGTGTATATAGGCACATGATCACTACCAGCCATGCATAAAATGATATACTGTAAAAGTAAATAACAATGGCAATAAGTGATCAATAGTGTAGGTATAACACTAGCAAAATAACACACAAGTATAACACTGCTAGCAAAATTGTCCACTAAGATAAATGGACAATATAACAATTAGAAGTGTGAAACCCACCTAAACTGACCCTGTTAGTAAGTAACTGCACACAGGGACAGAAAAGAGGGGGTGGGAATTCCCTGCACACCAATATATGCTGGCCCTGTGGGGGGAGGATAGCAACAGGATCGTGTGATCCCCAAACCTGACCCTCAAAAACATACCCCTACAGCACACGGGGGGGGGGGAGACAGGGGTGAGGACAGAAAAGGGGGAAAGACAACTTATCTGTGCTGGCCCTGGGTACACGATCCTTCTGGAGCAGGCTGGATAGGTGCTTTGTGGCATGGGCAGTTGAAGGGGACTCAAACGATGTCACGATGAAATCAGCTAGAAGCTGCAGGCGTCCATGCTGAAAAGCGTGGCGTGTGACATCATGACGCCCTCTGACGTACGTTTAGCGATAGCTTCTTCCAAGAGAGGGATGGATCATCACTCCCCCCAGTGGCCAGTATTTATAGAGCTCTGCTGGGAGGAATGAAAGGACGGATATGAGAGACACCATCATGTCACCTACCGACTGTGAAGAATTGATGTATTTGCAAGATGCTATTGACTTCCTGGAGGAAAACAAACGTGATCCAGGTATGCCACCTTTCACTGATTTTAGGCCCCCCTCCACCTTCACTCCTGCCTTTGCCACCAGCCCTAAAATCCACGTCTTTGTTAATCGGGTTACACGAGATTTTGTGCTTCTCTCTCAAACCGTAACTCAGTCTAATTTGACTAATAACGAACTGATGGCCCTTTCAGACCTACAGAGCAATCAGGACATTGTGATTAAACCCTCTGATAAAGGGGGAAATGTCGTCATCCTTAACAGGGACGACTATATAATTGAAAATCTGCGATTGCTGTCAGATCACACATGTTATAGGGTTCTCTCTTCAGACCCTATGGCCACATTTTGTGCTAAACTTCTCACCATTCTACGGAATGGCTTACAGTCTAAAGTAATAACTAAACGGGAATTTGACATTACCCTGGGGAACACACCACGCATAGCTACATTTTATAGCCTCCCCAAAGTCCACAAGACACAAAGATCCCCCCCAGGTCGACCAATTGTGTCAGGCCTGGGCAATTTGACTGAGAATGCTAGCAAGTATGTTGACAAAATCTTAAGGCCATTTGTAGAGAGTCTCCCCTCATATCTTAGAGACACCACAGATATGCTTAGAAGGTTGGAAGATATCTCTATTGATCATGACACATTCCTGGTGGGTCTGGATGTTGAGGCCCTCTATACTTGTATTCCACACGATAGAGGGCACTCTGCCATTGCACATTTCCTACGAGGACGAGGTACTGATCTGTTTCTTCACAATGACTTTGTGATCCAACTGTTGGATTATGTCATCACACATAATTATTTCCTGTTTGATGGCCATCAATACCACCAGATCCAATGTACAGCTATGGGCACAACATGTTCACCTTCATACGCTAATCTGTACCTTAGTTGGTGGGAAGAGACGGTCGTCTTCAGTGAAGACATGCAGGACTATACCCAATGGATTGACCTCTGGTGCCGCTATATAGATGATATATTCATCTTGTGGCACGGCACCAGTGAGTCACTTATCCAGTTCATCAGCACCCTCAATACCAACGGACTTAATTTACGGTTCACGACTGATATTCAGACTGACAGACTAACATTTCTGGACATCGCCATCATTAAGGGTGACAATGGTAATATTACCACTACGTTACACCGTAAGGCTACTGCTACCAACAGCCTTCTACTGACAAACATACATCATCCTACCCACTTAATTAGGAACATCCCTGTGGGACAATTTTTGCGCATTAGGCACAATTCTTCGACTAATAATGACTGAGGAACAGGCCAAAATACTGACAAGTCGTTTCCTCCAACGGGGATATACTAAAGGCTGTATCAGGAAAGCCTATTTTAGAGCCAAATGTACCCCACGTACAGCCCTGCTACACGGGACAAACAGGACATCTTCGGCCAATAAATTGGTTCGATTTGTGGGCACATACAACAACAAATGGAACAGTGCCAATATGATCTTAAAACATCATTGGCAATTATTCATTGAGGACCCTGATCTTAAACCAGTTTTAAAACCCTATCCGACACTTGTGAGTCGTAGGACCAAGAACCTGAAGGATCGGCTGGTACACAGCCATCTTGGTAGTGCGGCCATTAAGACTTGGCTGCCTCAGTGCCCTATGGGCACCTACAAGTGTGGTACATGCAAGGCATGTGAATTTATAACCCCCACAAAAACATTTTCTAACTGGGATAATTCTCGTCATTACACAACCAGACATTTTCTTAACTGTAAAACCTCTGGAGTTGTGTATTTGGCCACGTGTGGTTGTGGCAAAAAATACGTGGGCAAAACCAGACGTGAGTTCAGGCGACGTGTTCTTGAACACATTGGTTCTATACGAAACCATCTAGACACCCCACTTGCACGTCATAATAATGAAGCACATAATGGCATTACCAGGAATCTCCGTTTCTGTGGCATCGATCATGTCATCATTGGGCCCAGAAAAGGGGACTGGGACCGTATTCTACTTCAAAAGGAGAGTCGTTGGATTTATGACTTACACACTCTAAGTCCCAACGGCCTCAATGAGGGCTTTTTTTTTACCTCCCTTTTTATGAGACCAATCATAGTTCTCTGTGTTGCCAACCTTATTACCACTAGTGATGTGTCTGATTGTTACATATATTAGATGTAGATAGATACATCTATTGTTCATCATTCTGTTTTTATCAGTTTACACTATAATGGGGGCATTGCTCACCATTTTTTATTATTCTATTGGTATCTCATCTCCTTCTACATACTTTACACACTCCCCTTCCCTTATGTGGCTTTAACATATCTTTCATTCCTCCCAGCAGAGCTCTATAAATACTGGCCACTGGGGGGAGTGATGATCCATCCCTCTCTTGGAAGAAGCTATCGCGAAACGTACGTCAGAGGGCGTCATGACGTCACACGCCACGCTTTTCAGCATGGACGCCTGCAGCTTCTAGCTGATCTCATCATGACATCGTTTGAGTCCCCTTCAGCTGCACACTCCACGAAGCACCTATCCAGCCTGCTCCAGAAGGATTGTGTACCTAGGGCCAGCACAGATAAGTTGTTTATGGTCCTCTTTCCCCCTTTTCTGTCCTCACCCCCCCATTCCCCCGTGTGCTGTAGGGGTATTTTATTGAGGGTCAGGTTTGGGGATCACACCATCCTGTTGCTATCCTCCCCCCACAGGGCCAGCATATATTGGTGTGCAGGGAAATCCCACCCCCTCTTTTCTGTCCCTGTGTGCAGTTACTTACTAACAGGGTCAGTTTAGGTGGGGTTTCACACTTCTAATTGTTATATTGTCCATTTATCTTAGTGGACAATTTTGCTAGCAGTGTTATACTTGTGTGTTATCTTGCTAGTGTTATACCTACACTATTGATCACTTATTGCCATTGTTATTTACTTTTACAGTATATCATTTTATGCATGGCTGGTAGTGATCATGTGCCTATATACACATTAGTGCTTCATGTGAGTGTTTATAATTTATATAGCGTTCCAGTGACGTCATACACCAGAATTAGCCCCTATAGCCTTATACTATAGGCATAGGTCAGGTGCTTTCTGGTATTCACAGTGCTTATGTTCATTGTTCCATTTTGGATATTTTTGGCACTTTGCCAACCATTGATCCCTTACGGGGAATGAGCACTGATTGCATTCAGTTCACTTTATTCACCATATTTCCTGGTACCAACAAATGTAATTATCCTCAATAAAGCATATTTACACACTACATTTATGTTTGGTCCAGTTTTTTCTGTTGTACTGCATGTTGATTCGGGTGATCTCCTCCATCAGATTTTGAGTGCATTTCTAGGGCCTTATCTGTATGCACAGTGTCTTTGCGTCATACAGTGTTCTTTGTGTTTTGATCTATCTCATAGTACATCAACCAATGGAATTGTCTCCAATCCCATTGGCTGTAATACTATGTGATATAGCCATGTGGTTTTAAGGATTTGATGTACCTCCCTTGGAGATGACGTCACATCATTTAAAAAAAAAAAGGGGGGACGGGCATATAATACATGTACCATCTGACCCTAAAATGTGACATCACTGGCCATATACAAGGCCTGAACGTCTCATTTTACCTCAAGAAGCTGACGAGACAACATCCTGTTGTGGATTTACCATGGGGTTTTGGATTGAGGAAGAAGATAGAAGATTAAAGAAAAAATAAACATAATTACAGATGAAGATAGAAGACGGTGATAGAAGATAAAAGAAAGAAGATTTTTTTAACTTGATGCTGGTCTTCAAGATGGATGGCTTTGGATTGCGGGTGATGACGTTGCGGTACGAGAGCTTGCATATACGCCGGGATTCAGAGGATGAAGACTTCTAAAGGTAAGTAAAATATTGAATGCATGAAATTGTTTTTTTTCCAGGATTTTTTATTGTATTTATTTATTTATTTGTATGTATTTGCTTGCCCATCAACTGAAAATGTATTAATCTGTGCCCTTAGGGTACAGATAAATACAATGACCGCCAATGCATTTTTTGGCAAATGCTTGTTTTTTCAATTTCTGTTTATTGTTTGGATTAAATTGTTTTTGAATTTGGATGGCTTGTTTTTAGTACATTTTAGGATTGGTCAGCGTTTTAAATTAATTATTTGTTTTGTTGGCTACTGGTAAATTCATTAATTGTTTTGTTGGTTAGTGTTTAAAATGAATTAGTTGTTTTGTTGGTTAGTTCTTTTATTTCTTGTATTGGTTGGTTGGCTAGTGCTTATACAGCTAAACCCCGTTATAACGCGCCTCGCTATACCGCGATTCGGTTATAACGCGGTTTTCCCATGGCTCCCGTTTAAAAAAAAAAAAAAAAAAAATTGTAAATTTTTTTTGCACACTGCACACACTGCACACACTGCACACACTGCACACACTGCACACACTGCACACACTCACTGCACACACACTGCTCATTGCTCACACTGCACACTGCACACACACTGCACACTGCTCACACTGCACACACTGACACACTGCACACTGCACACACACTGCACACTGCACACACACTGCTCATTGCACACACTGACACACTGCACACACACTGCACACACACTGCACACTACACACACACTGCTCATTGCTCACACTGCACACACACTGCTCACACTGACACACACTGCACACTGCACACACACTGCTCATTGCTCACACTGCACACACCTCACACTGCACACACACTACTCACACTGCACACACACTGACACACTGCTCATTGCTCACACTGCACACACACTGCTCACACTGCACACACACTGCTCACACTGACACACACTGCTCATTGCTCACACTGCACACACTGACACACTGCACACACACTGCTCACACTGACACACACTGCACACTGCACACACACTGCTCATTGCTCACACTGCACACACTGACACACTGCTCATTGCTCACACTGCACACACACTGCTCACACTGACACACACTGCTCATTGCTCACACTGCACACACACTGACACACACTGCTCACACTGCACACACACTGACACACACTGCACACTGCACACACACTGCTCATTGCTCACACTGCACACACTGACACACTGCTCATTGCTCACACTGCACACACTGACACACTGCACACACACTGCTCACACTGACACACACTGCACACTGCACACACACTGCTCATTGCTCACACTGCACACACTGACACACTGCTCATTGCTCACACTGCACACACACTGCTCACACTGACACACACTGCTCATTGCTCACACTGACACACTGCTCACACTGCACACACACTGACACACACTGCACACTGCACACACACTGCTCATTGCTCACACTGCACACACTGACACACTGCTCATTGCTCACACTGCACACACACTGCTCACACTGACACACACTGCTCATTGCTCACACTGCACACACACTGACACACACTGCTCACACTGCACACACACTGACACACACTGCTCACACTGCACACACACTGCACACTGCACACACACTGCTCATTGCTCACACTGCACACACTGACACTGCTCATTGCTCACACTGCACACACTGACACACTGCTCATTGCTCACACTGCACACACACTGCTCATTGCTCACACTGACACACTGCTCACACTGCACACACACTGACACACACTGCACACTGCACACACACTGCTCATTGCTCACACTGCACACACTGACACACTGCTCATTGCTCACACTGCACACACACTGCTCACACTGACACACACTGCTCACACTGCACACACACTGACACACACTGACACACACTGACACACTGCTCACACTGCACACACACTGACACACACTGCTCATTGCTCACACTGCACACACTGACACACTGCTCATTGCTCACACTGCACACACACTGCTCACACTGACACACACTGCTCACACTGCACACACACTGACACACACTGACACACACTGACACACTGCTCACACTGCACACACACTGACACACACTGCTCATTGCTCACACTGCACACACTGACACACTGCTCATTGCACACTGCACACACACTGCTCACACTGACACACACACACACACACACACACACACACACACACACACACACACACACACACACACACACACACACACACACACACTACACTTATACATAAATCAGCCTTACCTTACCTTGGGAATGATTTTTGAGGCATGTGGCTGTAGGGTGGGGGTGGTGCTGCGGTGGAGGGGGATGATGGCTGCTGCGGGGGCCCCCGATGCTGCGGGGGCTGGTGGATGGCCCGGTGCAGCGCGGGGGGGCATGGGGGGGGGAGGGCAGGACGACCCTGCGCTACGGCAGGGCCAGGGGGCCCTGTATTGCGGTGCGAGGGCCCTGTGCTGCGGCGGGGGGAGCCGGACCGGAGGGGAATCCCCCCTCCCATCTCCTGTCACGCGGTGGCAGGGGGAGCCGGAACCGGAGGGGAATCCCCCCTCCCATCTCCTGTCACGCGGTGGCAGGGGGAGCCGGACCGGAGGGGAATCCCCCCTCCCATCTCCTGTCACGCGGTGGCAGGGGGAGCCGGACCGGAGGGGAATCCCCCCTCCCATCTCCTGTCACGCGGTGGCAGGGGGAGCCGGACCGGAGGGGAATCCCCCCTCCCATCTCCTGTCATGCGGTGGCAGGGGGAAGCCGGGACCGCGGGTAAAAACACTGATGCGGCGGCCATTTTTTTTTTTAAATTAGCGCGACCCCGTTAGTAACGCGGTGGTCTCGGGGTGGACCCCGAGGACCGCGTTATAACGGGGTTTAGCTGTATTTATTTATTTAATTGGTTGGCTAGTGCTTTTATTTATTTAATTGGTTGGCTAGTGCTTTTATTTATTTAATTGGTTGGCTAGTGCTTTTATTTATTTAATTGATTGGTTGGCTAGTGCTTTTAATTTCTTGAATTGGGATGTTTAGGTGCTTTTGTATCTTTTATTAGTGTGTATTTTTGTACTTCATGCTTTTTTATTTGGGTGACCATTGACTGTTATCGTGGCTTATCATGCCCATATTATATGGGTATGATGTACCATTATGCCAATCAATGGGTAGAGGGTATAGTGGTCCCGAAGTGGGCGGTTAGGCCTCCCGTGTCTGTAGCGGGGGAGGGTGGGTTAATCCCTTAATTAATATAGCGGTTATTAACCGCTAAGGTGATTAAGGGGTTAGGGGTCATTAGAGTGTATTGTTTCTTGTATTCTTGCTGACATCAGAGGACATGGACCTGGAGTATGCAGACGAGGACACCCTTCATGATGGCAAGGGGTAAGTTGAACGTTTTATTTACTTTATTAATGCTGGCTGGCTAATGTTTGATTTTATAATGAGCAAATGCACTATTATCCATATCTGGATAATAGTAATTTTGTCCATTACTCTACTGTATGTGTTGGGGGGGAGGGGTTGTTGGGGGTATAGGAAGTGGGTAGTAGGGTTGTTATGTGTATTTTTATTTATTTTATTTATTGTGGGTACAGAGATTGGGTGAAGGGGATAGTAGCCCCAAGGATGGATGTTTAAGCAACATTGATTTGGGTTGCTCTTCTGGAATGGTCAGACATGCAACGCTGCAACTGCCCTTGGCTGCCAGGATTTAAAGGGGAAGGTGTGCATGGAGGAAGGTGGCCCTGGGGGTTCCTGCCCCTCTCAATCTGCTTGATCACCAGGGTTAGTCTCTCCATGATCCAAATCATTGGTACTGGTTGAGTAGCTAAGTCATCAATTGTCATGTCCTAGGTTATATTTCCCTTCAGATTAAGGATTGGAGTTTAAAACTCTCCCAAAGACACAGTGGATTGGGTGTTGGTCAGCCTATCAGGCTGGGTGGGACAGACAGAAATAAGGGGTTTGACTAGACTTGGGTTAAATACCAACAGGAGACCCAGGAGTGGGCCTGCCGATAGGATAACTGGGATCCAGGAATACAGCTTTTACATGGGACAGGGGGAGGGGCTTTGTGCCTGTTGGCCCAATGGGAGGAGAGGGAGTGCAGTTATACTGAATGTCTTACTGTTACTGTTGTTTAGGTAGTGCAATAGGGAAAGAGATATTAAGAAAGATATTCTACATATTTGCTCACAGTTTGTGCCATCTTTCAAGTTCCCTGGAAGAGTGTACACTAAAATGAAAAGACCCTCCTTGTTGCTGATAGACACCAGTCAAATTGAACATTTGGGGTGTTTCTTATTTTATGTTTTTCAGTTATATTATTTCAATTTTCAAATTGATTTATGATTTTATACTGCTTTTATAATTTGTTTAATGCTTTTTGATGTTAGCATTTTGCATATTTCCCAGGTCACGCCTTTAGGTACGATCAAACTAGTGTCTCATTAAATTCCTGCGTTAACTATAAAGGAGCTCTGTAGAAAAGAGTTGCTACACGGAACACCTCTTTTGCAAATCTTTAGTACTAACAGGCATTATAGTTAAAGCAAGGCCCGGTACAGCTGAAAACTGTACTTTCCACCTGTTTAGGTAGCTTTGAAGATACCCGTTAGCACTTAACAAGGTATTAACTTAGGTTAACACCTCATTAAGTCAATAGTATCAAGACCAGACCTCTGTGGATCTGGGCCAAAAAATTAGTACTAAAACCACTATCAAAACTAAAACACCCACCCTTATAAATAATGTTATATTCCAAAAAAAAAAGAAAGATAAACCAACAATCACTTAATCATGTTTCTTTAACAACACCAGCAACCACTTTGATCATGTTTCTTCAAGCCAGAATGAGTGCTAACACCACTGCTCAAAGTTTCCCAACTCACACCATGACTAATACCATAATATTTCCAGTAATCAACTCAAAGAAGCCCTTAAACAGATCTATGCCTCATTATGATTAATATTCAAATATAGGATGACAGTATACAGATGTAGCAAGACTTACTGTTTGTCTTGCCAAAGCTGCGGGAGAGTCCAAAACGGAAGCATGGACACCCCCAACGCGATCCTGGCAGACATTGTCCCTTGCGCCATGGCTGTTTGCTTTTTCAGCCAGTGAGTCTAACTAATTATTTATGTCCAGGACCACCTTTGGCCCAAATTTTAAATAAGGATGAAATTGAGAGAATAATTTCAGCAATAAATTGCAAAACAAGTCCCTACGAGTGAAAAACATGCCTGTAAATGGAATTCAAGTGATTTGGAATCCATGTTGTCTATTAGAATTAATTTTGTTTCCCCAGATTCTTTTCAGACTCAACTGAAAAAGATTGTGAAATATAAGAAAAACACATTCAAAAGAAATAATTGATTTGTAGGAAAGTTAGAACAAGTTAATTGTTTATAGAACATTTTCGGTACAAGATAAAGTCTGTCCAAGAAGAAGATAAAAGTATAGGCTTCATCAGTGCCACTAACGGGGCGGAGAGCTTCTCACCGGTATTGCAGGCCCGGTAGCAGCAGGGGGCCCAGTGGCCGGACAAAGCAGTTGCCGCCGGACAAAGCAGTTGCTGCCGGACCGGCATGAGAGGGAGGCCCGGCGCACAGTGAAGTTAGAAGCTCAGCTTGGGACAGAGTGAGGGAGAGTGCCCCAGCTGGGTAAGAGCCAGGGCCTGGCAGAAACTGCTTTGTCCAGCGGACGGGCCCCCTGTAGCCACCGGGCCCGGCCAGGGGCCTGAGACCATCCCCAAGGTAAGTTTGTTTTTTATATGTATTGGGGAGTGGGTGTATTTTTTTTATATATACAGTATTTGGGGGATGGGTGTATTTTTTCATTTATGTATTTGTGGGGGTGCGGGTGTATTTTTTATATGTATTGGGGGTTTAAAGGTGTATTTTTTATACTGTATGTACAGTATTTGGGAGTGGAGGATTTTTTAATATGTATTGAGCGGAGAAGTTTGGTATGCATTTGGGGTGAATTTTTTTATATGTATTTGCAATGTGGGGGATGTGGGGGGTTATGAATTTGTGAAGTAGTGTTTTTTTTAATGTATTTGGGGTGTGGGGGGTTATATGTATTTAGGGTGGGTGGGAATATTTTTTGCATTTGGGGTGGGGGTTTTTTTTTTTGGTATGTATATTGTGGGGGGGATTGTGTGAGGAGAGGGGGGATTGAGTGAGAGTGGGGTAATTGATGGAGGGCGGGGATGAGTGAAAGGATAGAGGGGTGTCAGAGGGGGGGTGTGGGAGTGAGTGAGGAAAACAGGGAATAAGAGTGAGACGCAGGGAAGAGAAATACATGCAAGGCAAGGGGAATTGAGTGAGAGTTGGGTAATTGATAGAGGGGGGAGAGTAAGAAGGGTGACTGAGGAAGAGGGAGTGAGACAGGGAAGAGAAATACATGGGAAGAGGGGGAGGAAATAGAGGGGCTCGTGAGGTCTGAAATGGGAGGGGGGGGGGTGTCACAAGACAGCCCTATTCCCAAGCTCGAATCTTGGCATCCTGTTTCTGATTGTTTTCTGTTTTATTTAAGTATTTATCATGCACCCAACAGAAATTGACCCTTATCCTCCCTTGTGAACTGGAGAAGAAAGGGGGCATGGCTTCATTGGCATGCTGCATCAGCCTTAGTGCAGGTGCTTTCATAATCTGTACAGAGGTAGAAAAAAAGAACAAAGTTCTTGTATCAGTGCTTCAGGATCATGAATAAAGAATAGCAATATGTAACTGCTTGATAATTATTAACTTGGCTTATAGTTGGACCATGAATGCATATGTGAGTATCATGTGTAAGCCATAAGTAAATATGAGCTCAAGATTTAGGTGGTGTATATATAAAGTCCTCCGATAGATAATGGAGTCAATGACTGTGAATAAGTAGTCTTGGCTAGTTCTCTACCTATGTGGACAACCCACCCAGAGCCTAGTATACAGATATATAGGGCAATATTAGAGACAAGCTCTGTATCTGTGCTCAGAGAAAATGCATATATCACTTAGTCCAGTAATAAATCCAATAATTCATATCGCTTTCCTCATCAACACAGGCAATAATCCAATAATGACTTGCTAGCAGATGTAGTCAAATAATACGCCTATAATGGGGAGGAGATGGAAATACAACATAGGTTTGCCACACTGCTCAAAATAAATGAACAGTATGACCCCAGCTAGTAATTCCAAGCATGATAGCACTCCCTGGAGCTAGACTAGATAACATACATGGAATAAAAATAAGAAAGCATACTCACACTTGGCAATGTTGCCAGAAGTCCTGTGTTTAGGGTGCAAGATAGATACTGAAGGGTGTATTCCTGGAGGGGACATGCAGGCAGTGCACTCCTGTGAGGTGCATATAGAAAAAAGATGTGATGGTGGCTGGATCAGGTGCAATAAAAATAAGCTTCTTTATTGAGGAACAAGACAAAAGGGTTCACATGATGCTGTAGAGGTACTCTAACATGTTTCGGGCTCCCAGCCCTTTGTCAAAGACAAATATTAATTAAAAACAACAATAGACCCTGAAAATGGAATCAGATCCCAATCCCAATAGCAAACTATAAAGATAATTGTAGCATATATATATATATATATATATATATATATATATATATATATATATATATATATATATATATATACAGTGTTCGACAAATTACCCAAAAATCTACTAGCCCAACCAAAAAATCTACTCGCCACATAGTCCCGCCCCTAGTCCCGCCCCTAGTCCCGCCCCTAGTCCCGCCCCCAACCCCGCTTTAAAATAAAACACATTTAATAAATTCCTAGTCAGAACAACATTCATTTTTGACATAAATGTATTTATTGTATTGCATTATACTGCAATTAGTCGTGTGTGTGTGTGTGTGTGTGTGTGTGTGTAAATGCCGGATCTTACCTGATCCGCAGTCCCACAATGTCCAGGTACCCTCATTCCCGCAATGTTATACATTGGAAGGGAGGTGTTCCCTACCTGTCTTCTGGGTTAGGGGGGGTTCCGATGTCTTCCGTGTGAAGCTTGAGTCAGATCTGGAAGAAAGCAGTATAGGTTATTTCGGTGTAGTATAGGGCAGTTAAGATATATAGGGTAAGTAAGATATCCAGTTCCAGAGTGTGAGACAGACTCAGAGAGAGGGTGAGAGAGAGAGGGGTTGAGAGAGAGAGGGGGTGAGAGAGAGAGAGGGGGTGAGAGAGAGAGGAAGAGAGAGAGAGAGGAAGAGAGAGAGAGGAAGAGAGAAAGAGGAAGAGAGAGTGGAAGGGGAGAGAGAGAGGGGGGGAGAGAGAGAGGGGGAGAGAGAGAGGGGGGGAGAGAGAGGGGGGAGAGAGAGGGGGCGAGAGAGAGGGGGGGCGAGAGAGAGAGGGGGCGAGAGAGTGAGGGGACGAGAGAGACAGAGGGCTTGATTGGGTGGGGTGATGGGGTGATTGGGTGGGGTGACGGGGTGATTGGGTGGGGTGACGGGGTGATGGGGTGGGGGGTGACGAGGTGGGGGGTGACAAGGTGGGGGGTGACAGGGTGATGGGGGGTTGATTGGGATGATGGGGGGGGGGTGATTGGAGTGATTGGGGTGGTGATGTGACACTTCTGGTATCCTACACACACACACTCTCCCATGCACACACAAAATAAATGGTTGACTTACTTTTCTCGCTCGCCATGCCCCTGGTAGCTGAGGTTGTGGTTTGCTGCATCCTGTATCTTTCTTAAAGGGAACAGAAGTTGCTACTGGCAGTTCACTGTGCTCACTCCCCCTGGTGGAATTTAGAGGAGGGGCGGCACACTCTTTCAAGGGGTGTTTCTGGCTCTGCGCTGAGTCTCCCCCCGACACACACACACTCTCCCCCCCCCCTCTACACACCTTAGGATCGCTGTGGTCTTCCCCGGAGAGCGCCATATCCCACGGAGAGAGGGAGAAGAGGCGGGGGGCAGGCTGGGTGTCGCCCTCAGCGGCTGTCGCTGCGGGTCACCGGGTGTCAGACACGCCGGGACATGGGGGCGGCGGCAGCAGCCTCAGCTCAGTGGCTGTCGATGGAGGAGACCTTCCGGGACCTGGCGGAGCTGCCACGCGAGATCGGGAGTGAGTGGGGAGATTTGGGGTGTCGGGGGGAGATTGTGGTGAGGGGGGGTCACGGAGGCCGGGAGAAATTGGGGTGGGGGAGGGGGTGGATGGCCCGATGGGAGGGGGTGGCGGATAAAATTCCTGAAGTCTAAAGATACCAAATTACCTGTCCTGACTGTCAGCTACACAGAAATCTATATTAACCTAATAGGTCAAAAAAGGTTGAAAATAATCACCATTCACCTAGCCCCTATTCCACCGGCCGGTGTTATAATTGCTTAAATTAGACAAGACATCCTTTGATAATACATCATAGAGAAGCACAGTGATAGGGAAACCGTACCCTATAAACAGTGTACTCAAATAAAGGAAAAGGGGAGTTAGGATTAACACACATGGTGCCCTGGTGTAATATAATCTTGAAAGGGGCTCAAAGTGATAGGTGTCAATAAAAGTTCATCAATAATGACACAGTCCATCCAGCATTAATATGCATTCAATCCGGATCCCAATAGAAACAAGTCCAGAGGTTTAGAGCAGATAATCACTCAATATACATAAGCATCTGTTGTTAAACATAAAGAGACGCTGAGTCATCAATGAAAAAAACCTCCTCCCCTGAACTCACAGATACCAGAGCTTGTAAACGAACAGCAAAGCAGCACAGTAGTAAGCAGCACTACACACAAGAGTCATTTGCGGCTCAAAAACCTAGTAGAGCCACGGATCCAGCTAGTCTTTTGCGTGACGCGTAACGCCAAAGCAGGACAGCACAGTCAGACAGGGGGTCACGGAGGCCGGGAGAGATTGGGGTGAGGGGGGGTCACGGAGGCAGGAGAGATTGGGGTGAGGGGGGGTCACGGAGGCCGGGAGAGATTGGGGTGAGGGGGGGGGTCACGGAGGCCGGGAGAGTTTGGGGTAAGGGGGGGTCACGGAGGCCGGGAGAGATTGTGGTGAGGGGGGGGTCACGGAAGCCAGGAGAGATTGGGATGGGGGGGGGGTGGTGGATGGCCCGATGGGAGGGGGTGGCGGATGGCCCGATGTGAGGGGGGGGCGGATGGCCCAATGCGAGGGGAGGGCGGATGGCCCAATGGGAGGGGGGGACGGATGGCCCGATGCGAGGGGGGGGGGCGGATGGCCCGATGCAAGGGGGGGGGGCGGATGGCCCGATGCGAGGGGGGGCGGATGGCCCGATGCGAGGGGGGGCGGATGGCCCGATGCGAGGGGGGGGCGGATGGCCCGATGGGAGGGAGGGGGCGGCGACAGATGGCCCTGCAGGGGCCTGAGGCAGACAGGCATGGAAGGGGCTGGCTGCCGGAAGGGGGAGGAGTGGAAGCGCTGAGGAGGGAAAGTTGCTGAGAGGCGGGGGAGGAGCGAAGGCACTGCTCAGAGAGCCGGAGGCGGGGTAATCTCCCCCAACAATATGAACCCGCCTCCTGCTTTATTTATTTTTCTCCAGCGCGAGCGCGGGAAAAACAGCAGCGCGAGCGGGGGAAATTTAAAAAACACACGTGTGCTGCTTGGGCCAATATTTACCCGTCCGGAGGTTAAATCCACAAGCCCCGGGCGTGTAAATGTATATAATTGTCGAACACTGTATATATATATATATATATATATATATATATATATATATTGATATAAATATGCTTCAGGAATATTTTAAACAGTGTGGCATCAGTTTTGGCTATCTGTAGCCCACTGAAGGAGGACCCGGTGAGCACTGCTCTGCCCGTCCTCTGCCTGTCCTCCTAGGGGAATCTAGGCACCATAGAGCACAGGTAGAGGTAGGTCCCAGCTCAGTGCACAGCAGAGAGTTCAGGCAAAGGCTATGTTATAGCAGCAAACGGAGGTAG
The DNA here is from genome assembly GCF_040206685.1 of Ascaphus truei. Taxonomy (NCBI): domain Eukaryota; kingdom Metazoa; phylum Chordata; class Amphibia; order Anura; family Ascaphidae; genus Ascaphus; species Ascaphus truei. Next base: position 77,500,129 of record NC_134488.1, on the reverse strand, counting down.
AAGAGATGCTGGCCCTAGGGGTAAATGTGCCATCTCAGAGCCCTTGGGCTTGTCCGGTAGTTCTAGTACCTAAGAAGGAGGGAACTACTCGGTTCTGTGTGGACTACTGACAGCTCAATGCTCAGACGGTGTCGGATGCTTATCCCATGCTTCGAATGGATGAGCTCTTAGATGAGCTTGCGGGGGCAAAGTATCTAACAACCATGGATTTGTCCAAAGGGTTTTGGCAAATCCCTCTGACCCAGGAGGCTAGGGAGAAGTCAGCATTTATCAATCCCGGTGGCCTATATGAATTTCTAGTTCTGCTATTTGGTATGAAAAATGCCCCGGCTACCTTCCAATGCGTGGTCAATAGGTTACTGGAAGTGATGCAGGGTTACGCAAGGACATACCTGGATGACATTGCTATGTTCCATAATTCGTGGGACACACACTTAATGCATGTAGCAGCGGTGCTAAACAGAATTGGGGAAGCAGGGCTGACGCTGAAGCCTGCGAAGTGTCTGGTGGGTATAGCAGAGGTGTTATACTTAGGGCACAGAGTGGGTGCAGGGCACCTGAAGCTGAGCCGGCAAAGGTGGAAGCTATAGTGCAGTGGCCCATCCCTAGGACCAAAAAGCAGGTAATGGCTTTTTAAGGCACCGCTCGCTATTACAGAAAGTTTGTTCCCCAGTACAGCACCATTGCTAAACCCCTGAATGACTTGACTCATAAATGACTCTCGGTTCTGGTAGCCTGGTCTCCTGCCTGTGAAGAGGCTTTCCAGGCATTGAAGACAGCACTGGCTAGTGCTCCTATCCTGGCTGCACCAGATTGGTGCAGACCGATGCCTCCGACTATGGTATCGGTGCTGTACTCAGCCAGGTGGGCGAGGAAGGAGGTGAACATCTTATTATGTATCTGAGAAGGAAGGTCTTACCCAGGGAAGTGGCTTATGACACAATCAAAAAATAGTGCCTGGCCATTGTTTGGGCTTTGCGGAAACTGCAGCCTTATTTTTATGGCAGGTCATTTATGGTGATCACAGATCACGACCCTCTAGGTTGGCTACAAAGGGTGTCGGGGGAGAATGGCAAGTTGCTGCGCTGGAGTTTTGCACTACAGGAATTTGACTTCACAATCCAACACAAGAAAGACAGCCAGCATGGTAATGCGGATGAACTCTCCCAACAGGACATCACTAGTAAGCCAAAAGCCTCAGGAAGTGCAGGGCTTGCGGAGCCACCGGTTATGGTGACTGCCACAGAGCCTTCATCTTGAGGGGGGGAGGTGTGATGATGAGGGGGTAACCAGGCTCAATAATAAAGGTTAAGCATGTTTGGTTACCTCTGATCCATGTCTTGGGGTTCGGGAGTGTAATCTCTTGAGCCCAGTGATTGTATATGCATTGTGAATAATTATGCGACAATAAAGAATTTATGTTTTTTTACTTTTCCAGGAGTGCCCGCAAGTAGTGATTGCTAGGCTATGCGTTTCGGGGGGGGGGGCAGAGGGGGGGGGGGTTTACATAGAAACTGTTGTCAGAATGTGCCTAGCTAGTCGGGGTCCAGAGTTGATGCATACCCCAAAAATGTACCCAGGAATCAGGTCAGAATCCCGGATACATATAGGCAGATTGCTCCGGCAAAATCTCTCCTTGAAAACACTTGCGTGACTCACCGCTAGGATTCCCTGCTTCGGCACAGACCAGAAAGGTAAATGGGGCATAGGGATGTGAAGTGTCCCTGGAACGGTAAAGGGGTCCCTAGGTTAAGGGGGATGCCAGGTAAATGTCCAAGTCACCCAGAACCCGATATAGGGGTTCTGGGTGTGCTCCAACCATAGATAAGGTTGTGAGGATTTTTAAAGTCTAGTATAGTGTGTGGGGAATATGGCTAGTAGGAATAAAGTGCAAACTTCTTATTCTATTCCCCATAACCATAAGACGTAGGACAGTATAAATGAATGGTTTATTAAACAGTGTGTTTAAAGTACCTATATGCTTGTGCACGGTATAATGAGCTGGGTCTTTCCGGACCAATGTTCTGGGGGAGTCACTGGGCTACCAGCTTGGTGCCACTGTGTCTACCCAGACATCGGACATGAAAGCTCTAGAGGATGCCAGAGGTGTGTAGAGCATTTGGGCAGGAGGTTTAAACTTGAGCACTCACGTCCTGGGATGAATGGATCTCCTCGGACTACCATTTGACTTTCCCAGAATGTGAGGAGCCTAAACCAGAGGGTGGCTTCTGCATACCAAGTGGCTGAGGTGGCAAGCGTGTGCAAGTCCTTGGCTGACACAGAAGATCCGCTTGCTTGGCTTCAGAAGTGTAACGGATCGGGGGACTCGAGCTTCCCAGCGTGTCCCCGTCACCCCAGGTCCCACAGAGGCTAGCTGTCCCGCTCCCCTACGTCCCCAATATCTATCCTCCTCCCTGAGCCGTTCCTCCACGGCACGGTCCGCACGCCCATGCACACGTTCTGCGTACGCACGCGGTCCCCTCACCGAGCGCTCCCGATCGCTTGTCTCCTATCGAGGTACATGCACCCCCTCGGCGTGCCTCCGTCATCCCAGCCCTTTCCCTACCCGGTTCCTCCGCTCCTCCTTCCCCTCTGCCTCACGTGCCGAGCGCCTTCTCTGTGATACTTCCCCCACGCTCTGGTACACGCACGGTGCACGCGCATAACAATGTTACAGAAGGTGCGCGCACCCGCTCTAGTTATCAGCCGTCCCCAGGCACTGGCTCCGCCCCCCGTCGGTTGCAGGCAATTACCCTCGATTACCTCCCTGTCTCCTCCCCTGCTCTCACAGACCTATCCCTGCAATTACTCACTCAAACCTCTGCTCCTCACTTCACCCCTATTGGCCCTTCTTCCAATATAACCCCACTCTGTCCTCTCAGTCCTTGCTCTGCATAGCTTTCCTGTAGCTCCTGTGTGTGCAGTGTCTATGCCTAGCTCCCTTGTCTGTTTCAGCTCTGGTTCCTGTCCCTGTTTGGATTCCTTTGGTTTGAACTTAAACTCTGCTTTGGACTTTACTACGCGGCCTTATCCTGCCCTTGAACCCTGGCTTTCGGACATCACTACGCTGCTCTCTCCAACCCCTGAACTCTGGCACTTGGACATTACCCTCAGACCTCTGGCACCCCGGACTCAGCAAGTATAACGTTAATCCTTACTCACCAGGCCCGGCAACGCTACTACCACACTCCGGGCACGCCCTCACTGCTGTGGGTGCATGTTATACCCTTACCCACCTCAGTACTGGGGACTGGCCAGATCTGCGGGCTTACAGGCATTACAAGAAGACTGTCATCGCTCTGATTGGCTGGTAGAAATTTTTTCACGCTCGGAATGGCTGTAGTATTTCATGAATGAACTCTGAAATACTATAAGAAACCCTCAGCCAATCCGGAGAGCAGATTCTAAGCGCCAGAATATCAGCAGCAAATTGGAATGTACCAAAAGATGCTCTTGGAGAAATAGCAGCGAGCCGGCTTCAGAAATTTCAAGGCAGAATATTTTATGTCCCACTTTTCGGGGCCAAGTTATGAGAATTGAACGTAGCGGTCGCGGCTAGGATTGCAAGCCGAAAATAGTCACAGGACGTTTGGGACTAATTCCCGATCAAGGGATTTCAGCACCTCCGGAAGAAAGAGAGCGGTGGCGTCAGGAACTTCATGCCGATTTGACTTCCAGGATATTTCGGGCTGAGCCCCGGTCAACTAAAAACTTTGGTTCTTCATTTATTTTGACTAGGAAAGTATAGTTTTTTGCCCGATACCTACAGTAAGTGTGTCATTCTCATGTATTTTGTGTTTCACTGTGTGTTTGCCTATTTTAAGTGAATAAACCGCAATTTATTTCATCAACTTGTTTTGTCCAGTGATCCCGGTATAAAAGGTGTACTGCACCGACACACTTTATTAGAGCAAATACCCAGTATGTACCTGGCAGATACCTGGAATGCGCCGCTCCTCACCTCTGACAAGCCCCGTTGCGTTTGCCTTCCCAGCCTGGGTTCATGCCTGGCTGACGGGCGGCTGATCTGTTAAATGATAATGATTAGGATTTAATAGGCTGCAATGCTTCGCGTGTCTACCAGATGGCATAAATTCATGAATTGTAATGCAGTATATATATATATACTGTGCAGTATTGCAGTCAGCGGGAATAAAATGCTTCAATCCCTGCCTGGAAAATAACCCAATGCACTCGGGCAGAAAACAGTCACAAACCTCAATACACCCGGGTATACCCGAATTCGTGGGACTAGCCGAGCTCGAATAAAGTGTGTCGCCAGTGTAAATGCCTGCTCTCCAGTGACAATCAGCATGGGGAGTCAAGCCAATACTTCTCATTTAGATTGCTCTTAAGATTAAGTAAAGTATTACATCTCAATGTACAACATTAATCCAAAATGATTGGTTTTTCTTTGTGAACAATAATAATATGATGCCTATCTAAAATATATTTTTATTATCCTATAACACAAACTTTATATCTACCAAGACAATATGTGTTTCTTGAAAAGTAATTTGAAATAACAGAAGACAAGAAGTAATTATAGATATCAATGTATAATATATAATCATAAAGGACTTTAATAAAGATCAGTAATACCCAATGATGACACCAATGTTAATACCGATGATGTCTATTAAAACAAGGAAATGTTTGAGTTCCCAGTCGGTATCCATACCTACAGGTGCAGCCATGAGTATTCGAAAACACTTGCCTTGGAAAATCTGGGGCAATCTCCCAGTAATGCTGCAACATTTCTGTAGATCGACTAATGGCCCATCGTATTAACACAGCGGGGGTCCCTGGCAGTCCTATTCAAACTGACCAGGGATCCCTGCTGTGTTAATCCAATGGGCTATTAGTCTTTCTGCAGAAATGTCAGAGAAATGTTGCAGCATTACTGGGAGAATGCCCCAGATTTTTCAAAGCAGTGTTAGAATACTCGTAGCTGCATCTGCATGGGTACAAGTGACCCAAGGGTATAAATCCAATACATTTCTCTATGGTTGAGGGTTGCCTCTCTATTACCCCCCTCGTATGTGTCTGTAAGTGCTCTAAAGCACTAAACATAAAAGTGCTAACAGAGCCCAAAGGGCAATGAATGAAATTTCTTGAGACTAGGTATGTTTAATCTCTATTCCTGTTGTTCTAAGATGCTCAGTGATTCTGATCTTTAATGGTCTTATTGTTCTGCCAACATACAGTAACAACTACCACACGCACTGTAGTAGTGGTACTAATATACATATGAGAAATAATCGGATGTGTAGCTTTATAATTTAGACTAGAGTATACACTTCAGAGGGATTCTGTATTCATTATATATAGCTCTGAATATGTACTACAATTATCTTTATGGTCAGCTATTGGGATTTATCAATTTGTCATTAGGAGCATTTATAAAAAGTGAAAGTTATGTATTTAGACTATCTGATTCAATTTGCAGGTTCTATTGTTGTTTTTAATTATACAGTATTTTGACTATATTGTTTTTATTCACTTTTTTATATACTGTATGCTGTGAATTAACTTGTACTTGATCCTCCACCCGAAGGATGTCACTGTGGTCAGCAGATCATTTTGGTGTTTCCGACGTCAGTCTCGCTGGTAACACACATGCCGCGCTCTTCGGCGTTGTGCCACTACCGGCTTCAACAGAGTAACACACTTTGAAAAAGCACCAAAATGCGTGAAACGCTTTAAGAGTGATTCACCCCTGCTTTCGCATTGTAACCCCATACTTTCTTGCATGCTGTGCGCCGCTTTTTTCGCCCTCTGGAACTCCTATATAATCTGTACAGAGGCCACTTTGTACAACACAATACCTTATTTCTGTGTAACTTTTGAAAGATATGTATGATATGCACAATATACTGTAAATATAGGCAGATACCGTAAAGTTTGATACTCTTGATTATAAAAGTGTTGCACCTTTTCCCCCTTCCAACATGAGATTGGGTCGCTACCTGTATATTCTGTGGTGCTGTGCATACCTGGCTGGTGAACAGGAGATTGGAGATTTCTCCGCGGTGATGTGTGGAGGACATCAGGAAAGGCTCACAGTGGTTCTTTCAGTGACAGTGCCTCCAGCCCAAGAGGATCATGAGACTTCCAGGATGAACCTCAGGGACACTTCTTAGTGGACATTTCAATCATAACACCAGATTGGGTTAACTGGGTTTATTGGTACATACATGATCGTATACACAGGTCACAGTCCCAGAATTTAGTACCCAGACTTTAGGCCTTGACTATCCCTCTTCATAGATATATTATCCCCTGCTGGGGCAAGGCTTCAGCCTGCTCCCTCTGGGGAGAGACTCTCTGCTGCGTCCACACACTGAAGGGTAGCCCAGAACACCACCCACTAAAACCCTATTCTATTTTATAGAGGAGAAACCCCCTCCTTCCTGGGGAGTGGCTTGTAAGCCGGCCTACATTCTGTCATAGACACCCCCTCCCTACAATTACCGGCTAATCCTGAACTTTATTGAAAATACAAACAGTGAGGAGTGTAACAGGCCATGCAGGAATTACTCTTAACACTGCCCACTCCTTACTGGGATTTACCATGTTAGAGGGGCCAGAGAATCATTAGTCCAAGGGGACTTGGATACAAAAGTAAGATTGCATAACACAAATCATTTTCTGTTAAATATTTTATCCGTTCATACCATTTGGGTTTGTACTTATTAGGACAAAGCATTCTAATAACCTTATCAATTCTATATTAATTTTCTTTAAATAGGATAACCTCAGTCTTCTCTTAAAAGGCATACTACAGTACATATGTACACAAAATCTGTGTCTGTCAGCTATATATGTAGAGAAAGGACTAGTTACTAGCATACTTTATGTAGTCATCAATGTAAAATAATGTAGAGGATCAACTGTATGTATATTCATTAAACAAGAATATGTTCCCTCTAGCCACAACTTTGAGAATGATTTTTTCTTAATTGTCCATGGAAAGTGTATTCTGTTACAATTAAGCCATTATACAAGTGATTAATGGAAGAAGAAAATTCCATCTTAAAATGTACTGTATTACACTTTGGCCAGATCAGACCAGATTCATCTCACGTGAACTGCATTAAGCAACCCAGACAAATAATATATTATCATAAAAGACACTTTCATGCAAATAAGAAGTTAGCCTTTATAACTCCTGCAGCATTAAAGGCAATGGAGGATAAAGTTTCAATTGGGGATTATTGGATGAAAAATGTTCAGAACTTCATACTATATAGAATTACCCCCAAGTGCCAAAGTCTCCCAGCTGCAACACTAGTGCAGCTATCCATCCATTGGATACATTTAATCTATTCAACATAAAAACACTGGATTTTTTTTAACCAAATGACCCGAGATACATTTTATAAATATGCAGCAATAAACATGTATAATAACATATTCAAGAATGACTCCATGTATTCCTAAAGCGGAGCCATTTTTCATCTCCGACTCTGATGAGTCTATCTCTGCAGGAGATATCAGGCTGAAACTTGAAAACGAAGCCTGGGTTGCAGCCTTACCAGCTTGATTCCCATTGGTCAGTTTGAATTTCCCACATACCTTAAGCCCGCCACTGTGGGCGTTCTTAAAGTGCTCTCCCCTCCCACAGCTCTGATTGGGCCATCTTAAGCAAGCCCTCATTGTGATTGGCCAGTGAAGAAATGTCTTCGCTGATTGGTCGACACCCGGTCTTCCATGGTTTCAGATGGAAGATGGGAAAGTATGCAAGCTGATGTTGACCAGGTTCATAGCTAACCTTCGTGTCAGAGACTAGTGGGAGATTTGAACCTTCAAGTTACAGGCTATCATCCCAAGGTACTAAGATACTCTGAGATGGACGGATTGTGGAAGACATCTTTGGTAAGCTAGATATGGCAGTGCCCAGCACCTAGCTAGCTAGAATTCCACCCTTAACCCTGTGTTTGTTGAGTTTAAGCTTGTATTGTGTATTGTGTTGCTCTTGTTGGCTCCAGCTGAAATAAACTTATTTAACTCCTTTGTTCTGTCGGGTGCTTGTGATCCCGGTGTAATCGTTTGGTTTTCCATCACAGTCATCAAAGTAGGAAAGTGTATTCATCTAAATGTGATCAGTTCATATTTCATTACATAGGGAGATTTTCAAGTTGGTAATCTTTCTTAAGAAAGACACTAATTCGTCTCAATTTTAGCTGCACAGTAATTTTTGATTAACCTACTTAGGATTTTGTGTGTATCAGGCCCTCTGCCAATTTGACATTTTCCCTGAAAAATCTAAATTTTGTAAATCAATGCATTTGGCAAATCAATGGATTTTGATTTGGAAATAAATATAGCTAATCATAGAACTGAATGGGTTAGCATCTCCTTTCTGTTCATCTTGTTCAGAAGATCTTTTGTGAAAATAGGGTTCATTTTAGGGTTTTTATTACTTTTTGTTGTGTAAAAAAAAATCTTGAGAATCATTGTGTTTAAACATAAACAATGCATGTATCTTTTTACTACATTCCTATGAGATTTGTGATTTTATGGCAATGGGTTAATGGCAATATTAGCTTGATTCATAATCATCTGCAACTTATTCCCACCTATCCAAGACATTTCATCACGTTTTATGTTGTAAAAGCCTTGCAGTAGTCATACATATTGTAGAATCTGAATATACAGTAATATCCTTCTCAACACAAAGATGTGCTCCCATGATCCTGAAAACATATTTTTTTTTTAACAAGGTAAAGAAAGTAAATTATCTTAAAACATAGAACTGAAAAAAAGAAGGAAAAAAAAGCTGTGGAATAAATTCTGATGAATGTTGCATTCTGTAAACAGGCATAATCCTTACAAGATAAATGAAGACTACCTTCATAAAGCACAATCTGACCCACTTACACATTGACAAGGTCAAGAACTGACTTTTTGAATTGGTCATCCATGTTGACTTCCAATGAGTATTAGTAACACATCATTATGTTCTGATAAAACTCAGTTTCTCTTCAGCAAAAGCACATAAATCACTAAGCTTCACCCAATCAGGGTCCTGTCACTGTAACTAAACAGTGATTTTAAAAAACAACATCTCTCTATTGGCTGTGACAGAGGTATATAAATGTGTCTGTGGACAACCTATCATGGGGAACAGGACAATTTAAGTAGGCTGACAGACAATCAAGAGTCGTATGAGAGAAGATCAGAAATGTCCCTTAGAAGTGGAAAACATGGAAAATGATAACACTGGTATATGTTTTTTTTAGGTGTTCCCCCTAACATCTTATAGTGAAGTGAATTTTATTCAGAACAAAGAAAGGTCAGTTTGAAATCTCAAATACTTCATGTAATTGTCTAAATAAATCCGAAAGACGCTGTTCTCATTCAACATACTGTACTGTACAGTAGCTAGTTTCCTTTCATAGGCATGTGTAAGGGAGTTATTCATTCTCACTGTGTTTCAAATCAAATAATAACCCTGAGCAGGATGATCTTCTATATTTAGTCTTCTTAAGGTGCAGTCCTATGTAGCGGGTCCTAAAGAAACAAGTTCTACAAAACTAAACACTTCCACTAGTTTGCTTTTTGGAATATTGATGTACTGTAGAAAACATTTTGCTGGAACTCTAAAGAATAGCCACTATGTAATTTTTTCTTTAGAAAATAAAAATCAACAAGTGCAGCAATTTAGTGAACCTTTTCTGCAAGTCACTCTCACTCTCTCCCCACTATACTAACATACAAAAATGAACTAAACCAGCTGCGTGCTGATTCAAGTTCACAGTAGGGAGTGCTACATTTCAATTTTATAGCACAAATCTCACCTAACTGACTGTCCTTTTTTTTTTTTTTTTTTTTTTTTTTTTTTTTAAAGCACAGGGAAAGGGGGTTCTTGGTAGCTGAACCAAGTTACTTTCAGCTTCTGGGAGCCCTAGAGCTGAAGGATCCCCCCTCCAAACCTCCTGATTCCAATCCTGTAAAAAGAAAATAGGGGAAAAAGAACATCTTTCGGAACAGCTGCTGTAACACCTTTTGAATGCATTAATTAAACTGTGAAAAAACAAAGTGAATCCCTGTGCTTCTCCCGTTGGCCTAACAATAAATGGGGAAATAAATATAAATATACATAGTGAAACCTAAGTCTGTAAGACAAAGGAGACTTTTGGTTAGATCCTTTGATCAAATAATGACATTAATATTAATATATTGCTTGCAAAAGATTAAAATATGCAAATTAAATGGGAGAGTAAGCAGTGGCAAAAATGTTTAAAACTATGCCAAAAAAGGACAAATTTAATTTCTAGTCATCTGCACTAGTTTCACATAAAAATACTTATTTTTAAATGTCAAACATTGTGTACATTGACACTTGTGCATAATAGACAATATTAAAATTGTCCTGATGCTGTTACTGATTTATGTGAAAGCTAAAAAATGTGCAAATGTGGAGGCAATGTTATTAAGACAGGAAAGGGCTGCACAAATGTTGCTTTGCATCGTCAAAATCTTTTTACAAATAGTGTGCATGTCATTTTTTGCATGCAAAATGCACACACTACATATCATTCTAGTGTGTGGGTCTTAATTATGTGAGTGATTTATGCAGAAAAATTGGACATCCTTCATGAGCATAGTTATTAAACAGAAAGCATAGTCTACGATGAACATATTAATTAGTGCATTAAATTAGAATTGAAAATTCATTCATTTTTACTGCCAGATTGTAGCTGTTGGTAAAAGCGATTCATACTGCAACTTAAAAATCTGAATAGTAATTCAAGCAAGACTGCATTGCTTTAGCAGGTCACCAAGAAAGATTTTGCCTAAGTCCATAATCACAGTGTAGCAAATAGTGATGTGTGAATGTCTCTGACTAGAGCTTGTGAAAAGGTTTGCAAACATACAGTATACACTCCTGATTAAGTTTGCCTGTTTTGCAGTTCCAGCTACAGTATACACTTTGTTAAAATGATATACCACAAAATTGTACATTTTTATTGTTATCAATATTCCCTCGCTCATAGGGCCGCAGACAGATTTCCCGGGGATCAGAACTAGAGTTGCGTCCGGGTACCACCCCCCCCCCGTATTCCCCCCCTGGCGGTATTGCAAGCCCCCCCCATTTCACATCTCACGAGCCCCCTCTATTTTGCACCCTCTACCCATGTATTTCTCTCCCCTCCATAATAAAAAGACCCCCACCGCCCCAATACGTTTTAAAATTACCCCCACCACCCCAAAGCATTTTAAAAAGACCTCCGCCACCCCAATACATTTTAAAAAGACCCCCACCCGCAAAATACATATAAAAAATACCCCCCATACATATTGTTTTTAAAAACACCCCCCAATACATATTTAAACCGCCCCCATACATATTTTAAAAAGACAGACTTACTGAAGACACGTCGGGGGACCTGCAGCACCACTACTGGGCAGCAACAGAGGAGCCTGCAGACGGCCCGTGATGGACGGCCAGGACAGACTCAGTGCTGGGAAGGTAGTGCCAGGGGGGGGGGGTAAGAGGATGCCAGTAGGGCCGAGGGGTGGGGGGAGGGGCAGAGGATGCTGGTAGGGCTGAGGGGGGGGCAGATAATGCCGATAGGGCCTCGGTTGGGGGCAGTGGATCAAGGATCCAGAGGCCTCGATAGGGCCCAGGTGGATTTGGAGGAGGGAAGACACATGGGGAATCCTGCAGCACCACTACTGGGTGGAAGCAAGGAGCCTGCAGACGGCCCACGGTGGACAGCCAGGACAGAGTGCTGGGAAGGTAGGATGGGCGTTGGGGGAGGTGGACGGGCAGAGGATGCTGGTAGAGGGGGGGGGCAGAGGATGCTGCGGGAGGGGGGGGGCAGAGGATCGAGGATCCGGAGTGGCTTTGGTGGAATGAGGACACATGGATGGGCCTGCTGCACCAGTACTGGGTGGCAGCAGAGGAGCCTGCAGATGGCTCAGGTGGCAGCAAAGAACCCTGCAGAGGGCTCACGGTGGATGGCCAGGACAGACTCAGTGCCAGGAAGGTAGGGTTGGGGAGAGCAGAGGATGTCAGTAGGGCCCAGGGGGGATCCGAGGATGCTGGTAGGGCCAGGGGGGGATCAGAGGATGCCGGTAGGCCACGGAGGGGGGGGGACTCGAGGAAGCAGAGGCCTCTATAGGGCCTGGGTGGCTTTGAAGGAGGGAGGGAAGACACGTAGGAGGGTATGCAGCACCACTACCGGGCGGCAGCAGGGGATCCTGCAGACGGCCCGCGGTGGGCAGCCAGGACAGAGTGCTGAGAAGGTAGGGGGGAGATCACTCACAGTGACAACAAACAGAGAGACAGGACACTACAGAGTCAAACACAGGGTATACTGTACAAACACACACACAACAGTACAGGGTGATACAGACAGTACAGATAAGTATTTACGTGCGCATGTAGTTTGAATAAGCAGCTGCACAGCTGAGAACATTCAAACACATTTCTCCCGCCTGTGCAGTTGCTTTTATTAAGTGCTAGTCCCCACCCACGAGGAAGGCCCTGATTGGTTCAGCCTCGTTCAGGGTGCTGGCTTCGGAGGGAGGGCGTGCTGCCGTGCGTGCTGCCGTGAGAAACAAAGTATTCAATTTGAATACTGGTTTTCAGGGTAGCAACTGCCCTGTCTCCGAAGCCAGGAGTTGAAGCTGACTACAGTTTCAATAAACGAAAATTTCGTTTTTTGGAGCTGCAGCAGCGTCACACGGACCAAGGCAGCCAATGAAATCATTCTTCAGAATGATTTCATGACTGCCACTTGGATACTTACCCTGCCGTGTGTAACCCCGCCCCCTCCCCAACGCTGGAAAGTCTGCTGGGGGATAAACACAGATCGCCCAGCAAACTGCAGCACTGCCTCCCTCACGCCCTCCCTCCGAGTCCTGCAGCTGACACCCTGAACGAGGCCTAAGGCCTCGTTCAGGGTGCCAGAGGCAGGAGTTGGAGGGAGGGCGTTTGGGAGGGAGGGCGTTCGGGAGGGAGGGCGGCAGTCTGCTGGGCGATGTGTGTTCATCCCCAGCAGACGTTTTCAGGAGTTGAGGAGGGGGCGGGGCTACAGACCTGAGGTTAGGGATCGAGGCTGCAGTCTTGAAATCATTCTCAAGAATGATTTCATTGGCTGCTGAGGTCCCAGTGACGCTGCTGCAGCTTCAAAAAACTAAATTTTTGTTTATTGAAACTGTAGCCAGCATCAACTCTGGGCTTCGGAGACAGGGCAGCTGCTACCCTGACAACCAGTATTCAATTTGATTACTTTGTGTCCCACGGCAGCTCGCACGGCAGCATGCCCTCCCTCCGAAGCCTGCACCCTGAACGAGGCCTTACGGCCGCCGACAGACTTGTGACCGGCAGGGGGCCCACGCCACCTGACTCACTTGGCTCTGGACACCATTACTGGCTATTCCCCCCTGTTGGCAACCCTTTTCTCTCATAACACCAACATGATCTAAACTATTCTATTTGCTAACTTGCATACTAACATTTCAAAGTAAATAAACAACACGTTCGGCACAGATTTGACGTGCCGGAACTCAGGAAGAGGTGTTTTTCACACAAAATGTAAAAAATAGAGTTATCTCTTTATACAACAGGATTTATAAATAAAAACAATTGCATGCATGTTTTGTGTTCTAAAATAAGCAGACTATGTATCAACAATTCATGTACTCTGTTTTAGCATATTAGGATTCAAGGAATAATTGAGGGTTTTATTCAATAAGCCCCAAAGCAACCAAATCCATTCACCAGCCTGTATAGATTAGACTAGACTTGTATATAGTCTAGAGTTAGACTATATTATATAGTCTGCTTCAGTCTATAAAGAATAAGCTCCTTAGTGGTAAGAACTCTGCCTTTGAAGCAGGTGAACCTGGTTTAAATTCCACTATTATCTATTTCTGTAACCTTTGTTAATCACTTAATCCATCTGTGCCTCAGGTACTAAAATTAGATTGTAAACTCTTTGGGGTGAGGTCTTATTTTGCCTGTATATAGTAATTCTACATGTGCAGTGTTGTGTACTCTGTCAGTACAGAGCACTTTCATACAGTATCTTATAAACAGACCACTTTTGTCAAGAAAATTGCTTGCAAACCTTTTATATGTATATTTGTATTGAGAACAGGGAGAACTCTAATTTTTTCTCGCCCAAAAACTCCATATTTATTAAAGAGTTCTTGCAAAGTCCAAACATTCCTTTGTTCTATTCAAATCTGTGCAATTTGCAAATATAATCTCTCTTTCTCTCCTTGTCATAATTAGTATAGTAATATAAAGTCTTTATGAAGGATCGATAACTCACACTCATCATGTAGGTGGGGCTCTCATGGCCATCACATGGTCAATACATTTAATTGAGAAACAAAATATCACACATTTTGGTAAATCAAGAGATTGAGAGTGCTGATAACATCAAACAAACAGCTGCAGCAGCTCTTATTAAATGTTATGATTAAAATATCCAATACTTTTGTACCTAACTCTTTTTGTCATTTTTTTTTTCAGTACAATTACAGAAGCTGATATGCACCATAAGTGCATTTAAACATGAAAGACATGATTCACCATAAATCTCACTGAAACACGAGCAGTGGGTGAATTGCATTTAGGTAAGGAAATCTGACATAACTATACTTCATTTAAGTGTGCATATATTTTTTTACCATAAAATAAACACATAAAAGTCCCTACACTACGTACATCTAAAAGAACACAATATACAGTATGCCTAAGCAATATACTTATATATTTCTTTGCATGAGTTGTGCCACATTTTTGGATGTCTTTTGACAATCACTAAGACTTTGATAAATCACTAAGCCTTTGACAAATAGCCTTCATTGATTGATTGATCATTTTCCTATAACACCTTTGAAGCCAGCGGGTCTTAGATCCATTATTATCCTTTATATGCAAATGCTTTTTTATGAAAATGAAGCAGCATGGTACGAACTATACTGGGGTTGAACAATATAATTTAAAAGTTCTAAAACATTGCATAGGACAATTGAGTTTGAAAGCGAAACAGTGGAAACGTGGAACAGTTCTGCTAGTGAAGTCAATATGAATAAATAATGATTTAAGCAGTGAGTGAAGCATTTAATTACTGTTTCAATTATTTTTAAAATGATAATTTATCAAGAGTTAAAACCCCATATGTTTAAATGAATCCTGATCCATGAAAGTAGACACCTCTTTAGGTATCAGACAGTAGACCAGAATTTGTCTATTTCAATGTTCCCCTGGATGCTGAGACATTTTCTCTGCAATTCTTGATAGATAATGGTTTAATAAGTGATCTGGTTTTCATTTAAAGGGTCGGTAGTAAAACCCAGATCACATTTCTCACTTGGTGGGTTAAAAAACCACTTACGCTCATTTCTGCAATGTAAAACGACACTATATCAAATCAAACATTTCCAGATGTAGCCAGATTGTGTGTGTGTAGAAAACATAACTGCTGCACATATACATACAAGGTTACTGCCAATGGTTTTTATTGGACTTGTAACACCACCTACTGGCAAAGATTTTATTGAAGAGGCAGATATCGTGTTCTACAACCTGTAATACTGTATTAGTTCTGAAAGCCCAGCAGTAGGTGGAAATTATGTGAAATGTTGTTCAATACAGTAACATATTCATCCTTTTTCCTTCTCATGACTTTAATGAGCAGCATTTGCCTCACATGACTTTAATGAGCAGCATTTGCCTCACATATAAAGCAAGTACTGTATGTACCTACAGTAATGTAATTATCTCTGTCATCTACGGCCATTTATAAGACTCATATCAGATATATGAGTATATCTATTAGTTCAATAATTAAATTAGTTAAATGAGTAATGGCAGTATATTGTAGATAAGTGATCCCAAAATGTCAACCATAAAACAAAAACAATATTTATTAACACACATTTTTAATTAGTGTAGGATGACTGCGTTGCATGCAAAATAACCAGCATGAGTCATTTCAATATGCTTTGCATATTAAAATTAGAATATTTCTCAGGTATCTCAGGTATGTTCCTTTATATGTACAGGAATCTCTCTCTCTCTCTCTCTCTCTCTCTCTCTCTCTCTCTCTCTCTCTCTCTCTCTCTCTCTCTCTCTCTCTCTCTCTCTCTCTCTCTCTCTCTCTCTCTCTCTCTCTCTCTCTCTCTCTCTCTCTCTCTCTCTCTCTCTCTCTCTCTCTCTCTCTCTCTCTCTCTCTCTCTCTCTCTCTCTCTCTCTCTCTCTCTCTCTCTCTCTCTCATATGTGATGTTAAGGGGAATACCTCTTTTGCATATCATTAAAAATTTAACTATACACTATTTAAAGGAGTTAAACTTTATTAATGTTAAGTTATTTCCTTTAGTGTATAAGCATTAATATTAATCTAACATTAATATAGGCTAGTTATGGGTAAAAGAAAAGTAAAAAGCGTTAACACACAATTATTGTGAACACTACCAAGTGATAAAGGATATTTGTTAAAAAACTTGCAATGCAAGGAATATTACCAAACTTGTATGTCTCTTGACTTTTGAGTAAAATAGATATTATACATACAGATTATGCATGTCAAATGGTATGGTGCAAAGAAGAAGATAATCCCATGGCATGTAGACCGGTGGGGAAATCTATAAAGGAAAAATGGAGAGAAAAAAAACAGCAATGGTGTAATATTGTTAGATACCACAAAATTGGTGGAATAGAGAAATATGTCTAATATGCACTCACGTATATTCTGCAATAGTAGAATCTTTAGGCAGCAAGTGCATAGTTATGGGAAGAATACTTGTCTACAACAAAACACAAAAAGGCCCAAAGCTACTTCCAATGTGACAAAAATACACAGTGCAATACCTACATATCTCTTGTAAAAAGGGTCATTTAATTTAACCCTTTGGGGGGAAAAATACATGGGGTGGGAAAGGTGGGGGTGTACGAGAGGGAGGGGGAAAGAAAAAAGGTGACGGGAGTGCAAGAGAGGGGTGAGAGAGAGCGAGGATGTGTGTGAGAAGGGGAATGTAAGAGAAAATAGGGGGGGGGGGTTCTTGCAAGGTCACCGCCACGTGGGTGGGGACCCCGGTAGAAACTTTTGTCCTGGGCCCCAGGAAAGCCATCTGCGGCTCTGACAATGAGGGTTGTTTATCAAAGTTTCCCTCCTACAAAACAGGTGCAACATTTAGCATTAGATTTATCATAGAATATGAACCCCATTGAAAGCAAACACCATTTTTCCTTTAATAAGTTGGTGCACATTTATTTTGCACTGGTTTTGTCCCAGTTTTGTTGCCAGGAGTCTTTAGTAATAAAAACAAAACAAAAAAATTTAAGTTTAGCACCATGGAAACTATTAAACAATACATTCTAAGTGTCCTTTGACATGAGATAATGCGCATTGCTCTATGAATGTTACTATTTCCAAATAACATACAGTAACATTGTGTCATCTGATATAATAATTGACTGAACCGTATTAAATACAATTCAAAATATCTTAAGGGTATATTCAGATTTTAAATCACTTTAAATCTCCTTCTCTGGAGACATAGTGAGGAGAGTAATTTCATGCTTTTAAATGATCACAGGAAAAATCAGTATGGGAAATAACGTTGTCTTGAATAGTTTACCATTTCTATCTCTGCCTTTTAGACAAAGATATTTCGAATATAATTCCCTAACAAAAAAACCTTAAGTTGTTGCATTTTAAATCACAGAATTAGCATTGTCCTGGGTGCATTTTAAGATTTTTTTTAGTTTGTATTTTAACATTCAATTTTTTTTCATAGAGGGTAGCTTCCTTCATTTGAATCCAACTATTTATGACTGTTAAATAGGAACTTTTCCCATATTTACATGTGGAATGGAATACAGCCATTTGACCACAAAATGTTCCCAATGAAAATATTCAAGAACGACGCTTTGGCAAGAGAAATTGACAGGGTTGCCTGAAATCAGTCATTTACAGAAAGATGAGACAACAGACTAATAATAGTTAAAAGCATGGAGGTTTGTTTTTATGCCTCCTGTGAAGAAGTATTTGAAAAACAGCTATAGCTGGCAATTCCAGAAGAAAGTGAACGTCCATGTTATTACAGATGTGTAGGCATACATATTCATAACATGTTGGCACACTGCTAGGTAATGAGTGCCATTG
The DNA here is from genome assembly GCF_040206685.1 of Ascaphus truei. NCBI lineage: Eukaryota > Metazoa > Chordata > Amphibia > Anura > Ascaphidae > Ascaphus > Ascaphus truei. Next base: position 77,481,991 of record NC_134488.1, on the reverse strand, counting down.
GCCTGAATGGACTTGACCATGATCTATGAAGTGATGAGGGAAAGGAATGTAGATGAATGCAATAAATCATTCCTTGTTTCCCAAAGTGCCTAGCAAACATGGAAACACAGGTTAGGGGGAGTTACCATTTTTGCAACTGAGGAGAAGAAAACAAATACATTGCTTGAAGTAATGCAACATATTGAAGAAGAAAGCAACAGACATTTGTCAGTCAGCCAACTTTTAGATCAGACACTATAGCCTCTATTCAAAATTCTGTGAAATGGTCTGCCCTGTGCTGGAGAATATGTCTGTCCTATTCTTTTGAATAGAGATCAATTTCCCAGCAAGATGTCTTCACAGCATAGTGAAGAGGGTCAACGTGATCTCAAAGTCTTACTACAATTAATAAAGACATACACAAATAATGTAGAAGTGATATCTTTAATAGCTATCTTTAACTCATGGTTAAAAAGAGGACCACAAAGGTCACTTCATCAGGCCTAACATTTAGAAGAGTAACCATGATACATTGTGACTCTAGTTTCCTTTAGTAGTTCACAAATTCATTTCCACTTTAAAGCAACATTTTTGTCAAAATCCTACGGTATGTGTTTTTTTTTATTAAATCAGTTTTTTAGTTTGTTAATAATTAGTGTGTGTTGTTCTTTCTTGTTTTTCACACCTTCCTTATGCCGTTTTTAACGATTTTTAATGTATTAAGCTTCCTTAAAAAAATCGGACATGTGGAAATGCCCCTTTAACTTCCTGATTAAAAAACGTTTCACTATCTTGTATGTAAATGTTATTATTAGAGATGTAAAATACATGCATGAACATTTGTGAATATGGCAAATAACAGACATGTATGAACCATGACAATTCCAGGAAAAAGGTCAGTACATAATAACTAAGCACTTCTATCTCATTCAGTGATTAAAACAGAAAACAGGACAAGTCTTGCTATATCTCTAGAACATGTGTACAAGTCTACATACAGTAATACTGCAGCTAATTTAGAAAAGTTAATCTCATGTGAGGCGCAAACATGAGTATAAAATGGAAGTCTCCAAAGTTTTGATACTTTTTTTGTGTAGCACTACTTATATCAGCAGTTATACTTTGGGGACTGTTTAAAAATTACCACAGAATAGCTCTTGGCCAGAAAATGAGTTCGGGAATGTGCTGAGATCAGATCACCCACTTAGACTGTACTGCATTCTGTAACCCTTCAGTACAACATGGGACCTGCAATACCTTACAAAGCACTGCTTTGCATAAAATTGCTGACTTTTCTGGTACTGTAGGGAATAACGATGTAACGATGTATAGGACGTTAGTGCACTTCTTATAAACTGAAACCACAAATAGTTTACACCCCCAAATAAAATACAAGTGGAACAAAAGGCAGATATAAACTTTAGAAAAAAATAATTTTAACTAGAATCAGTATAAAAAGGTTTGCCCAAAGTGCCATCAACAAAAATGTACCTTTTAATGAACTCTCATGCCTGAATCGTTATCCCATACATTTCCCTTATTACGTTCTTTCTAATGTGAATGTTTTAAATTTTGTTCTTCCTTTGATTGAGCATTAAGGATTTGTTATCCTCCTTCAGGTAGTTTCACATAAATAGAGGTTAAAAAAAACTGGAAACAAAATACAGTGTGTGTTTAAAGTGTATGTTTATAGCTAAGGCTACGGCCCCAGCGGCCACGCGGCGGCATGCATGTCTAAGTGCTTGGCGGTGCGTGCACGGGTAAAAGCCACGATCAGCGGTCTATGTGGAGTGCAGGGGGGTGCGGCCATGATGGGGGGGGCACGGTCATGACGTCAAAGCCCAGCACGTCATTGCCATTGGTCTACACTACCTACACTCCTATTGGTCCACAGTATCTGCCCTACCATTGGCTGCCCGTACATCACATGACCGCGTCGCTGCAATGAAAGACAACATTCTAGTCTTCCCCGCCAGTGGCCGTGTCATCACTCGCCCACGCACACACGGCGACTGGGGCCGGCCCGATAGAGGGCTGTGTGTAGTGCGCGCTGCAGCAGCCACCGGGGACTCGGCCTTAAGGGTATATAAAAAATACACAGAAACACCTTGCTCACCAACTACAAAAGGATGATATCAACGGTGCATAGGGAAAAAGTCGTAAATAAAACACTGATAAGTGACGAGAGGTTGTCACTAAAGGTCCCTATAAACTGCACTCATTGTAAATTGTGATTATATATACATAAAGTACCAGTTAAATAACTAGTACCACTAATTAGAAAATATTGCAGACCAAATGGGAAATATCCACATAACCATAACACAACATGAACATATACAATTTTATTACATGCTAAAAAATGACGAAATGCATAAAATAACAACTAATTAACTATAACTAAAAGAGTCCCCGTGTGGACGAGATGGAAAGTATAGGGTAAATAAGAGTGCTAGTATGAACACATGTGTAAAGCCCCGTCAGAACATAAGGGGCCAGTGTCCAAAGTATACTAACATTGCTAATTAGCTTCACCACAAAACACTGCAGAATAGCAGCATATCACAATAATAATTAGTTCCCAGAAAAGCTCAAAATAAAGCATATCCAAAAGTAACAGTTAATATGTCCCTTATAGGTTGGTAACCACCATAATGATGGTACAAAGTGGACCTAAGGGGTTAATTGTAAAGTGGACTAAACAAATACCCACACAGACAACAGTAAATGAGGCTGCTGTTAAGAACAAGGTTGCCTATAATAAGGCAGAGCATACAACCTGATGTGAAATGCTGCAAAGACACCAGTAGGATAGACGTCCTAGGTAGCTCACACGTCTTCAGTATATGTTCATGTTGTGTTATAGTTATGGTTATGTGGATATTTCCCATTTGATCTGCAATATTTTCTAATTAGTGGTACTAGTTATTTAACCGGTACTTTATGTATATATAATCACAATTTACAATGAGTGCAGTTTATAGGGACCTTTAGTGACAACCTCTCGTCACTTATCAGTGTTTTCCTTAAGGGTATATTCCAGGTTGAAGGAGAAGCCAAGACACTGACTCTGAGAACAATGACACTGAGTTGGAAGCAGGAGAGCATGATTCACAATCCCAGTGTCAGCATCTTGTGACTTGGGCAAGTCACTTTATCTCCCTGTGCGTCAGGCACCAAAATATTGATTATAAGATCATCTATGCAGGGTCCCATGCCTGCAAAAAAAACTATGAACAGCACAACAGTACATACACATACACGTCAGTGCTATACAAGAAAAAACATTATGATTCATATTTTTTTTAGCAGCAATATCTGTGAAAAACGGTGTTGCTCTGCTGCAGGCATCCTTGCTGCTGCATGTAAATTGGCCATTCCACGCACACTTAATTTCATGTGCAAATATTACATTCAGCTGCTGTTCATACTGCTCTCGGAAATGAACTCAGACATGTGAACGGTTCAGTCACTGTGGATGCAACATTCAAAGCAGTTAATGTACTGCCATTTAAAATACCTTAAAGTCTTTATTAAAATGCCATAGAGTTCATGACGTTTGTCTGAAAGGAAACTTAGAAAGATGTAAATGTATCTGTAGCCCTCACCCCCCCCCCCCCCCCCCCCGCTGTGGGAGATTGCTGGCTACCAGGTGTGAGTTGGTGCATGGAACCTGTAGGCTGCAGGAGATCTGAGGGTCCGCGATGGTGTGGGAATAACAGGACAGGCTTTTTAAATGTCTCAGGCTTCATTCTTCTTTTAGTTCGAGTGACCCCATCCACCACAGGCTCCAGCATAGCTGAGACAGTCCCCACAGTGGAACACATCATGCATACACCCCCCCAATAGACTTAGTCAGGGAGTATATAAAACAGGATCATATTTATCCATATCCACTGCAGATGTTAATACAGCAAATACACTTCTTCTGTGTCAGATCCCAGCTTCTGAATGGTACCTAGGCCAGCTATCAGACTTGAGGCGTGGTGTTTCTCATCAGCCCCCTAAGGGGCTGAAGGTAATGTCTCAATCCCAATAGAGAGAGACTTAGACTGACTATATTTTAGAGCTGCCTCTTCCTTAGTGCAGAAGGGGAGGGCACCAGGTCTGCACCCAGGATTGAGTAATCACAGGCCAAGTCCCACCTCCACTGTTTCCACTCAAGGAAGCTGCATGAGGAGGGGTAAACCCAAGATGGGGGCCTGATACAGCCTGCAGCTACCAGGACGTACGTGACAGAGGGGTGGGGGCAGCAGTATAGCCAGACTAGCCATGGCTACATATCATGTAAAAAGTTAATGTTTTTGTAGTAAAGGTCTTTCCCTTACTGTACTGCTGCCAATCAGTCATGGTTACAATATGTGCACTTTAATGATAAAGGATTAGGGTATAAGAAGGAAATATATTAAGGAATTTGAGATGGACAATTCTAAAAAAAAGATATTAGTTTGTGGGAAATACAACATGAAAAGTGTGAGTTGACAGATTTCATAATAACGTCTTTATTATTTTTCACAAAAATAATAAAGCAATTCTAAAATTATGTAGCGGAAACAAAATATAATACACACAAAGATTGTTTCAGATATAATACACAGAAACTACTAGGGCAGAAAATATGAAGCAGCACAAGATTAAAAAGCCCACTGGTTCAGTTAAATAAAATTAAAAATTCCCTGAAAAAAAATAAACACATACATACAGTAGGGTTACATTTACATAGTTACATAGTAGATGAGGTTGAAAAAAGACATAGGTCCATCAAGTTGAACCTATTCTAAATTTAGACAACAGATACTTTATCCTATATCTATACTTACTTATTGATCCAGAGGAAGGCAAACAAAAAACCCCATTAAGGGGAAAAATTAATTCCTTCCTGACTCTAAGAATTGGCAATCGGATTAATCCCTGGATCAACATCCTCCCCATGTATACTTATTTGGTATATCCCTGTATACCTTTCCCATCTAAAAAGATGTCCAACCTTTTTTTGAACAAATCTATTGTATCTGCCATCACATTCTCCATGGGTAATGAATTCCACATTTTAACTGCCCTTACTGTAAAGAACCCTTTCCTTTGTTGCTGGTGAAATTTCCTTTCCTCCAACCTTAAGGGATGGGCCGAGTCCTTAGTACTGCCCTTGGGATGAATAGTTCTTTTGAAAGCTCCTTGTATTGTCCCCGAATATATTTGTATATAGTTATCATATCCCCTCTTAGACACCTCTTTTGTAATGTAAATAAATCTAATTTAGCTAGCCTCTCCTCATAAGTTTATTGTCCATCCCCTTTATTAATTTGGTGGCTCTTCTCTGCACTCTCTCTAGTTCCATAATGTATTTTCTTAGGATTGGTGCCCAAAATTGTACTCCATATTCAAGGTGTGATTTTACCAGTGCTTTGTAAAGGGGCATCATTATGTTTACTTCCCTTCCATCCATTGCCCGTTTGATGCAGAATAAGATCTTGTTTGCCTTTGCAGCTACTGCATGACATTGGGCACTATTGCTAAGCCTGCAGTCTACAAGCACTCCTAAATCCTTCTCCATCAAGGATTCCCCCAATATATCTCCATTTAATTTGTAAGTCGCCTTTTTATTCTTGCATCCCAAATGCATAACCTTACATTTACCTGTATTAAACCTCATTTGCCATTTACCTGCCCACGTTTCCAGTCTCTCCAAGTCCTTCTGAATAGAAATTACATCCTGCTCTAATTCTATTACCTTACACAATTTAGTATCATCAGCAAAGATGGAGACTTTGCTCTCTATCCCAACCTCAAGGTCATTAACAAACAAGTTAAAAAGCAGGGGTCCCAGTACCGATCCCTGAGGTACTCCACAACGACTTTAGCCCAACCTGAAAAAGTTCCAGTTATGACAACCCTCTGTTGTCTGTCTTTTAACCAGTTTTCAATCCAGGTGCATATATTATTACTGAGTCCAATTTTCTTTATTCTGTACACCAACCTCTTGTGTGAAACCGTATCAAAAGCCTTTGCGAAATCTAAATAGATCACATCAACAGCATTACCCTGGTCTAAATTCCTACTTTATTCAACAGTGCTTAGTGTGTTCCCACTGGATACTAATTGTGGGTTGGGTTGTGACATTTTACCCATGTGTATCAATATTGACAGGTATTTTACTATATGATTTCATGTGATACACTGCACCCTATGCTGGTTCTATTTGACCTACTCTGATTGTTGACTTGCATCTAGGTACCTACAGCACAGTGCTTAGTGTGTTCCCACTGGATACAAATTGTGGGCTGGGTTGCAATATTTTACCCATGTGTATCAAGGCTGATAGGCATTTTACTGAATGATATGATACAATGCACCTACTGAATGACATGATACAATGCACCCTATGCTAGTTCTATTTTGCTTACTCTGATTGCTGACTTGCATCTAGGTACCTACTGCACACTTCCTATCAGCTCTACCATTATTAGTACCTTAGATTGGGACCAGGAACACTATTGCTATATGCTAATTTATCTATGTTTCCCAATAGTGACTCATGTGAACTACCTCAAATAGGGTAGGGGATATATACTTATCATTCTGGATTTACCCCAGAGATCCCTGAACCTACATCCACCCAGTATACGAGTTTTAAGTGTTTTTAATAGTCTTGAGTATGTGTTACTGCGTTGTATCTTGTTATATAATAAAGTATTTATTATTTTCTGCCTATGGGCATTTTTAGTGGTAATTGTCCTCCCACAGTGCTGGGAGCGGTTGCTTAACGGTACCTTCTAGAGCCTAATTACCTATATGTAGGTGGGGTATTTGAACCCTTAACATACTTTCAGTCCTGTTGTGCAGCTAACTGGGATCTTTTGCTGGAGAATCTTTGTCTCCTTGTATGTTCTTGTCTGTTATCCCTATCCCTTTTGCACCGACTGTAATTACGATGTTTATGATGTATTCTGATAATGTGGTGAGCGGTATGTCATAAGTTATATGTAAATTCCTACTTACCTCCTCAAAGAAACAAATACGGTTAGTTTGGCAAGATCTATCTTTCATTAATCCATGCTGACTATTACTAATAATTTTGTTTTCCATTAGGTATTCCTGATTATCCCGTATTAAACCTTCAAGAAGTTTCCCTACTATTGAAGTCAGGCTTACAGGTCTGTAATTTCCCGGTTGTGATCTAGCTCCCTTTTTAAATATAGGCACCACATCTGCTTTACGCCAATCTTGTGGTACTGAGCCTGTGGAAATGGAGTCCTTGAATATTAAATATAATGGTTTTGCTATTACTGAGCTTAACTCCTTGAGAACTCTTGGATGTATGCCATCGGGGCCAGGTGCCTTATTTACTTTCATTTTTTCAAGTCGCTTATGAACTTCTTCCTAAGTTAACCAATTGTTCATTAATATGGAGGTTGTGGCTTCCTCCTGCGGCACTACTATTGAACTTGATTCTTCCCTGGTAAACACAGAGGCAAAGAATTTGTTTAATACCTCAGCTTTTTCCTTATCTCCAATAATAATCTGCTTACCCATCTCACACTGAAAGGGTCCTATATTTTCTTTTCTCATTTTTTTGTTATTAAGGTACTTAAAGAACTTTTTAGGGTTGACCTTACTTTCTATTGCAATTCTTTTTTCATTATCCATTTTTGCTAATTTGATTGTCCTTTTGCAATTTTTGTTACATTCCTTATAATTCTGATTCGATGTCTCCGTCCCTTCTGACTTAAAGATTCTAAACGCATTCCTCTTCTTGTCCATTTCCTCCCCTACCTGTTTATTTAGCCACACTGGTTTTGACTTATTTCTTTTATATTTATTACCCAAGGGCATACACTGATAAGTGTGCTTTTCTAACAATGTTTTAAAGACTGACCATTTATCTTCTACATGTTTCCCTGCAAAAACATCATCCCATTGTATTACTACTAGATTAGACCTCAGTTTATTAAAATCTGCCTTTCTAAAGTTTAAGGTCTTTTTTGAACCCAAGAAATCTATTTTTTGATCATTTATTTCAAATGAGACCATGCTATGATCACTGTTACCCAAATGTTCCAGGACTTGACTTTTTGTTATTACTTCTACATTGTTTGATATGACCAAATCCAGTATTGCCCCTCTCCTGGTTGGTTCCTCAATAATTTGGGTCATATAATTGTCTTTAAGCACCCCCAAAAACCTGTTTCCTTTTGTTGTAACGCTAATCTAATTGCCCCAGTCTATGTCTGGATAACTAAAATCCCCCATTATGCAAACATGACCCAGTTTTGATGCCTTTTCCATTTGCAAAAGTATTTTAGCTTCCTCAATCTCACAGATATTTGGTGGTTTATAGCATATTCCCACAAACAATTTCTTAATACTTTTACCTCCACTGCTAATTTCTATCCACAAGTCTCTACATTTTCATCATTCCCTTCATAAACATCATCCCTAATAATAGGGTTTAGATCCGGTTTAACATCTAAACATACTCCACCTCCCCTTCTATTTGTTCGATCCTTCCGAAAAAGGGAATAACCCTCTAAATTAACTGTCCAGTCATGAGTTTCATCCCACCATGTTTCAGTAATGCCTATGATATCCTACTGCTCCCTTGCAGCTATTAATTCAAGCTCCCCCATTTTATCTGTTAGGCTTCTTGCATTAGCTAGCATGCATTTAAGTTTTTTTTCAGCCTGTACTATTATCTTAACTGCTCCTTCCTTTCTGCGCCCACTTATTTTAGTCTTTAGAAGTTTTCTAGTATTATCTGTATTTACTATGGGTGTCTCACTGCTTTTCAAACTCGCACTTGCCCCCATTCTACCTCCATACCACCTCCTCCATTCCATTTAGTTCATTATCTGTTTCATTCTCATGTGATCTGACATGAATTGTATTTATTATGGTTCAGTCAATTATTATATGAGATGACATGGAAGTAAATAGGGCTTTTGTGTCAGATTGCTAGCAGTAAACTCAGAGCTTTGAAGATAATATTTCCTCTTGTATTGCACAGACAGTGTGTGCAGTACAGCACACAGAATTTGTGTACTCTCTGTCCCATAGAGCTTACAATCATTTTTGTTGCCTGAGGCACAGGAAGATAAAGTGGTGACTCAAAGTCACAAGGAGCGGACACCAAGATTGAACAAGGCTCCTCTGCTCCAAACTCAGGGTTGTTGATTTTCAGTCTGTGCCTTTACTCACTAAGCTGCTCCTTCAACCCAAATTATACCCCATAACCTTAAACATACACTTTAAACATATTCTGTACTTGTTTTTAACCTCTATTCATGTGATAATACCTGAAGGAGGAAAAATCCCTAATGCTTCTTCAGAAACCTGTGGAATTATCTACATATCAGAGTGTTGTAGTAATGTGACATCTCTTAAGATAAAGATGTACAGTACTAGAACTCACTGTCCAGAGCAGCAGCTGAAAAGGCTAAAAGGTGTGCCTCCAGAGACATGCCTGCTGCGACATCGCTGCTGAGGCTCCATGATTTTGGATCTGACCCCTCACAGGGATAATAATCTGGCGCCTGGGCAGGTGCGGATGCAGTTACGCAGCTTGCCCCAGTGGCAGAGACGCAGTAAGACTTGCTATATCTGCAAGTGAATTTGTGTTTGTTTAGATGCATCAAGGTGGCATGATGAAATAGGTTGCAGTTTAACGACTACATAAGATTATGTGTAGCGCTGCTTCCCCCTCCCCCCTCCATCTGGGAGATCTGGCCTTGCTACCGGTGTCATGGTGCTGCCTACCTGTGAGGTTCCATGAGATGTTGAGGGTCCGCGTTGCTTTGGGGAAACAGGGCAGGCTTTTGGATGTCATCAGGCTTGGTTTTTCTCATGTCTGGTGCAAAGCCTTCATTGACTGTGGGCTCCAGGTGTGCTAGAGACAGTCCCCACTGTGAAAGTCATACTGCATACCCCTACCCAATAGGCTTTAGACTCAGGCAGGGCTATATAAAACAGGATCCTCTTTTATTGCATCCACTGCAGGTGTCATTACAGTGAATACATTTATCAGGCCTCTGGATGGTGCCTGGTCTTCTCTCAGAATTGAGGACTTTGGAATCTGGTAGATATATTCAGCCCCCTAGGGGGCTGAGAGCACATCTCACTCCGAGTCGGGAGGGCCTCAGACTCAACTCCAACTAACTGTACTAGGAGAGGTTGCATTCTAAATTATAGAGGGGGAGGGCACAAGGTCTTAACTGATTGGTTGCACACAGACCCAGTTCACCTCCACCCCTGTCACTCAGAGAGGCTGCCTTAAGGAGGGGTAAACAACACAGGATAGCCTGCCACTGCCTGTAGCTACTAGGACTTATGTGACAGGGGGCAGAAAGTATAACCTGGACCAGCCATGGCTACATACTGTATGTGTTAAAGAAGAAATATATAAATAACTTCAATTTTCTAAGTGGAGCATGTTCATTGAAATTGCAATGGGAGAAAATCCTTGGTTCAGACCAAGCAGAAATAGGTTTTCACATGTGTTCTAAAAATGTCTCAACATTTATTTATAGATGATGTTGAAATAAAGGTTTTCATAATTGATTTCCTCCTGCTACATTTAGAATCTTAACCAGATAAGTCTTTAAAGCAATACCAAAGGTACCGTAGTTTTTCTTTCTTGCTTTCTGTTATCCAGAGGACTCATTTTGTTTAACAACTATGTTCTCTAATCTGCTACAAACCATATGGGAATTCTGGTTTTTGAATGGTGCCAGGATGTTATTCAACCTGCACTGAAGAAGTTGGTTGTCTTCTGCCAATTTATTTCTTGGAAAATGAAACACAAACTTGCATTTAACATGCCTCTCCATGGTGCCACTGCAGAAGGCAATGGCAAGCAAATGCCAAGCTGTTTGCATAGAATTATACCCACTTTTTTCAGGGTCTTTAATACCTTAAAATAAATGCTCTCATTTGCCTAAACTGGAAATGTGTCAGAGCTACAGAACATCCTTGAAAACTATTCTGGAAATTGATAAGATTTTTTTATTTATGCAATAGAAAGATAAAGTTACAGTATAACATTTAAATAAAAACAGCAATGCAATTACAGCTTCACCCCGTTGTAGCGCGATCCACTACTCCCTTATGAAGCAGAGAGAGCTGCAGAGAGGAGAGAGTTGTAGATGCCGATAAGTCCTCATGCGGCAACATTTTATAACGCGATCCCGGTTATAATGCGGTCTCATTCTGTGGACCCCGAGGACCACGTTATAATGGGGATCAGCTGTATTAGTCCCAGATAATGTTCTTGTTGTGTCCAGGTAAGATACCGCTGATCAATTCATTTTGTGCCTAAAATCAACAGAGAGTAGATTATTTATCTTGTCTTTGTATTTTAACTGGATCTTCAATGTCTTTTTTGAAATACCATGCTTGACTTTTAAATATATAATACATTAAATATCCCAATATTTTACCATATGCTATTTACATAAAATAGCCACACTGAAGGTCAATGTTTAAAGGCATGTCAGTGGTTAAGATTTTTTAAAATAGTCAAGATGCTTTCAGCAAAAACGAAAGCAGCTGCAGGGTTGAAGAGATGTCACTAATACTTCAGTTAACAGGCAGCTTCCTCAACATTAAACAAACATTCCACAAACAAAACAATAGACAATCTACCAATTTTAAACACCCTTGGTCAACAATTGTCATCTCAACTTGTGTTGATGTGCAAGATTCAAATATCAGGACACAGTACAACAAATAACCTCTAGACAGATTATAAATAACTGGAATATTAAAAGCTCTGCAGTGCATATCAAGAACATTTTTACAATTGTTCTGGGTCAAATGTAATGCACTTGTTAATTAAGTTTTATTGACAATAAGTTGCTATAGAATTTGAAACCACCATTAAAAATATAAAAATTTTAATCTATATAATATATTCCTGAATGACAGAAAATCTTGTCAGCATCGATTGGTGGAGAATAAAGATAACCTTATGGATAAATGTAAGGAATGTATTTACAGAAACTTCTTGTTCTGATAGAAATAAAGATGCAGAAGGCATAAAGGGGCTGAAATATAGTGCAATTAAAACCTATAAATTGTTTTGCCAGACAAAAACAGGAAGCAAGCATCAGCTACTGAGTGAATCAGATGCTTTACAAATGCATAATGATGGTAATAATAATAAACAACTTTATATACTTCTCTTTGGAAGTACATAAAGTGCTGATGTCATTGAATAATTTACATGCAAGAAATTCTAGTATTCTTTTCGGATAATAACCCATTAGAAAAACTTCCTCAACATTATCAATCATATTGTTAACATTCCTCATTGGATCACCAGAAAGTGAATGGTAATTCATCGTACAGTATCTGAAAATTGTTGTAGGATCTCACTTCTAGAGATGGGTGAATTTTTGTGGGCGAATTTGGATCCGCAGTGGATTGGCTGGTTCCTTTGGTCCGTGGATTTCAGTTGATCAATGTCATAAAGGGTGATAAGTGTTTTGTGGATTTTTGATTATTACCAATACACGCCATGGATTCCGCAACCCATGAGGGATTCCGGGAATCCAATCCACGGATTCGACAATCAGTTGGCGGATTAAGAATCCGCCAATAGATTGCTGAATCCACGTATTGGATTCTACAAATTGTATTGTAGAACAATTTGATTGATACAAACAGGTTGTATCCAATCAGAGATTTTGATGAATCCTTGCGGATTGAAACTGCCCAAATTCGTTTTTCAGATTTTACACAGAGAAACGGATTTTGGGGGTAACATCAGCGAAAATCCGGTACATGGATTTGGGCGGATCCGCCCATCTCTACTCACTTCCATACTATGTCGTATCCATTATCACCAAAAAACGGGATAGTTATTTATTTATAAAATGTTTTACCAGGAAGTAATACATTGAGAGTTACCTCTCGTTTTCAAGTATATCCTGGGCACAGAATTATGATGACACTACATGGGTACATTAAATGAACAGGGTTATACATTATATTTAAAGACATTGCATGAACAGTTAAAGATAATATATGTTATAGGCGTATGTAACAGCTACAGACCAGTTTAAAATGTGATACAGCTTTAATTTTGAATGAATTTTAATGGGTATGAGATCCAGAGACTCCCGGCATCACTCCGATCCAGGAAAATGTCCCCTCTCTCCGCCTTCTCAGCAAGTTCTCCCCAGCCTCGCGTCAACTTTCCCTGGCGTAAGGATTTTGAGAGAAACTCGCCATTCTAGAGCCGCGATTAGCCACAATAAACTAATCGAGGCTACTAGAATTGCACAAGTTTCAGAACCTGCTGATAAGTGGCTCATCACCGCTCACCCGGCGATGTGTTTTAGACAGCTGAAATAATTGGCGATTCATGCCTTTATCGCGGCTTACTTAATAGCAGTAGGCATTTTGGCCAAAAAGGCCTCGATAAGTGGCTTATCGAGGCTTACAGAATAGGCCCCTAATTGTTTAATATGTGACCGGTATAAAGTGCAGGACAACAGCAGGAAATCATAGCCCTGAGGAGACTGAATCCTGCAAGCACCTGTAGAATCTACCTCTAGTTCATTTGCAACTAACTTTGTGCTGTTTGAATTTAGCACCAAACCGGCTTTCACGAAGGAGGCCTGCTTGGCAGTTGCAGTTGTGGAGAGAGATCCAAGACAGCAGCGTTTGATCCGGTGGCAGAGACACGCTTGCTGTGGGAGATTGTGCACCCGACTTGTTGGAGCAGGCGATCTGAATCACCACACTATCGAACAGATGCATCATTTGGTGAGGATCGTAGGTGTACTGACGAGTCTCTGTGTTAAGGCTGCGGTCCGGATTCTTGGAGCGGGTAACACAGACGTACGCCGCCAGAGTATAAGGTGGATACGGTGACCGGAGGAGGCTGCGTTCCAGGCAGCAGATCCCCACAGTGAAACTGTACAGAGGCATCGGTACCAGCGGGCAACACGCGATCGACAGTGGTAGCAGTCAGGAGCATCCCAGTGCTACTGCTTTAAAAGAAAACACTTAAAGATCTGAAGGACCACAACTAAGGTGATATACCTATTTTCCCAGTGATCAATTGCCATTGATAGAAGAACTCACATCAAAAGGTAATAATCACCTTTCCATGTACATCACCTAGTCTTACAATATTAATCAGTTATTAATTAAGCTTAATCAAGGTTCAGGCTACATAAATGTGTTATTATTGATGTACTGCTGCGGCCGAGTTTATTCGAGCATTTGCCCGTTCTCGGCCGCAGCAGTAACCTGGCGCGCGCCGGAGGGTGCCGGGCGCGCGCCGAAGCCTCGGAGGAGAGGCCCGCCGATCGGGGCTTCCCCCTCTCCTTACCGGGTCCGCCGGGTCCCCCGGAACGTCCCGCCGCTGTCAGTACATCCACGTGACACCAGGGGTCCCTCGGGGAGCCCTGGGCACGCGTACAGGCGGCACAGGCACCCGAAGATGCGTGACCGCGCATCGGTGATGAGCGGCACGCTGAGGGAGTGCGGCTCGCAAGCCGGGACATTTCAAGGCTTGCGGAATGAGCCGCACTCGAATAAAGTGTGCCGCCTGTGTAATTGCTAATATTTTTATTTGTATTTTAATAACTGTCAATTTATATGCATATATAAGTATCACATGCTTTGTCCTCTGGAATCTCTGTGATTTCATTTTCTAAATCAGAGGTTCCCAAACTTTTTCGGTTCAAGGCTCACCAAAGCAATCAGGATTTTTTCAAGGCTCCCCAAGGCAATCAGGATTTTTCCGCGGCGCCCAAAGTAAAAACAAAGGTGTATACTGCACCGACACACTTTATTCGAGCAAATACCCAGTATGTACCTGGCAGATACCTGGAATGCGCCGCTCCTCACCTCTGACAAGCCCCGTTGCGTTTGCCTTCCCAGCCTGGGTTCATGCCTGGCTGACGGGCGGCTGATATGTTAAATGATAATGATTAGGATTTAATAGGCTGCAATGCTTCGCGTGTCTACCAGATGGCATAAATTCATGAATTGTAATGCAGTATATATATATATACTGTGCAGTATTGCAGCCAGCGGGAATAAAATGCTTCAATCCCTGCCTGGAAAATACCTCAATGCACTCGGGCAGAAAACAGTCACAAACCTCAATACACCCGGGAATACCCGAATTCGTGGGACTAGCCGAGCTCGAATAAAGTGTGTCGCCAGTGTACATACCTAACAGTTGCAGTGCGCAGTTGGTGTCTCTCTCAGACACTCTCACACACACTCTCACTCACACACTCTCACTCTCACTCACACACTCTCACTCTCTCACTCTCTCTCTCAGATCTCTCTCTCTCAGATCTCTCTCTCTCAGACCTCACTCTCTCAGACCTCACTCTCTCAGACCTCACTCTCTCAGACCTCACTCTCTCAGACCTCACTCTCTCAGACCTCACTCTCTCAGACCTCACTCTCTCAGACCTCACTCTCTCAGACCTCACTCTCTCAGACCTCACTCTCTCTCTCTCAGACCTCACTCTCTCTCTCTCAGACCTCACTCTCTCTCTCTCAGACCTCACTCTCTCTCTCTCAGACCTCTCTCTCTCTCAGACCTCTCTCTCTCTCTCTCAGACCTCTCTCTCTCTCTCTCAGACCTCTCTCTCTCTCTCTCAGACCTCTCTCTCTCTCAGACCTCTCTCTCTCTCAGACCTCTCTCTCTCTCAGACCTCTCTCTCTCTCAGACCTCTCTCTCTCTCAGACCTCTCTCTCTCTCAGACCTCTCTCTCTCTCAGACCTCTCTCTCTCTCAGACCTCTCTCTCTCTCAGACCTCTCTCTCTCTCAGACCTCTCTCTCTCTCAGACCTCTCTCTCGCTCTCTCAGACCTCTCTCTCGCTCTCTCAGACCTCTCTCTCGCTCTCTCAGACCTCTCTCTCGCTCTCTCAGACCTCTCTCTCGCTCTCTCAGACCTCTCTCTCGCTCTCTCAGACCTCTCTCTCGCTCTCTCAGACCTCTCTCTCGCTCTCTCAGACCTCTCTCTCGCTCTCTCTCAGACCTCTCTCTCGCTCTCTCTCAGACCTCTCTCTCTCTCTCAGACCTCTCTCTCTCGCGCTTAATGTCTCCTGCGCATGCGCAACGCACAGAGCAATGACGGCGCCAGGATTACCGAGCCGCCGGGACCTTAGCGACGCGACCGCGGCCATAGCAATGGCCCGATCGCGTCCCCGGCAACCGGCAACCTGCAGGGAAAGACGCGCTGCTCCCTCCTCGGCCCCCACCCTCCGGAATGGCCGTCGGGTCTGCCGCTGGCCTCCGGCAGCACCCGACATCGCTCCGGGCCATGGAGGCTCCCTGGGGGGTCGCAGGAGGAAAAAGGTGACCTGGCTACATATACAGGTAAAAATTAGTGCATACAAAAAAGCGCTAATATCGCAAAGTGATAATATAACACAGTGCATAATATAAAACAGTGCATCTTGGAATGTTATCTGTGACTGAAACCTATCCCTTCTCCCATTGCAGTATGCGATTTATGACGAGGTGTTAAATAGTCCCTGAATGTTAGTGATGTATAAGTGTAAGAGTGTGTGTGTGTATGTGTGTGTGTGTATGTATGTATGTATGTATGTATGTATAAAAAAATGTATGA
The DNA here is from genome assembly GCF_040206685.1 of Ascaphus truei. NCBI lineage: Eukaryota > Metazoa > Chordata > Amphibia > Anura > Ascaphidae > Ascaphus > Ascaphus truei. The sequence goes on along the minus strand of NC_134488.1, from coordinate 77,465,411 downwards.
TGAGCCCACAGTGTATACAGTGTTTTACAAAAGGTGTGTGTGGAGTGGGAGTGTATATAAATGGTGTGGGTAGGTGTTGAAATGTACACACACTCTTACATCACTAACATTCAGGGACTATTTAACACCTCAAGGCATAAATCGCATATTACACAGGGGGGAGGGATAAGTTTCAGTCACAGTTAACATTCCAAGATGCACTGTTTTTAAGTTAAACCTTGCTTGCTTTATTCAATATAACATCGCCGGAAGAAGAGATCCGTGTTTCTCGAAATCTCGCACAAATTAATGCATTTTGTTAGCCACAGAACGGTATCGTCTATTAATTTTTGATTATTAAAGCTCGGCTAGCATGGTACAGATACCTCAACATATATACATATATATATATATATATATATATATATATATATATATATATATATATATATTGTGACAAAGTACCTTCTTGCTCTGTACCTTTTGTCCAAGGATCAGCACTTTAACACAGCCTTCCAGGTAGAGGAGACAGTCTTCTGACACAGAGGTGAAAAGCTTGGCCTGTTTATTTTGCCATACAAATGCTACAGCAGATAACAGGAGTAAATCAAACAAACAAAACAAAAGTCTTTTTCTCAGCATAACACAGCTTTTCAGCACACCCTCCTCTTGAGAGTCATGCAGCTCTGTCTTGCTCTGTTTAGAGCAACCTTTTAATCATCTCCCTGCTCAATCAGCTGCTCCAGTCGTGTGAAAGCTGGGAGAGCTAGAAGTCCCGGTCTGGATTCCCCTTGGTAAATCTCCAAACCGTGGAGTGGAGCAGAAACCATGCACTAATTTAGGGCCGTAATATCTTCTTTTCACTCCTGTTCCCTCATATCTGTCACAATAATCAAAAAATAAATAGAGGATACCGTTCTGTGGCTAACGAAATGCTTCATTTGAGTGCGGTACAATGTGATAAGCGCTATAGGCCATGTCTGTACATACTGTGCTATATGTATGCACACACAGCTGTCTCTCACACATACTTATACTCCTTGTTTTTCCATCCCTATACACCAATAGGGACCACATACTGTAGTATCCACACACACTTTTAGTTATGCTACTAACTCTCACATTTCCACACCCACCCACACCATTTATATTCGCTCCCACTCCACACACACACCTTTTGTAAAGCACTGTATATACTGTGGGCTCTCCATTCATGTTAATTTACACTGATACACATACACACTCTTTCATCACTTGCTTTCAGGAACCTTTTGACACCTCCAACCATAAAACACATCCACACCGGGGGAAGGACCAGCACAGATAACATTCCAATAGACACTGTTTATAGTATAGCTTTTGCTTGCTTCATTCATTGTAACATCGCCGGAAGAAGAGATCAGTGTATCTTGAAAGCTCGCACAAATAAAGCATTTCGTTAGCCACAGAACGGTATCATCTATTTATTTTTTGATTATATATATATATATATACACATGAAGGTCAGTCAGCACGCTGCAGTAGAAAAGGTTATAATAGCAGATGCTAGTCCCATAGAAAATAAGTATGATACGAACCAATCCAAAGACCAGTACAGAGACAGCACACCGCACGGGGTTAATCCAAAAAGCTATATTCACAACATGAAATACACGTAAGCCAACGTTTCGGTCCCACAGAGAGACCTTCCTCAGGGCCGTGCAACCCACAAGTGCAAGTGACCACACATATATACCCTCACCCATAGTGCAATGCAAACAAAGGGAACCAATCACCAACATGCAATCAGACAGAATATGCAACATAGCTGTGCTCCGTGCCCCCTCCCCTATTACCTGATTATCCAAATGACTCATCATGACATGAGAGTAGGCACTTAAACTATTAGGAGAAAGACACCCTTTAGACACTGGTCCCAGGGTCTACTGCCAGTGCGGGGGAAGGTCGCGCGCCGCGCATCTGCAGTGGGCCAAAACATATTGACTGCCGGAGCGCCAGTAAGGAGAGTACGCCGCGCATCACAGCTGTGAGCAGACGCCTCATTGACTCTCCCTGGCCACCAGGGACGCCGGCAGCGCAAAACACACATGCGCAGTCTGAAAAACCGCCTCGGTGCACAGTTACCCACACACTGACAGTAATAATGGGCTAAACAGAATAGTAATACACAGAGCGTTAAGGTAAACCACAGGGGGACAGGTAGAGGTATAGAGCACAAGGAGCACATAGCATCACCATAGTATATAAGGACAAAGGAAGTGCAAAGGTGCAGAGGGAGTGATGCAACAGAGTATGAGTGACAAACATAAAAAAGGCATAATGCAAAATCAAGTGAAAGCAGGGAGACTGCTACAAAAAGCAGCTAAGTGAAAGTTCCTCATTTAGGCCACCAGGTGTCATAGTTCTTAGTTCATAGATAAGCCTTGCTTCCTGTTTAAGCAAAGTCCTGCCCCTGTCACCCCCACGGGGGGGGACTGGAACCTGCAGAATAGGCATACAACGAAGTGTGGCCAGTGTATGCCTTTTTTCCTTGAAATGTCTAGCCACAGGTAGGCACTTCAGGTCTACATCAGAGGCATCACTCAGTAGGGCTTTTCTGATGTTTGAACGGTGCATGGCCATGCGTTCTTTCAGCATCCTTACAGTCTTCCCGATGTACAGCAATCCACAAGGACACTTAATAAGGTACACCACGAATTTAGACTCACAGTTCAGTTGTTGTTTGATTTTAATCGGTGCGCCACTATGCGGGTGATTGTAGCTAGGGCCCAGCTGCATATAGTTGCAGTTGGTACAGCCATGACAGCGGTACGAACCAGGTTTTTTGGCTAACCAAGTAGTGGGTGTGGCATATTTGTCTATTGGGTCAGATCCAGTGACCATGTCACCAATGTTTGGTCCCCGACGAAAGCAGAATAGAGGTGGCTCTCTAGCATATGCACCAATCCTCTCGTCATTCTCCAGGATGCGCCAATTGCCCCGAATGCAGCGCTTAATGCTGTTGGTAGCAGTACTGAATGTACTGACTATATTGAGCCTATTGCTCACCGGTCTGCCTGTCGAAGGTGTCAATAGTTCACCCCTATCAACCTGTCCAACCTTTTGCAAGGCAAAATTGATATCCTTTGCCGAATAGCCCCTCTCCCGGAAGCGTGCGGCCATTTGGGCCAAGGCCCTTTGGGATTCTTCTGGATCAGTGGTGATTCTTTTCACTCGGAGAAGCTGGGAGTATGGGAGACCCCTCTTGAGTGGTACAGGATGGTGGCTGGCTGCACAAAGAAGGGAGTTCTTGTCCGTACTCTTCCGGTATATTCTAGTAGCCAGCGTGCCTCCAATTTTGTACACTATAGTGTCTAAAAAAGCGATTTCCTGGTAGCTGTGGTTGAGGGTAAAACGGATTGTGGAGGGGATTTTGTTTAAATCAGAAACAAATGTCAGAAGCTCCTCTTCACTGCCCGTCCACAGAATAAAGATGTCGTCAATATAGCGAAGGTATTTGACGATATGCCGTCCATGCGTGGTGTCAGTTAATATGTGCAACCGTTCATACAAATCCATAAACAGATTAGCGTACGACGGTGCCATATTTGAGCCCATGGCAGTGCCCGTAAGTTGCAAGTAGTAGTGTTTCTCAAATTTAAAGAAGTTCTTATGGAGGATGACCTCAATGAGCAACATGAGAAAGTCAACTGGTGGACCCTGTTCGACTCCCTGTTCTTCCAATTTTGTGCGTACTGCTTCTAGGCCCCCTGCATGGGGAATGTTGGTGTACAGGCTGGACACATCTAGCGTAGCAAGAATACATTCTGCTGTGTTAACGGAAAGATGGCTGAGCTGCTCAATAAAGTCCGTGGTGTCCTTGATGTATGAACCCATTCCAGCCACCAGTGGCTGTAGATAGAAGTCCACAAATTGCGAGAGGGGGTGGCACAGCGACCCACGGGCCGAGATGATGGGTCTGCCCGGTGGTGCGACTATAGATTTTTGTACTTTGGGTAGTGTGTATAATACTGGCATCACAGGGTGGTCCTGAGTCAGGAATTTACTGGTTTCTTCTGTGATCCAGGCATTATTCAAGCCCAATCGGATGATGCCATCAATCTCCTTCTTGTAGGCTATCGTCGGATCCCCCGGGAGGCGTCTATAATGATGTACAACTGCAAGCTGTTGCTCAATTTCCTGCTTATAGTATTGATAATTTAAAACCACAATCCCTCCACCCTTGTCTGCTGCTCTCACTATAATCCCCTTGTTCTCCCGTAGCATTTTCAGGGCAGCTCTCTCCTCTCTCGATGTATTAAAAAAGCTGGTCTTATGATTCTTCAGAATTTTCCGTGTGTCTTTTGTCACCAAGTTCATAAATGCAGCTATGTTGGGGTTCAGTGAGTGCGGGTCAAAGGTGCTCCTGGTCTTAAATGGATTTGGGGTAATGTCTCCAGAAGAGTTAATATCAATATTCTTAGAGAAGAAATCCTTTAACTTCAATTGTCTGTGCAGTCTGTACATATCAACCTCCCAGTCAAAGGAATCCTGCATATGGGTTGGCACAAATGATAAGCCTTTCTGTAAAATGCTAACCTCTGCCGGTGTCAGTGAGTGGTCCGATAGATTGTAGATCACCGTCTCGCTTGCCTGGTGCCCCTTGTCACTTTTCCTTCGCGCACGGGATACCGCCGATCTCCGGCCACCTCTCCTGGTGGGTCTGTGCTCGTTGTGCCCTGCGGGAGAGTTCTCGCTCGACCGCCATCGCCCGGACCTAAAAAAGGCTCCATGGAGGTGTTGTCCGGGGCATCTGATGCATCAGTATCACTGGTCGTGTAGCCCATCCTGGCGGCATCACCCCGCCTAGACCGAGGCTGGTATCGTCGCTGTGGACCGCTTCTACCGCTCTTCGTCTCACCCAGCCCCAGGAGCCATCGGTAGACGTTGCGCTCCTTGTAGTCCGCAGTCACCTGCCGGAGCTTCTCCTTCTTAAACTTGATTAAATTTTCCCTATAGGCATCAATGGTATTCTGCATCTTATCCAGCCAGTTGGTATCCGTGTCCGCTGCCAGGGTGTCCACATGTTTGGTTTCTATTACTGCAATGTCCTTTTTCAATTTGGCAATTTCCTTGCTTGATTGGTCAATGACCAGAATCATTAGATCGAAAGAACATTTGTTTAAAATGGCTATCCAGCGTTTGCAGAAATCCATGTCACATCTGCCAATGGTAGGCTGATTTTTCACCCTGAACCCCCTTGGCAGCATCCTCGCTTTGTGGTAGTGTGACAGGGTGAGGCCATGTAAATAAAAATCCACTTCACGTTTCTTCAATTTAATGAGCTCATTGAAAACATCAGCCGCCTTGTCAGGTCCTGCTACATCATCAAAGGACTCTGTGAAGCGGATCTGTGCGACCTCTGCATCACTGAAACCCGCCACATCCGATAGGGACGAAAAAATGCCTGTGATGTCAGCAAATTCCTCCATTGCACATATAACAAATAGTCACAACCATATGCAGATAGAATATGTAAATGAGGCCAAGTGTTTCCTAAATACAACTCCCCGCTAGGCCATCGCAGGGAATGTACAGCAATGAATAGAGTACGTAGGTGCACAACCCATAGAGCATAAATTCACATGAAGGTCAGTCAGCACGCTGCAGTAGAAAAGGTTATAATAGCAGATGCTAGTCCCATAGAAAATAAGTATGATACGAACCAATCCAAAGACCAGTACAGAGACAGCACACCGCACGGGGTTAATCCAAAAAGCTATATTCACAACATGAAATACACGTAAGCCAACGTTTCGGTCCCACAGAGAGACCTTCCTCAGGGCCGTGCAACCCACAAGTGCAAGTGACCACACATATATACCCTCACCCATAGTGCAATGCAAACAAAGGGAACCAATCACCAACATGCAATCAGACAGAATATGCAACATAGCTGTGCTCCGTGCCCCCTCCCCTATTACCTGATTATCCAAATGACTCATCATGACATGAGAGTAGGCACTTAAACTATTAGGAGAAAGACACCCTTTAGACACTGGTCCCAGGGTCTACTGCCAGTGCGGGGGAAGGTCGCGCGCCGCGCATCTGCAGTGGGCCAAAACATATTGACTGCCGGAGCGCCAGTAAGGAGAGTACGCCGCGCATCACAGCTGTGAGCAGACGCCTCATTGACTCTCCCTGGCCACCAGGGACGCCGGCAGCGCAAAACACACATGCGCAGTCTGAAAAACCGCCTCGGTGCACAGTTACCCACACACTGACAGTAATATCATTTGTGCCAACCCATATGCAGGATTCCTTTGACTGGGAGGTTGATATGTACAGACTGCACAGACAATTGAAGTTAAAGGATTTCTTCTCTAAGAATATTGATATTAACTCTTCTGGAGACATTACCCCAAATCCATTTAAGACCAGGAGCACCTTTGACCCGCACTCACTGAACCCCAACATAGCTGCATTTATGAACTTGGTGACAAAAGACACACGGAAAATTCTGAAGAATCATAAGACCAGCTTTTTTAATACATCGAGAGAGGAGAGAGCTGCCCTGAAAATGCTACGGGAGAACAAGGGGATTATAGTGAGAGCAGCAGACAAGGGTGGAGGGATTGTGGTTTTAAATTATCAATACTATAAGCAGGAGATTGAGCAACAGCTTGCAGTTGTACATCATTATAGACGCCTCCCGGGGGATCCGACGATAGCCTACAAGAAGGAGATTGATGGCATCATCCGATTGGGCTTGAATAATGCCTGGATCACAGAAGAAACCAGTAAATTCCTGACTCAGGACCACCCTGTGATGCCAGTATTATACACACTACCCAAAGTACACAAATCTATAGTCGCACCACCGGGCAGACCCATCATCTCGGCCCGTGGGTCGCTGTGCCACCCCCTCTCGCAATTTGTGGACTTCTATCTACAGCCACTGGTGGCTGGAATGGGTTCATACATCAAGGACACCACGGACTTTATTGAGCAGCTCAGCCATCTTTCCGTTAACACAGCAGAATGTACTATGACACCTGGTGGCCTAAATGAGGAACTTTCACTTAGCTGCTTTTTGTAGCAGTCTCCCTGCTTTCACTTGATTTTGCATTATGCCTTTTTTATGTTTGTCACTCATACTCTGTTGCATCACTCCCTCTGCACCTTTGCACTTCCTTTGTCCTTATATACTATGGTGATGCTATGTGCTCCTTGTGCTCTATACCTCTACCTGTCCCCCTGTGGTTTACCTTAACGCTCTGTGTATTACTATTCTGTTTAGCCCATTATTACTGTCAGTGTGTGGGTAACTGTGCACCGAGGCGGTTTTTCAGACTGCGCATGTGTGTTTTGCGCTGCCGGCGTCCCTGGTGGCCAGGGAGAGTCAATGAGGCGTCTGCTCACAGCTGTGATGCGCGGCGTACTCTCCTTGCTGGCGCTCCGGCAGTCAATATGTTTTGGCCCACTGCAGATGCGCGGCGCGCGACCTTCCCCCGCACTGGCAGTAGACCCTGGGACCAGTGTCTAAAGGGTGTCTTTCTCCTAATAGTTTAAGTGCCTACTCTCATGTCATGATGAGTCATTTGGATAATCAGGTAATAGGGGAGGGGGCACGGAGCACAGCTATGTTGCATATTCTGTCTGATTGCATGTTGGTGATTGGTTCCCTTTGTTTGCATTGCACTATGGGTGAGGGTATATATGTGTGGTCACTTGCACTTGTGGGTTGCACGGCCCTGAGGAAGGTCTCTCTGTGGGACCGAAACGTTGGCTTACGTGTATTTCATGTTGTGAATATAGCTTTTTGGATTAACCCCGTGCGGTGTGCTGTCTCTGTACTGGTCTTTGGATTGGTTCGTATCATATATATATATATATATATATATATATATATATATATATATATATATATATATATATATATATTGACAATCATGTACATGTTCATAACATACATTATATTACCAAGAGTTGTACAAAACATAAATTAGTCTCATTCATGTTAGCCTGTAATGAAGAATATATTGCCTTATTAGTAACCTCTTGGTTTCTTGTCTCAGTGAGGTCTTTGAATTTTACAGAGCTTCACTCGCAGTAACTTATCTGGGTACCTGCAATACATTGCTCCACCACAGCTATCATTTTGAGTATACAGTATGCAGTATGCAGTCAGTGAAAGCTAGTTGTAAAACTGTTGTCTTGTTCTTTAGAAGACTGAAGGGCTCAAGTTTTCATTGCCAAACCACACAGTTTGGCATGTCCACAAGAAGCAGAATGAAATGTTAGAAAAAACGTTATTCTCTATTGCATGTCACTTCCTCTAAACCGCTTCTTTAAAAAGCAACAAGCCGCATAGTTTAACAGCCAATCTGCCCAGATTGTACTTGCTTTGAAAGCGGAATTACCATAGGTGGTGCTAACTCCATCCTAGTCTGATTTATGGGTTTTGCTCTCTGAGCCAAACCCAAGGCTGCCGACAGGGGGAGAGAGCCGGGACAAGTGTTCCAGGCCTGGTGGCTGTGGGGGGTCCACCCCAAGTGTCCCTCTGAAGTGGGCGCGCCCCGGAAGCAAGCTGAACTCAGTTTCCATCTCACACCGGCAGGAGAGGGAGGCCCGGCGCGTGTCAGCTTCAGAAGCTGTGTGGGACATGGCGAGTGAGGGAGGGAGGCCTGCAGCTTGGGGAGAGCCAGGCCCCTGGCAGCCACTCGGCCCGACACTATCTCCAAGGTAAGTCTGTATTTTATATGTATTTGGGGTGTGTTTTTTTATATGTATTTGGGGAGAGGGGATTTTTTTAATATATGTATTTGGGAGTGGGGGTTGTATTTGTCAGGGGGGTAGGGTTTTTGGTGTGTATTTTGTGGGGGGTATTGTGAGGAGGGCGGATTGAGTGAGAGTGAGGTAAAGAGGGAGTAAAAGTGAGACACAGGAGAGGGAAATACATGCGGGGCAGGGGGGAGGGATTGAGCGAGAGTGGGGTAATTGATGGAGGGGGAGAGGGGTGTAAGAGAGGGGGTGAGGAAGCGAAGGAGTGAGACAGAAGGGAGAGAAATACATGGGAAGAAGGTGGAAGTAGAGGGGGCTACTAGGTGGGAAATGGGGGGGGGGCTCGTAAGACCACCGGGAGGGGGGTTATAACTCTAGTCCTGGGCCACAGGAAATCTGCCTGCTGCCCTGGCCAAACCCATATTTCAGGCTCTGGAACTTGCAATGCCAATCTTGCCACCCCTTTATTGGTGGTAAAAAGATGCAGGTTTTTAGGGCGTGAAACGCATGGGAGGAGGATCCTTTTTGTTCGTGGATGCTGTATCTTTTTATGTACTGTAGCCCAATAAAGTGTTTTTAACCATAATTTATTTCTGTTAAGTTTTGCATCTTTAAGGGGCAGATTTACTTCTGATCATCTGTTCCTGCTTCATTCCTTCTGATCAGAGAGATGCCACAGGGGGACACGGATCACCTCTCCTAGGTTCACCACATTGCTACGAGGAGAGGGGAGCGATGATTGATCATGAGTAGTTGTATTACACCCACCGGACAGACACACAAAGATACGGGCTATTCCTTGCAGCTGCAGCTGGCCCGCCGTGGAGGACACATCTCCTATTATCAGCTTTCTAGTCAGGTACATGCGGATCTGCACCAGGTATGTACCCCTCCATTGCCTCATATACTGCACCAACATAACCCTATATGTGCCCCGTTTTTCATTTCATATTTTGGAATTGGTTTACTGTATATACCCTCCCAGTTTTTTGTTGAGCTTATAGCCGGTCTCTACTTTTGCCAATACAATTACACCTGTGCGCCACAAATTCAGAGACAATTGATTCATTAAAAATCCTCAGGTAAGTCAATTGAGGGTTAAAGGAAGATTGTTTTCTGAATTTTTTTTACACATTTGAAAGCACAGTTTAGTACATTTCTGCTTGTAACAGTCAACAAATGCCCTCTTGGCAAAGTACGTTTGTGTTTGACGGTTTAGATAAATGAAAGTAACTCTCTAGCTCTTGTATCCTCAACTAGGGACTGCTACATTTATGTCACACATAGAAAATACATACATAGAAAATATAGCACATAAGACAACTATCTCATTTTTTTTTTTTTACAAAATTAGAAGAGTTTATGCTAAACCACTCAGCTAAATCTTTTAAAAATTCCATTGCCTTCCAATTATAGATAGGCTGCCAGCAAACTTGAACAGTGGATAATGTGTTATAGCACTGGTAACGCAGAGCCAGGAGAGAAAAGTGGAGACAGCAATAGAAACCACAGCTGTAGTTTACTAAAGAGTTGTATATTTGCAATGAATGTTTGGTTTTGAATTCTGGCCTTTTGTATATATTAATGTTTTGTGGCATCTAATGTGATAAAGCGGTACCTCATAAATGGTACTAAAAACGGCACGCATAATGTCTTGGCTTTATTTTGCTATCCTGACAGCAGTCCATGGGAGGCCAATGCCAGTAATTCAAATGTCATTTATATATTGTATGTCTGGTAAATTAACTTTTCTGAAAAAAATATTTGCTCAAGTGAAGTCAATAGGGATTTAGGGCTGAAAAAAAAGACCCAGCAGCCACTTCAGACTATATAGAATAAGCCCTTAAAGCATGGTATTGTGGCAGAGTATGTGTAATGCAATTATGCAATATACAGCATGTTCCTACTCTGAATACATACCCCCAGCCTCTTTGTGGTCTGCATTTACTATCAAGTTATTTCACTGGTTCTAATTTGAATCAAAATGAATAAAAAAGAACATTAAAATTTCTAGAGATAAACAGAAGATGTTTAGTTCAGTAACGTGTCCTTATTAATAGTAAGCACTAAGTGAGTACTGAGCACTACTAAACAATATGGCAGAAATGTTAAAGTTGCCCATGAACATTTTTAACATACTGTATACAATAACTTTCTCAAGTGGAAAAGTCACTGCATAGACAGAAAATGACAGTTATTATAGTTCATGCATATTACAGTGTTTATACTACTTCAATCAAATTCATAAATTTTGGACTTTTCAACATTATTTGCCATGCAACTACTTAATTACCCCAAGTGGGTTTGCAAGCAGATGTCAAATCTGATATGTTCTTAACTGTATGTTTTTTTCCAATATGAGCAGGTAAGATATCAGTTAATACATGTCAGAGACAAAAATGGGTATGATATTTACTTTGCACTGATATAGTATTTAAAAGTACTTCACATGTATACTGTACATGTACAGCAATAAGTGAACAAAAGTGAAACAATAATTGAAAGATGCTGTGTTAGTATTACCAGTATGTAAAAGATGGTACCAGACTGTGACTTCTGACCCCACCCCTTTTATTTTTTGTTTCCAATTATTTAAATAACCAAATCAAAATGTAAATTAAAAAAAAAAAAAGTACTTGTGATGAGCTTCTTAAAAATATTACTGTAGTCTTCCAAACAGAACTACAGAAGACTGACAAAGATCTCAAGCAAGAGATCACAAATATTGGAGAAACAAAATGGATGACTTTCTCCAGTGACAGAGAAACATGAACAATGAAATACTGTATGTATGCTCCGGAAAGAAGTCACATCCCTGACAAAATACAGTAGAAGACCTGGAGAACAGGGAAAGGCGGGAAAATCTCAGGGTAAGAAACATATCTGAGTCAATTATTACTGAGGACCTGCAGGAATATCTAAAGAGGTTATTTAGGTATGTCGACATGGATAGGGCACAATGCTCCCTAGGCCATGTATTGCGTTAAAGTGCAGTAATATGGCTAATTAATGCTCTCCCCCTCTAATTCCCTTCCCCTGCAAAATCCAAATTGTTACAGTAAACACACAATTCCAACATGTTTCCGCACCCCTTTCCCTGTGGTTCTCACTTACCTCGTTCACTGGATGATAATTATCAATGCAAACCAAGAGAGAAAATAATATCAAAACATACATTACTCCTTTATGGCTGACCCAATTACAGTGAAATTAATATCCTAGAATGTGAAGGAGTTAAATTCTAATTGAAAATGATGACGCCTGTCAGAATAAAAAGTTATTAGCTGCATGATTTGATATAAGAAAAGTACATTTGGAAGACACAAAATTACGAAAAAAATTATTATGAGAAGGGAAATTACTAAGGTGGATAAACTTTAGAAAAGAAATGGTCTTTCAAACAAAGACACACACACACACACACACACACACAAACATATATATATACACAGCTCAAGTGTGCTTGGGGTCCAAAGAATCACACCGCGTTATAAGCAGATCGCGTTAGAATTAATGTACAATTGTATGCGTTGTACAATAAAGTATTTAAGATACCAACAATCGTGTTGTAAAGTGTTCATAAATATGAAAATTAGGAGCCACCCTTGCATCGTGTTATAAGCAGATTTGCGTTGTAACGGATCACGCTATAACGGGGTTGAGCTGTATATATATATATGTTATCAGATTTTAAAAAATGGAGATATCCCACTATCAGCCCAAATTGGCAGGGAATTTTTTGATTATTATTCCAAGTTGTATAATTTAAGGAATAACGCCATATCTAATCACACCCGGGAGATGAAAACTAGAATGTATTTCAGGAAGTGCAATGCACCTACTCTCTCACTGCAATAATTGGCTTTGCTTGACAATATTAAACATTCACCATAGCATTCACACTCAAATTTTGGAGGAACACCCACTTAAAATACAAACTGTTGACTACTCCTTCACAAATGACATCTATATTTGGAAACCCTCAGTTCACCTCTGGATTAAGCAGAGAATATGTATCTAATTGGAGAGAAAATAAAATATATGATGTGGGAGACATTCTGGTCAAGGGGAAAATCCCAGAGTTCAAGGTTTTCTGTGGCAAATTACCCTCCCCCTCTGCCCTTTTAACATATTTTATAGGTTAGGCCAATAACTTTTTATTCTGAAAGGGCATAACTCCCTTCTCACCATCAGGGGTTTCCCTTCTTTTTTTTAAACATCTTTGAAACAGAAAATATTGTAGCCCTCTTTCCCCCCCCCTTAAGTGAGATTGGGGTGTGTAGGTGTATCTGACTACTTCTCAGTGTGGTGCTATACCTGTTGGCTCACAGGAGGGCTGAGCTTCCGCCACGGGGAACCTGGGGCATTTATACTAGGGGTACTCACTTACAACGATGCAGCGCCTACACCTGCGATGGCTCCCACCGGAGGGGGAGTGGTTCCTCGCAGGACAATCACAATAATCACTACTCACACACAGATATATATATATTAACTAGTGACTTTACTGAACATGCAAGACAACAGATCACGGCAATATCATAATAACCTGTGTCCCTCTCTAGAGACACGTACTGCGTCGCGCAGGACGCTTCCCCAACACCAGGTGATCCCACCCAGTGTCTCGAGAATCCCCACCCAATGTCCCGCACTCTAGGAGAGAACGTGGGTGACTGCGCAGTCACTATTTATACTAAGGGCCCGTTGGTGCACTTGTGTATTAGATAGTACCTGCCGAGCACTCCCGTGCTCGGATCTCCAACTGGCTTCACAAAGGATCCGTAGTGTGATGGTTCCGTCTGATCCTACACCGGACTCCTTACATGCAGACCACCAGGGGCGATCCGGACCTGGAAACAGTCTCTGCGGACCCCAACTTGGATCCGAACCTCTTAGCAGGAACCGCAGCGTCCGCTGTGTCCCTAACTAAGCTTCCCTATTATGACAGGATCCCTAACATAGGACCTGTCCCTACAGCACTAAGTGACACGCGCTATACTATAGGCCGTCCCTACAGCACAGCAACCTGTAATGGCTTTGGGGGAAAACTCCTAGGGGCCTACAGGGGTAATAACCTGCCCCACTTCCCTAACACTAACACTAGCAGCTACGCACTGCAAACTTTGGAACGCGTACAGCAAAATGCTGCACACTAGCAATATGCCTTCTTGTCAGGCCTCACAGCACTGCCAGCCATGATCCTGACAAGACAGCACACACACGCACTAAGGGCAGCGTCCCTATCTTGGGCCGTCCCTCAGCACTTACCCACTAACCTGGTGGGGAGTTGGGGCCTTACTTGGGATGTGGGGGACCTTACTCGATGCAGAAGCTGCACATGCTCTCTGCACCCTTCCTTCCCTCACAGCTCCCCAGCTCCAACTGCCGTTCTCAGCACACGAAATGTATCTTATTGCTCCCTCTAGCAATCCTTGACCCTCATTGGCCACACGGAGGCACTTGATGTGCTTGCCCCTAAGCCTCATGGGAGTTGTAGTCCCGTGGAGGCTGCAAATACATTGGGGCCGCGTGCGCACCTTTCCTGCACCTGCGTGAACCCCTAATGGCCGCCGCAACCTCTCCTAAACAGTCCCTGCCCTCGCGCGACTTCCTAAGGGCTCTGGGGTTCTTTCTGCGCATGCGCGATCACTCTGGGGCTCTCCGGGCGCCTGACTATCCCTGCGCATGCGCGAGCTGTTGCGCAATGGCGGCCGGCGCCCTGTACCCCGAGCCGCCGGGACCTCGGCAACGCGATCGCGGCCCTAACAGCGGGCCGCTCGCATCCCTGGCAACCGGCCGCATCAGGGAACAGCGCGCGACTGCCCGCTCCGGCCCCCACCCTTGGAAGTAGCCGTCGGGCCCGGCGCTGGCTCCAACGGCACCCGCGACCGCACTGCTCCAAGGGAGGGGGGTCTCAAGGAGCTGCGGTAGCTCCAGGCTACAATTATAAAGGTCTTAACTTCGCCCAGTGGCAGGAGCTAATACCGACTGAAAACCAACAAACCCATGTGTATATTACTAAGTGGGTGAGCGAGCTCAATACAGATATCTCACTGGATGACTGGGAGGACATTTGGAACTCCGCATCTGAACTCCATTTGTGTTACCACTAAAGAGAATATTCACAAAATAATTTTTCATTGTTATTTAACTCCAGCTAAATGAAGTTTGATATTTCCAAGCCTCCCAGATCTTTTGTTGGAAAGGTTGGGGAAAAAGGGTACACATTGTACATATTCGATGGTGGTACCAAAATATCATCTTGGCAAAAGTGATTGATAACATCAATCACCACTCCAGAATTTTAATTATGCTCAGTTTCTCGATGCGCTATAGCTGCATCATGAAAACAAACAAACGGATGGCAACTGTAACACGTGGAATTGAGGAGGTCATGATCATGGAGAAACTCACTGCCCCCCAGAGACACAACTCCTCTAGGTTTTATAAGATTTGGGACCCCTGGCTAAATCAAGCCCCTTAAAAAATCGTGTATATGGTAACGATATTTAGGATAGTCATTAGATCACATTCATTCCCAGAACTTTGTCTGCACCATAACTCTTAAAGGTAATAGAGACTACCCAGGAACCTCTTCTGATTTTCTTTGCTCCCTGGACAAGATCTGAAATTGATACAGTATATTTGTATAAAGTATATGGTTATAGATTTACTAAACTATAGAGAAACCCCCGCTACTGCTTGCAATAGTGAATTAATTATGATAGGTGTAGGTGCTGATGAGGCAATATAAGAATGATAAACAATGGAGGAAAGAACCCCAGTAAAGCACTCATACATTGTGTTGAGATGATGGTGTAAATGTAAAACTAAACTTTATTAGAAACATAGTAAAACAATGGGGATTAAAATAGGATTAAACTCTGTATCACTACGCTTAATTACCTAAGGGATATGATAGTCCCCAGGTAGGTAGTTGTTATTGAAGTGTTGCTTGAGTACACTATCCCCCAGCCACCTTAATTAGGGAAGCCTGGGGGAAAGCTAGATTGAGGGATTATAAGTACTATTCTTATATGGAATGCCAATTATATACTTGTAGTGCATTGGTGCAATAGTATTGAAATGACACTGCTAATGGTGGGTTGATTGCACAGCCTGTAGTTAGCAATAGAGTGTCATTTAAATCTTGATAAGATAATGCACCTATGTAATAAAATAATGCACCTATGCAGTTAGCCGCTAAGATAATGAAGTTGCCTGTAAATGCATTTTTATTGCATCGGATTGATGCCGGGGGTCTCCGGTGCTGATATTAATGTATATCAGCTCCGGAGACTCCTGGCTCAATCCAATGCAGGAAAAATGCATTTTTTCTGTCACTCTCTCGCAACCCTTCTCATCAGCTTCCCGCCAGCTTTGGTGGCAAGAAGAATCTTTGATCAAATCGCAATTCCAGAGCCTTGATAAAATAATCGAATCTACTAGAAATACATGATTTGACCAAAAATTGCAATTTGGGGCTCCTTGCCGGCAACCGCATGGCGTGTTTGTCCAGGAGGCTGAAATCGTGTCAAAATGCTTTTGCCGCAGGATTTAACCAACTTATCGAGGCTTTCTGAATAACTACCTTGCAAGAACAGCTTAAAAGCCTCGATAAGTTGGTTATCGAGGCTTCTAGCATAGGCCCCTTACTGTCTTCAGTACTATGGCAAGGCACGGGATTCCATCTCTGGGAACACTTTGTTGAACCGGCCAACCAAATTATTTGTGGGGTTGATTTATTTAATTGCAATTCAGTATGTGTCCGGCAGAGGCACACTGAATGCAGACTATGCCCATGAAACCAGCAACCAACGCATGCGCTGTCTACAATGACACACTCAAAATGAAAACAAAACAGTATGGCATGGTGGTGGTAACCATCACCACCACCACCACTGCCGCATACAGAGCATAAGACATTGTGGCGGTGCATCACCCATCGCCTGACAACCCCAACAAATGGGTCATCAAATCCTGTCAGCTTCCATATTTGCCACCTCTGGCTGGTAAATTTTATTTATTTATAAAAATGTTTTATCTAGGAAGTAATACATTGAGAGATACCTCTCATTTTCAAGTATGTCTTGACATTGTGACGGTGCTCATCTCAAATCAGGAAGCGGACCCACAGGGCTGAGGTAGGGATGCAAATAAACAGACCAGAGCCCAGGGACAGAGTCCTGTAAGAGTATCCATAGTCGGTAAGCAGGCAGGAGTCAGTGCTGGCGGCAGAGTTGCAAAGTCCAGGAACCCGGCAGAGGTCAGGGCAGGCAGAAAACAGCATGGTCTGGGTCACGGTCCGGGGTCAGCAACAAGGGAGTCAAAACAGGCAAAAGGATAAAGCGTGACTGCACAGACCAACAAGAGCAACAAACATAAGAACTTTGCTTGGCGACTTCCACAAGGAACTGCAGCCTTATATAGAAGGCTGCCAGTACCTAAAATGGCCACAGTGAGCAGAAATTCTGGTGATGAACCAGAATTACTGAGATCTTTGATGCTGGTGTCCCCCTTCAAAGTCCAACCAGTCTCCTCATTGTGGTGTTGGGGGTGGTAACGTATACTGTAGTATGCTGGCTAAATGGCTCTGGCCTGGGGAAAGACATGGCAACCTACCCCAGTATTTTGCAAAAAATAATCTATGGATCAACGACTCAGCTTTGATTCCAACATGGTATTGGAAAGTGGGACCCCCAAGTGGGAAGGTACCAGAAACACAATTGGGGAAGAGCAAGGAGGAGGTCGGAGTAGCTAGGGCAGTGATGACACAGATAGGATAAATCCGTTGGGACGCCCATCTGCTGATGTGGCCCGCAGCGAAACAAATCTGCTCTGTAAAAAACCATACAAGATTGGAACGTGGAACGGAAATGGTCTGAACACAGGAAAATTGGACATTGTGAAAAGGGAAATGAATCGACTGAGCATCTACATATTGAGCATCAGTGAAATACAATGGCTTCTTCAATTCCGGCGAGCACACAGTGTATTATTCTGACAATGACACCACCAGACAATGAGGAGTGGGCTTTATCATGAACAAGAAAATTGCCAAAGCCACCAAGAGTTATCAGACACTCAGCAACCAAATAATGGCCATCCAAATCAGAGGGAAACCTTGTGACGTTATGGTCCTCAAATATGCTCCCTAACAACAGACGTATCTGAAGAGGCAGTAGAAGCATTCTATAGCGAACTTCAGGATGCATTAAGCCAAACATCCAATAAGGACATTATCTACATTATTGGTGATTTCAACTCCAAAGTGGGAACTATGGCAGGACCCGAAATCGCTGTAAGATTCGGTTTAGAAGTCTGGAACGAGGCAGGGGACCGACTGGTTCAATTCTGTGAAGAACATCGGCTAACGATTACCAACACTTGGTTTGAACAACCAAAACGGCGGCTGTACACCTGGACATCACCAAGTGGAGAATACAGAAACCAAATTGGATACATTCTGTGTCAGAAGAAGTGGCAGAGCTCGATCTTGGCTGTGAAGACATACCCTGGTGCTTATTGTGGATCAGATCACCAACTGCTGGTAGCCACAGTTAAACTCAGATTCTGTAACACCAGACAAACAGCAGCCACAAAGAATTTCGATACAGACAGGAGCAGCCCCAGCTACGCTGTCAAAGTAAAGAACAGAATCGACCTCCTCGCTACAGAAGAGAGGCATCCAGATGAGCTGTGAGGAGAAGTGAAATCATGCGTTATCGTAACAGCCTTGGAACATGTCCCGTACAAGAAACCATCGAAATCAGCCCAATGGATCTTCGATTCGACCATCAGCATCGCAGAAGAGAGAAGGAAGGCCAAAGCTACTGGGAACAGAGAAGATTTAGAAGACTGAATGCAGAATTCCAAAGAGAGGCTAGGAAGGACAAAGAGAACTACTGGAATGAACAGTGCCAGAAGATGGAGGAAGCAAACAGGAAAGGTCATATGCGAGAACTCTACACATACATGAAGAGGGCATGGTCAACATTCAAGGCTCGGAGGGCAAAAGTTTGTGGGATCAACACCCAGGAACTCCATGACCAGCAAGCAATACACAATCGGTGGAAGGAATACACAAAGAAGTTGTATGAAAAGTGAACATCAGAACTATCCAACAGAGGAGAATGTGACACTGGAACTAGAGCCAAAAATAATGGAGGAAGAAGTCGTATGGGCAATGAAGCAATTAGCCAATGGATAGGACAGCCAGAATAACGAGCCAAGCAGTCCCGGAATGGACAAAACTGATAATCTCATTGGAGGCCAAAATAACAAATCAAAAGCTCTCCTACTTTGGTCACATCATGTGAAGCAAGTTACTTGAGAAGGATGTCATGCTTGGAATGACTTGTGGTAAAAGAGGAAGATGACGCCCCAAAACTCAATGCTAGATACCATCAAGAAAGATACTGGAATGAATATAGCAGAATTGAAACAAGCCATGAGAGATTGGAAGACATGGAGCACACTGACCCATAGAGTGGTCGAGAGTCGTACTCGACTGAACGGATAGAGAGAAAGTTATGCTTACGTAATTATGAAAAAGACGTGAAAAGACATTTAACACCCAGTTCTATTCCACACTAGATCTCAGTGCAAACTTTTAGTAGGGTAGTTACCATTGAGTGTTTGGGGTGAAAACCAGATTGGAATTGGCTAGGGAAATTTGTCTTGGTATAGTAATCGCTTAATTGGCAGTGAACACATTTTTCCATGACTTTGGATAGTATTGGGAGAAGAGAGGCTGGCCTGTAGTTTGAGACAGTGTTTTTGTCCCCACTTTTGAAGATTGGAACAATTGTGGCAGCTTTCCAGGTCTTAGGGATATAGCCTGCAGACAGGATAGAGTTGATTAGGGAAGCAAGCGGTTTGGCAGTGACTAGGGCACCAAGTCGTAGGAACTTAGATTGCGCTAAGTCAGGTCTACATTAGCTACTTAGTTTTAATTTGAAGAGCATTTGTGTAATCTCCTCTTCAGATACAGGGACAAATTGAAAATTGTGGGCAGTGTTGGGAGAGGGTGGGGCTATAGGGGTTCTCCCAGAATGAGGTTCATTTTTGTAGTTCAGGTTGCATTTCGCCAATAAATTAGTAGCACTCCTCACAAAGTATTCATTGAATGCATTTGCAATGTCAGTGGGACTTGTCGAGTAATATCCTCCTTAATTATATTAGATGGTTGTTGATGGCTAGATTGCTGGAATATATTGTTGATGAGCTTCCAATTACTTTATAGCTTTTCTACAAGGCATCCCTAAGATGGTAGAGTGCTCTAAGGTTGGTTGTAACCCACTGAAGGTGGGCTACCTGTACTGTTACTCTTCGTAGTGGAGCATGGGTATCACAAAGTGCTAAGAACTCGGATTGGAATAGTCAAGTGCAGAATCGGGGTCGGGAATTAGGTTGATTCTGTACCAAAGGCAGCTGGTAAGGTCAGCCAGAAACTGTTGTGGGTTAAAGTCTCTAAATATTCTAGTGAGGAGAACTTTAGGGCTAGAGTTGGGTGGTTTGATTTTCATTACACAGTACACTATTGCATGGTCACTGAAAATGTCATGAAGGATGCCAGAAGCTAGGCTTCTGCTGGGACCAGAGGAGAGAATCCAGTCTAGCAAGGAATGGTTATGAGATTTTAGTTTTGTCCATGTGGGTTGGGAAATTAGTTGCATTAAGTTAAGTGACTTGAGTTGTATCTGGATTTTCCTATTTTTAGGGTTGAGACAATTTGTAGTTGAAATCCCCCAGAACTAGCAGCTCACTCTTCTCATTCAGAGAGGAAATTGAGCCAATAAACCGGGTGATATCAGTCAGGGACAATAGAGGATCCTTTAGGGGGGCGGTAGATGCCAGCAATCAAGACAGGCTTAGAAAAGGGGAGGCAGATTTATAAAACTAGGATTTCAAAAGTGGGTGGGCTTGGGACAATTTAGCAGTGTAAATTGTAAGGTGTCTGCAATATAAAATAACACCCCTACTCCTCACTTTGACCTACATTTTCTAAAAATGGAGTATCCCTGACTGATGATAGTTCCATTGAGGGTTTTAGGGGTTAGCCATGCCTCTGTGAGAATGATGGCTTTTGGTTTATGCATAAGGCACCATGCCCTTAGTTCATCCAGTTTGATGTCCGCAATAGGTTTAGTGTCAGTGTCATGGTCCAGTTCAGTTATGGCAAAGATGTGCATTAAAATTATGTTTCTTACCATATTGCTTAGCCAAAGCCCATAGTAGTGTGAAAGGTCCCTCCCCCTCCCGCCCCCTCCCCCTCCCCCATAGTCCTTCATACATTCACATACATACTGTACCTGGACAGAGTGGTAATGGATCCGATTTTCTTTAAGATGGATGCATGCCGCTATCAGTCCAATAAATCCATGTGGGTGATTGAAATGTGTGTTTTTAATACCTTATGTGGTGGGTGAGGGTGTTGTGGATGGATGATTGTTGTGGAAAGAGGGGAATGGGGCAGGGGAACAGTTGGGACTACTGTCCCTGGCCCTGCCAGTCAAGGGGCCTGGCCTCCCTACTGACAACCATATAGTTCACTCTCTGTAGGCAAGAATGGCCCTCCCCTTTACTGGGGCCAACCCTGTGATCCCTCCCCTCCCTCCTATTCTGCATGACTGAATGGCCTCCCCTTTACTTAGCATCAACCATCTATCCCCCTTTCCCCAGGCCCTTTGGCAGGCCTCTGCAGGCCTGGGCTCTCCTGTGCACTGGCCATGTTGCTCCAGTAGGCCTATCCACAGACCCTAGGTAATCCCACATGTCCCTAGGTCTCATAGCCCCCCAAGGGGTGTGTGTATATTTTGGGAGGAAAGCTTATTGTGTGTGTATTTTGGGAGGGAAGCTTATTGTGTGTGTATTTGGGGAAGGGGAGTTATTGTGTGTGCATATTTGGGGAGGGAGGTTTATTGTGTGTGCGTATTTAGGGAGGGGTGATTAGTGTGTGTGTGTGTGTGTGTATTTAGGGAGGGGGATTAGTGTGTGCGTGTGCATTTGGGGAGAGGGCTTATTGTGTGTAGTGGTGTGTGTATTGGTTGGGGGGCAGGATGAGAAGGGGGGTTTGAAAGATAGGGATGTAAGAGGGAGTGTAGAGATAAGGCAGAAAGAGATGGAGGTAGTGAGTGAGAGACAGAGGAGTGAAGGAAAGTGTAACTGGGGAGTGTTGAAAGGGGGTGAGAGACCGAGGAGGTATGTGAGACGGGTGGGAGTGTAAGAGAAAACAGGGAGTGTCAGTCCTCACAAGGCTGTCGATGTTTGGGTGGGGGGCCTCAGTGGAAACACTAGTCCTGGGCACCAGAAAAGCTATGTGAAGTTCAGGTGGTAGGTGTGTGTATGTAGCAGGGGTGAGACTACTACCTATCAAGGCTGTTGAACCTCACACACCAAGGGGTTAACACTTGCCTGATAAAGGCAAGGTGATTAACGAGAACAGCTGAAGCCTTGCAGAATGACCTTTAAAAAGCCCAGATTTATTTATTTATCAAATTTTTTACCAGGAAGTAATACATTGAGAATTACCTCTCGTTTTCAAGTATGTCCTGAGTTATGATGACAAATGCATGGTTACAAATACATGGGTACATTAGGCGAACAGGGTAATACATTACATACAGTACAGGCATACCCCGCTTTAAGTACACTCACTTTAAGTACACTCGCGAGTAAGTACATATCGCCCAATAGGCAAACAGCAGCTCACGCATGCGCCTGTCAGCACGCCCTGAACAGCAATACCGGCTCCCTACCTGTACCAAAGATGCGCAAGAAGGGACACTATAGAGCCTGTTACACATGCGTTATTTACATCAGTTATGCACGTATATGACATTTGCAGTACAGTACATGCATCGATAAGTGGAAAAAAGGTAGTGCTTCACTTTAAGTACATTTTCGCTTTACATACATGCTCCGGTCCCATTGCGTACGTTAATGCGGGGTATGCCTGTATATGGTGCATAGATTTTATGCATCATAAATACAATGTAAATGCAAAGTATTGATTGGAATGTGAGGTTTTTCATTGGCATTTGATGATTTAGATTTTAAGATCAGTTAGGATTATTAAAGGAAATTCATTTTAATGTAGTGTGCCTGTATGGAGAAGTGTTATTTGTAGTACAGTATGATTTTGATAACCCTTCTACATTTATTTGTATATTGGTTCATCGTGTGTGTATATACTATATATATATATATATATATATATATATATATATATATATATATATATATATATATATTGACAAAAATATAGACAGCGCCCTTCACCCAATACACCTAAATTGCTGCAGTACTGACATATGTGGCAAGTGTTTGCACCAGGTATACTAGTTTAGTTCAAACAGATAAATATCAACATAAAATGGCATGAACAAATACATTTTGCCCAAATTGTGTTTAAAATATTAAAAAACAAAAAAGAAAAAGTGTGCATAAAAATCAAAAATACATGAAAAAAATGAAATTGTAAAAATAAAAATATATTGAAAAAATAGAAAAAATGAATTGCAATGCAATTCACAATTATGACTCAATACGTCATAGGACTAAACTAAACATATATTAAAGATAAATTAAGCTCATAAAAAATGGTAAACATGTATGAAAAAAATTGTGAATAAAAAATAAATTTTAAAGCCAAATGCATATAATCACAAACAATATTTAAGTCCTCATATTGTTCATGATATGTGAATAACAAAAGTCCAGGCTGCTTCTTCTTGGGCTCACCACAGTACCTATTAGAGAAAAAGAGAAAAGAAGCGCCCGATCCTTGTGTAAAATCAGATAGAAATATTTTAATACATCACGGACAAGACAAATGCACACTTACAATTTGTCTGATAAAATAAGGCATATTATGGAACCAGCCCATGCACCAACTGAAGACTCCACGATCACCTCTGTGTGTATTGAAGTCCTCGATAGTTCCGGGTCTTGTGTCTGAGTCAGCCGCTGTCTCCAAGATGAAGGAATCTTTACTTTCCTTAGTGAGCGCTTAGTTGTAGCGTGCGGCCGCCATTCACCTCTCTCGTGGAGCACCGGGACGCGGAAGGGACTTGACACACGTCTTTGCGTCCTCATGCTGGTGCTGGGAACTGCTCGACCACCGTAGGGGGAACCTGATGAAATCCGCAAAGACGGAAAAAACGCGTAGGGATTTATGGCATTGAACCTACGGTGGTCGAGCAGTTCCCAGCACCAGCGTGAGGACGCAAAGACGTGTGTCAAGTCCCTTCCGGGTCCCGGTGCTCCACGAGAGAGGTGAATGGCGGCCGCCATGAACACAGTATACTCAGTAGTAGCAGCAGACAGCAGCCAAGAGGTGCCGGTGGCCGTTTGTCCCATTATTTGCCTGCAGTAAATGCAGAGGGATACCGGCACCTCATAAAGGGGCCTGTATCTCGGGAAGCAGGGGGTCCCCGGACCTGAAACCAACGCGGTTCAGCTCCGGAGACCCCCTGCACATCTACACTATGAATAAAAATGTATTTTAAATAATTTTTAATGTGACGATGTTTGCGCAGAGAGAGCAGCGGATCTCTCTCTGCTGCAAACACATCTCGCCAGGGGACGGCCTATAGTATCATTGATGTGCATATACAGTACTGTATGTGTATGTTAGGGGTTATAGGGGTTGTTGTTATACAGTGTATATATATATATATATATATATATATATATATATATATATATATATATATATATATATACTGTATATATATATATATATATATATATATATATATATATATATACTATATATATATATGAATACTGTATATATATATATATATATATATATATACTGCATTACAATTCATGAATTTCTGCCATCTGGCGGACACGCGAAGCATTGCAGCCTATTAAATCCTGAACCATTATCAATTAACACATCAACCGCGCGTCAGTAGGGCATGACCCGTGGCTGGGAAAGCAAAAGGAATACGCCATGCTCCGGGTGAACAGCGTCGCATTCCAGGAACAAGCCGGTGACAAACTGGTGATTTGTTAGAATAAAGTGTGCCGCAGCAGTATAAAGATATTGCATTACATTAGTTGAACAGGGTTATACAGTATATATGAAGACATTGCATGAACAGTTAAAGATAAAATAAGTAATAGGTGTATGTAACAGTTACAGACCACATTAGAATGTGAGACAGCTTTATTTTTGAAAGAACTTAGGGCCTCATGCAGTAAGCACCGAAAAAGCACTCTCGGCAGGGGTTCAATATCGGCATGATTTTGGCGATTTGCCCTCGTATTCAGGAAGGGCAGAATCCCTGGCGAATCACTGTGAAATCAACACGCCGGTGGCGAGACTGTCTGCCGATAACCTGGCGTTGCGACGTCCCCTGCCGAGATGTGCCTGCAGAGAGAGAGAGATCGCGACTCTCTCTGTGCCAACATCGGCAAAATAAAAACATTTTCAAATCAAATTTTATTCATAGTGTACATGTGCAGGGGGTCTCCGGAGCTGAACCGCATTGGTTTGAGGTCCGGGGACCCCCTGCTTCCCGAGATACAGTCCCCTTTATGAGGTGCCGGTATCCCTTTGCATTTCAATGTCCCGATCACGTGACCGCAGAATTTAAACAAAGCAGAGGGATACCGGCACCCCATAAAGGGGCCTGTATCTCGGGAAGCAGGGGGTCCCCGGACCTAAAACCAAAGCGGTTCAGCTTCGAAGACCCCCTGTACATCTACACTATGAGTAAAACACTCATACCAATAAAGAATAATTCCTTACCTTTGCGGCTATCTGCTATGGTAATGAAGCAGCATTAATGTATTTTTAATAATAGTGTACAGGAGTAGGGGGTCCCCTGAGCTGAACATCATTGATTTGTGGATCAGAGTTCCCCTGCTTCCCGAGTTACAGGCCCCGGTATGGGTCATCGGGTGCCAGTGTCGCCGTCATCTTTATAGCATCCCATACGCAACATGCCCGCTATAAAGATGGTGTTGACACTGGCACCGATGCCCCATATCGGGGCCTGTAACTCAGGAAGCAGAGTGTCCCTGAGTCAAAAATCAATGCGGTTCAGCTCAGGGGACCACCTGCTCCCGCACAATATTATTAAAATACATTAATGCTGCTTCATTACCATAGCGGATAGCCGCTAAGGAAATGAAGGGGTTAAGGCACAATAGCATTTTTATTGGGGACAATTGCCCCCAATTAACATTGCAATAAACAACATACACCCTCTGTGCCCCCAACAACCCCTATACCCCCATTACATATATCACATTTTTGGGATGCACAGCAATGATACTATAGGCCGGCGGTGGCCCTCGGGTGTTCTCTGCAGGCCTGCAGTACCAATTCAGTGCACCCCCAAAAAAATAACAACACATAAATACACCACCCTAACACATACAGTATAGTAATGTGCAAAATTAAAATTATCCACATATGGATAATAGTGAATTTGCCCATTTAAAATACATAAAGAACAATAAATACAATAAATACATATAGCACTCACCCATGTCCAGCTGCCACGATGAAGGCCATCCTCATCTTCATCACCATCCATGCCCCCTCTGATGCTGCAAAACATAAACAAGAATAAAAACAGCCAATGTAATGTCCCCTAACCCCTTAATCACCATAGCGGTTATTAACCGCTACAGTCATTAAGGGGTTAACCCACCCTCACCCACCACTTGGGAGGCCTAAAAACCCTCCCCCACTACCCCCCCCCCCCCACCCCGTGAGGCCTAACCATCCTCAGCCGGGAGGCCTACTCACATACCCTTGGGGCCAATACCCCTTTCCCCCACCCCCAGAACCCACAATAAAAACAATACACAGCCCCACAATAAACATTGTTATATTTATTAAATACATAACCCACCCCCTGTGCCCCCATAAATACATGATTTATTATATTACATACAGGGTTAATACCCCAGGCCCACGGGACTCCCCGTGGGCCTGACGGGTCACCTCACAGACCTCACAGTAGCCCAGCACCATGTTTCAAACAGGGTCTGGAGGCCTATGGGTAGTCCCCGCCAGATGCCGTGGTCCACCAGATGGTCTCCGCAATGGGGTCCCCACGGGTAGGCCCGCGGCTGTGTGGGGGGCTCTGGGTCAGACCCACAGGTGTCTGAGGGGCCTCGGTTGGTTCCCACGGGGGTCTGGGGGCCCTCGGGTGGTCCCTACGGGTCTGCGGTGCCCCACAGAGTGGGGCCACTGGTTCTTCCCTGCAGGTGTCCCCCTTGGACCTGGCAGCTGTTTACCCATGAGAAGCCCGAGGAGACCGCAGGTGGTCGCCATAGTACCCCCGCAGACCTGAGGAAACAACCCTGTATGTAAAAAAAAATAAACATGTCCTATACATTAAAAACATAAATCCCCCCCCCCCCCAACACATACAGTACAATAATGTACAAAATAACTATTATCCAGATAGGGATAATAGATTATTTGCCCATTATTAAACACATTAACTAGCATAATAAAATAAATAAAATTCTACTGACCTCATCAATAAGAAGCCCCCTCGCCAGCTAATTCCGTGTCCTCCGTTGCCAACAAAATACATAGCCAATACATTGCAATTACATTCTGATATCAATTAACCCCTTAATCACCATAATTGGATAATATCCGCAAAGGTAATTAAGGGGTTAAGCCACCCTGACCCGATACCCACCCTTCACACATTCATTTGTACAGTGGCTATATATATATATATATATATATATATATATATATATATATATATATATATATATATACACACACACACACACATATATATGTACACACATATACATATACATACACATGATGAACTAATATACAAAGAAATGTTTAAGGGTTAATAAAATCATGCAGAAATAAAAATACCACTTCTCGATATCAGCCACAGTAAAACAAAATCCTATTTCCTAATAAAATCATTGTCATCTGCCAATCAAAAGCATCAAATGCCAATCAAAACATTGAATTTACATTGTATACATGATGCATACAATCTGTGCACCTTGTACACTCTGCTAATCAATGTTAACAATAAAATATTCAAAAGAAAATACAATGAAATCCAGACAAGTATACTATTTAAACAAAGCAAGACAACCGAAATAAATTACCATTAATTAATCAAATCCCAAAACAATTAAAATCAAAAGCATCAAATGCCAATCAAAACATTGAATTTACATTGTATACATGATGCATACAATCTGTGCACCTTGTACACTCTGCTAATCAATGTTAACAATAAAATATTCAAAAGAAAATACAATGAAATCCAGACAAGTATACTATTTAAACAAAGCAAGACAACCGAAATAAATTACCATTAATTAATCAAATCCCAAAACAATTAAAATACCATCCAAATCAATTACACAATTAACTCTTTTAATCATTAAACAAACCCATTATCCAACAAAGTTAACATCTGACAAAATAGTAGTACCAAAAAAAACCACTATAAAAAGCAAGCCTCACCCTGACCTAAAGTACAGCATACAACACCAAAAATTACATTTACCTAATTAAAAATTACATTACACACATTTAAGAATAGCAGCATATCAAAATACATTTAAATAGTGCAGAACACCAAGTGTTGAACACCAAGCTCTCGAACCAATCCACGCACAGCAACAGGAACCCATAAAATAAAAAACCATAAATAAATAAACCAAGACTTTTTTTTTATAATCCAAAGCGTCAACGGGATCTTGATCTGTGTTCTTCCGTCTTCTTTCTTGTTCTTCTGGGGGTCTTCTTACCATCTGCTGCCACGCCCCGGTCCTCTTCTTTCTTCCGGAGGTCCGTCCTCCTCGGTATCTGCCTTCAAAATGAGACGACATAGGCTTTTATAGGCCTATGACGTCACATTATCGTCATATGGTTCCCACGGCCCTGATTGGGCCGTGAAAACCATGTGATTTTGGGGGGGAAATTAATGTTGATGGCGTCATTTAAAGGCAATGATGCCAGCCAATCAGAATGGCTATTCTTCAATTGCCTTTAAGACGACGTCATGAAAAGAAAGATGGTTGGCCTCAGATGATACGGTAGCCCCGCTACCCACAATAAACCTGGCACGGCTGGTTAACCCCTTCATTGCCTTAGCGGTTAGCCGCTAAGGTCATGAAGTCGCATTTAAATTCATTTTTCCTGCCTCGGATGGATGCCGGGTGGCTCCGGTGCTGGTATTAATGGTTATCAGCTCTGGAGACCCGCGGCATCAATCCCAGGCAGGAAAAAGGCCTGATTTTTTCTAAGTGTCGACCTTGCCGATGCTTTCCCCCCAGCAACTTGCCAACTTTAGTTGGCGGGCTGGATTGCCGTAAAAATCTCAATTCTAGAGTGCCGATCAGCAGCGAAAAGCTGATCAGGAGTACTAGAATTCAGCCGGTTTCAGAAAGTGCCGATAAGTGGCGAAAAGTGGCTTATCGGCAGCCAGCTGCCGAAAAGTTTTTTTCGGATAAAAAAATGCCGATTTTTGGAGCTTATCGGTGCTTACTGAATCTGAAAGGCAATAGTGGCGAGAAAATTTCGAAAAACGGCTTTTCGCCGCTTACTGCATGAGGCCCTTAGACTGGTTGCCGCTTTAAGAGTCTCAGATAGCCAGAGTACACTCTCTGCTACTGGTAGGAGAAAGCAGTGCTGCTGAGGCTGTGTGCAGATCTTTGGTATTGGTCCCTGACCAGAAAAAGGGATACCCGATTTGAATATATGTAAATAGGCTTTCATGTGCTGTACTGTATTTTGGAAAGCTGCATTTTGCTGGTGCCCTGTTTTGGCTGAATAAAAGCCTTTACTTGATTTACCAACGCCAAGTCTCCTGGACTTATCTCAGCTTGCACCACCTGCAGTATATTGTGGGTGGCTGAGGGTGTTGTGTGGGTGGTGGTTGGATGAGTGAGTGAGTGAGTGAGTGAGTGTGTGTGAGTGAGGGTGGTGATTTTTTAAAATATGAAAAATATTTTCAGAGATTGATTGATCGCGTGTGTGTTGTGGTACATACTGAGTTTAAGGGAAAACTGATTATTGTGCAGTAAACAATACAACACATGGTTTGGGGATTAAGCAAACACATCCTGGGCTGTCTACATTATTGCTTATTGCATTCCAAGTGGCACACATCTTGCAGTACACTCCCTTTAAATCCACAACAATCAGCAAACAGAAAAGCAGCATGGGAGAAACAGCAGCACCAGCCACTCCCTGAGCTCCAGACATGCTTGTGGTGCATCACCCCTACCTTGGCGACTGCCGCAGCAAATATGTCTATGATTCTAGTTGTTTGCCACATCTGGCTGCTACATTTCTCCAATAGGTTTAGTGTCAGTGCCAGAGAGATAGGGGGAGATATGAAGATAGGGATGGGGGTGATATAAAAATTTGTCCATAACAATTGTGTTTCTTTCTATATTCTTTAGGCAGAGTCCATAGTAGTGCATTTCACTTTTAGGAACATATTGCCTCATTTGCCTCCATCTTTTGCTGTTACAATCAAATGCCAACCCTGAATGTGGTTGTAATGGATCCATTTTTTGGGGGGGATTGGACCTGTCGAATAAGTCAACGTGGAACATTGAGAAGTGTGTTTTTAATAACTCGCAGTAACCATGTAGGCATATGTTTTTGTGATGTTGACATGGTTTTGTCTGTATTAAGATTTGTAGATACAGTAGCCACTGAGGAACAAATTGCAGTTTTGATGGCTGAGGCTCCTGTAACCTAAAACAGTACAACTATTCAGGTAGTGGTAATACAAAGTGCAATAGAACTGAATACAGTATAACAACTCAGTACAATTTATAAGGCATATAGTACATATTTTCTACTGTAAGTAAGTAAGTAAGTAAGTAGGTAAGTAATACATTAATTTACTCCTTCCTCCAACTAGTTAATCAAGCCACTGTAGCTCAGTGGAAGAGGGCAAGCAAGAACATTCTTATTTGTTAGGAGAAGTGTGTTCTTGTTGGTGGGTGAGGGTGTTGTTGAGTGTGTTGTGGGGTGAGTGTGTCGTGGCTGGTGGGTGCTGAGTGGCATTGTGGGTGATGGGTGTGTGTCATGGGTGTTAAGTGGTGAGGGTGAGGTGAGTGGTGAGGGTATTGTTGTGGGAGGGTGTGCAAAGGGTGGTGGGTGGATGAGGACTGCTGTGGGTGGTAATGTTTTCTTACTATGACAAAATGTTATATTGTGTAATTGTAATAAACAATTTTATTTCAAAAATACAATTGTTAGAAGTGTTTACTTGAATGACCACTATAAAGTAATGAGAGTTTATATTGTTGTATTGTTCATTTCGTCTAATGAAGCAAAGAAGAATTTTAAAATAATTTATTTAACAGTAAACAATAACCATAAACAAAAGTACAATAAAATAATAACAACATAACTCAGTTGCAGGTGTATCTTTTTGTGATGTCGCTATTGATAGGTTTTTGGCTGTATTGTATTTGTAGATAGCAACAGCAGGAAGTGCAACGGTGCTGTCTGAGGTTTCACTAGTCTACAAAAAAAATCTTAATAAGCTTAAAAAAAACTTCTCCAGCTGAGAGGCAGTCAGGGTTTTTCTATATTTTTTTATTTCAAATTTTCAGCGCGCTCCCCCAGCATCTCTGAAAGGTGAATTGGCAAGTTGCCAAAAATTCCAGGCATTACTGAATGAATAATGCCCGGAATTCTAACCAATCAGAGAGCAGGTATTTCAATAATGCCCGTTTGAAAAGGTACCCGGGCGCTATCTCTATGGGCGTATTGAAGATGTAAAGATGTAAAAAAATGTGTGTATGATACTGCCTGAAAATAGTATTCTTGTGATGTCCTCCTGTGACTCGGAACCCCAGCAGGATCTATCTGGGACCCTTGTTAGCAATGAATACAAAAAAGAATGGGGGAGTACAGTTATAGGAAACGAGCAGTTAATATGTCTTACTGAACTGGTAATCGATATGGTAATTGACACATCTATTGAAGTGACAGTTCATGGAGCAGATTCCAAACGTAAAGGATATACATACATTGATGTGTGTATGTGGGTGGAGAGGTAAGAGAATAAATAACTTACACGGCCTTGTGTAAGTTCTTTCAAATCAAGGTTTCTTTGGGTTTCTTGTCTTCTTAGAGTGATGTATTCTTCTGCGGTCGAGACCTTCCTCCTTGGTGTGTTTTCAGCTTTCTACGTTCGTTGGATAAGTCCCTCCAGGAGGGTTTCCTCTCATGTAAACGGAAAAGGAGGTTAGGTTAAGGCAAATCTACAAAGGCTGCAATATGGGGAAGGGTGATATAGCAGTAGACCATTGAAATGCAATGGTATGATCAAGCACTCACACGGGCCAATGTGAGTCTTCTCCTATCTTGGTATCTTATTGTTGC
Organism: Ascaphus truei; assembly: GCF_040206685.1. Classification (NCBI taxonomy): domain Eukaryota; kingdom Metazoa; phylum Chordata; class Amphibia; order Anura; family Ascaphidae; genus Ascaphus; species Ascaphus truei. The sequence goes on along the minus strand of NC_134488.1, from coordinate 77,433,286 downwards.
CCGTTAGGACAGGGCCTCAGATATTGTTATCTGTGGATAACTCTCAAATGGTTGCAGGTAGTGATATATGTGATGAAGGGGGAATAAAAAACGATATAACACAATACTCACACGGGCCAGTGTGAGTGCACACTCCTAGTGGTTTCTTTACACTTCTGTTCTTTGTCGTTATGTACCCCTAAAACTGATAATGGGGGGAAGACAGACTAAATGACACTAAGGTCTACGGGATAAAAACTTTATTTGAATAAAAAACATACTATAATAATAAAAACAGGTAAAAAACAAAGAAACCAAAGGCTTCTATATGGAAATAAAAGCAAGGAGAGTAATAAGGTGGTTAGTGGTAGGGGGTCTCTCCTTCCGCGTCCGGATGGGGAGCTACGACTGCACCTCTGCCTCCTCTGAATATGCTGTGATAATGTCCCAACTGTAGAGCAGAGCACCGCGTTTCATCCGAAACTGGACTTTCTCAGGCTCGATAGATGTGGACCGGCTGTGCATATTTCCTTTTTATGTTGTTGTTAGCCAATCCATATCGCGTTGTGATTACTTGATTTACTTCCATCTGCGACGGGACGTCGCCATCTTGCAAGGTGCGCGCGCATCCTGTGATGTTTTGTCGGCGCTTTGCAAAGTTTCACTTTGAAATAAAGTTTTTTTAAATTTGAAGGGGAATTGTGTTGTAGTTTGCGTGCGCATCCTTTTGTTTACAGCGCAACCTCATACCCTCGTGGATGTCGTTGTAGATGTCCTTTGCAGTCGGGTATTGAGTTTAACCCAAAAAAGGCTAAAGTATGTAACTCTCACCCAAAAATGGCATGGAGGATGTTACTTTCACCTCAAAGAAATGTATATCTAAAGTGCAGTTTGTTTTCTGTATTGTTCTCTTTAAATGGTGCAAGCTTATTCATGTAATCTCAAAATTAAATGCAGTATTGTGTCAATTGTTGCTTATATAAAGTGTGTATATAAATATATTGTGTTTTGAAAAGAAAAATATATAATTAAATATTACTTTCCTTAAGTAATTGTGCATTGTGTTGATCCAAAAAATAAAAATAATCAAATAATTAAATAATTATGCTCTTTGTGATTATTATGTGCTCATAATCAGGGGTATTTTGATTAACCCTTTGGTGAAAAATAAATAATGATGTGATTATAATTATCCAGTGTTGATGAAAATCTTTAGATTAGAAGTGGTGTAAAAGTGATTAGTATTACTAATAATAGTAATAAAAAAATGTGTATTTAGGAGTAAAAATGTTTTTAAAGACAATTTTCGTCCTTGCTAGTTTAAAATCTATGGTATTGCAAAATATAAAAAGTTGGGGTGAACAATTACACCGTATGTGGATGAAAGTAAATCAAGTAATCACAACGCGATATGGATTGGCTAACAACAACATAAAAAGGAAAAGGCACAGCCGGTCCACATCTATCGAGCCTGAGGAAGTCCAGTTTCGGACGAAACGCGTTGCTCTGCTCTACAGTTGGGACATTATCACAGCATATTCAGAGGAGGCAGAGGTGCAGTCATAGCTCCCCATCCGGACGCGGAAGGAGAGACCCCTACCACTAACCACCTTATTACTCCCCTTGCTTTTATTTCCCTATAGAAGCCTTTGGTTTCTTTGTTTTTTACCTGTTTTTATTATTATAGTATGTTTTTTATTCAAATAAAGTTTTTATCCCGTAGACCTTAGTGTCATTTAGTCTGTCTTCCCCCCATTATCAGTTTTAGGGGGACATAACGACAAAGAACAGAAGTGTAAAGAAACCACTAGGAGTGTGCACTCACACTGGCCCATGTGAGTATTGTGTTATATCGTTTTTTATTCCCCCTTCATCACATATATCACTACCTGCAACCATTTGAGAGTTATCCACAGATAACAATATCTGAGGCCCTGTCCTAACGGGCAACAATAAGATACCAAGATAGGAGAAGACTCACATTGGCCCGTGTGAGTGCTTGATCATACCATTGCATTTCAATGGTCTACTGCTATATCACCCTTCCCCATATTGCAGCCTTTGTAGATTTGCCTTAACCTAACCTCCTTTTTCGTTTACATGAGAGGAAACCCCCCTGGAGGGACTTATCCAACAAATGTAGAAAGCTGAAAACACACCAAGGAGGAAGGTCTCGACCGCAGAAGAATACATCACTCCAAGAAGACAAGAAACCCAAAGAAATCTTGATGTGAAAGAACTTACACAAGGCCGTGTAAGTTATTTATTCTCTTACCTCTCCACCCACATACACACATCAATGTATGTATACCCTTTACTTTTGGAATCTGCTCCATGAACTGTCACTTCAATAGATGTGTCAATTACCATATCGATTACCAGTTCAGTAAGACATATTAACTGCCCGTTTCCTATAACTGTGCTCCCCCATTCTTTTTTGTATTCATTTCAATAATTTCGTAATTTTCTAGCTTTAGCCTATAATGTACAGTATGTCACATTTAAGTTTGGCCCTACTGTAACAAATTTGTCTCTTTTCCTTTACACTGTAGGGCGACAACGCGTCTGGTGGACGAAATCAGCGAGGCAATTGATAAGTGCTGTGCAGCAACAGTCAAGACTGTTCTAGAGAAAGGTTACAGTATCAGAGCATCTGAGACCAGCATCATGAGACGCCAAATGGCATGGAAATATGGACGTGTAAAGTAAGTGTTTTACTGTAACAAAGTACAGTACTGTACAGTATGTTGTATATAGTACTAAATAAAGTACAGTATACAGTAGTATTACCCCCAGCGAATACTTTATAATACAGTATAGTAATAAAGTTCTGTATATTGCAATAGTACTGTATACAGGATGTTGTGTCGTAGTTAGGACATTACAGGTAAAGTGTTGTACAGTACACTACTGTACTGTACATGAAGAAAAAAGGAATAAGCACTGTGAATGTAAAGATGAGGCTGGCAGCAGGTACAAAATTATTTATTAGGCATAACAGCCAAAATCTAAAGGCAGCAAAGGAATCCTCTGATGCGTTTCCCGCCTCTGGGGCGCTTAATCAAAGAATCCCCTGATGATTTTATTATGTACCCCCCCCCCCCCTTCCATCCCTCTGCTTTTCTTGTTTTTATCCCCACAATTTACTTGAAGAAAAAAAAAAAAAGTTCAAACACTAAAACCTCGTTAAGAGCTACAGTATAGTACAGTCTCCCCAAAAAGACACAACCAATGTTGTCAAATATTACCCTTCTCCCGCCCCCCCCCCCACCACCCACCTACCTATTGTGCTTCTGAGCAACTAGCAGCAGCTCTATCTTAATGCAAACAACAAAAAATGCTGTTTGGGGATTAATCAAATAGAAAACTGACCTAAGTCTTTACTCGCCCTGCACTGCAGTTGCATTCAGCATGAATCATCAGAACGCCTCTGGCCCTTCTCCCCCTGAGTTGCTGTGTCTAAACTGGGTGTAACGGAAGTTTTTAATATAATCTTGTAACACTGCATACATGCATTGTACAGAGCCATTATCACTGTCATTATTCTGCATGTGGATTGGGAAATTAGTAACACATCTGAATAAAATGTGCAGTAATCGCCCATTTTGCTTATCTTTTGTTTTTTTAACCAAAATTGCAAATCTGAATAAGTCATTCATACCCCATCAGTAGTCAATACTAGTCAGCTGTTACAGAAGTTCTGCCTACTGTTAATAGTATACTAGTGCACAATACAGTTACTTACTCTGCAGGTGTCTGGCCCCAGATGATTCTAGTGTCGCTATTGAATGTCACAGAAGCACTGTGTTTTTGGGTTGTTGTCTTGGAACAGTGACCCAATGTGAAGTATTCTGAAACATATCGTGTTGCCGCTTGAGCAATTAGGACCACCTGGAAGTAGGCTTTAGCCATGATACATGGGGATACAATAACAAAGTTATACTGTTTTAGTTAATGGGGAAAATAAAAAGGGACGTCAAGTTACTATATAGTTACTGTTCATAACCCAAAACCAAAGTGTGCTTACGGTCAAATATAACTAAAGGAAGTATGTACAGTAAGAATGGCACACTATTGCTTATAAAGAATATATATTAACAATGTTTTTTCTCCTTGGTGCTCACCCTCTGTTGACCCTGGTTGTCTCAAAGCTGGATCCGCGTATGTATGAATAGGTATTGGAGGTAGAGGAAGCACACAGGAGCCTTAGGTTGAGTTCAAACAAACTTCTGCTGTATTAATACATCAGTGCAGTATTAATACAACATACAGTAATGTTTTTGGACAACCTTATCCTTGCTTCAGACCATACATCTTACAAATGAGAGTCACAAATCAACTATAAATACCCCGAAGGGTTGTAAAATCACCCTACCCCCAACACCTGTGATTCAGAGCTGAGCAGCCACTGCAGCCTGATTAGTTCCTGATCAAGCGTCAGACGTCATCGCACATCATAGCATCATATGATGCTGCTGACGCGATGATATCATGTTGCTAGGCAACGTGCCATCTATATCAACAAAATAGAAAATAACCACAGAACATACAAAACAGCACAGCATTGCAGCAGTGCAGCATGTAAAACAAAACTTGGCATGCATATCACATAAGTAGTGCTAATGTAAGTTCAATTGTCACTAATACTAATCAGGAGTATTTGGTTTATTTTAGTCAGTGTTTTTAGGGGTGTGCAATTGTTTTGCCATTGCTTTCATCCTTGTTTTACACATTTTGAAGGTGGATCAATGTCAACACCTTGTTCGGGTAGAAACCACATCAAGCGAGCAGAACATCACTATAGGCTAATCAAGGTAAAGTATGCATTCCATTAAATTGGCATATACCTGTACCATGCATGTGCACAAATTCAATGAAACACATATGCGTTACATACAGTTTACATAGAACGCACATGTGCAGCAGTGTACCGATACAGAGACACAGGTTAATTAATGTATCTATTTCTTCTCGGTTATCTTACAGGTGAACATGTACAAAAGTCATCCAGAAGAAGAGGGTGGAAGAAAATAGTAGTACTGGAAGAAGATTGTATTATTTTCCCAAGTCTCTGTTGTTTCACTAATTTACTTTAATAAATATTTCATAATTTACAAAGACTGACTGTGTTTGTTATCTGAAGTTTCCTAGCACTGAAAGAGTGTATGGGAACAAGGGGTGTGTTACTGTCACGGGAGACTCCTGTGGCGGGTAGGATCTCGGTGGCCGGAACAGCAGGAGAATAGTAGGGGTCACAATCAGAGGGTCCGAGGCAGGCTGCAGACAGCGCAGTTGAGGGACAAGCAGGGGTCCGAGGCAGACGGCAGACAGCGCAGTCAGGTAACAAGCAGAGGTCGGCAACGAGGAGACTGGAACAGAACAGGGGAGCAGGAACAGGTCCGGGAGCAGGGACTGAGAACGGGGAGCAGGGACTGAGAACGGGGAGCAGGGAACAAACAGGGACAAGCCAGATACCAGCAAGGGCCTTTACTATGAACAGAATCAAATACAGGATTGGTACAGGAACAGATCAGGATCAGAGACAGAAGCATGTGCATAGGAGTCTGACTCAAAACAAAGGCAAGGGAACAAACAGGAAGCAGAAGCTATAAAGGACAGAGACAGGAGCAACAAGAAGACAGACAGACAGAGGAACCCCAGAGCACACAGAAGGCAGCAGCACACTCGGTGGACAAAGAAGAACTATGGCTAGGCAGGAGGTCTAGGAGACCCTGACAGTTACATTACACAGAGCAGTACAAAACGTGCATTACAGTAGCAATAGCCTTGGAATACTGTGCATTTTATTTAGGTTAAAGACACACTAGCACCGCCTATCATTACTGCAAAGTACAACGACAGCCGCAAAGCCCCATGTATCATCCGTGAGTCAGCCGCGGTCACGTGCCTGCTACATTCAAATAAATAACGTCAAACACTTGATTTTGCACGGTCATGGAAACAGGAAGTCTTGCTATATCTGTATAAGTAGTGACAACTGGAGAAGAGACATGTAATGAGTAGACAAAGAAGAAAGGAGGGCAAGTGATGTGCAAAGAGAACAATAAGCATTGGTCCTTATGAGTATGTAGAGAAAAAAGAACGGAGCAAAAGAGACACAAAAAGTAATCAATGGGGAGCAAAGTTAAATAAGGAAATAAAGGTAGTAGAGTAATAAAAAAGATAATTGAAAATAAGCTCCCTCTTGAATATGGAGAAATTTTACGGCAATGCCTATACAATGCAACACACTACTGATACAGGAGCACATGTTCCTCAGATTTCAACTAGTGGAGTTGTGGGAATATCACATAAAATTAATTCTATAGGGTTTTAAGTTCATCTCAATACGAAGCTACTGTATGCAACGTTTCCATTATTCTATTGCTCTGCATGAACATTTTCATTATCCTATTGCTCATAGAATGCACTTGTAATACATTTTAGCTTGAGTGTCAGTTCATTTTCTGTGACACAGATGGACTACATGAAAACTCTGAGGGAAAAAAAAGAACAGAAAAGTAGGTTAACCAACTCGCCAAGCAAAAGACAAAAAACAGAAATAATCAGAAAACAACATCAAAAAACATTAAACAACTGACTTAGGAACTGCTTACACCGCTGAAGAGAAACTAAGGTTGACTGGGCAGTCAGAATGACAGAGATCTTAGTGAGCAACCTACATTAACCTACATTAATCATCATTAACAGTACTGTACCTTTAACGTTCTTCGTGTATATGACAATGTGTTGATGATACGCTGTAGAAACCTGCTGAGGTCTGTCACAACATTTTTAGAATGTGTTCTGTTAAAAAAAAACCCTGAGGTGTTAGAGTGCACTAATCTTTAGAAAGGTTAATTTATTCATAGAGATTTTGACAGAGATGTATGGCCAAGCCAAAGACTCAGGCAACTCTTCCCGTGGGAGGGGGAAGTGCTAGTGTGGAGAATGTATTCCAGATAAAATGAGACCTGCTACAATCAGATATAAATGCATTCATTTATGGACCTAGCAGCATTTAAGGTGGTTTATGCCCATTTAATAGCCATCCACTCATTCCACAGAATATAGTGTATAAGGACAATAAAATAATATAATCCAACCAAATATTTTTCCATCTTCTGTCTCCTCCCCCCAAAAAATGACCACACTACAACGTATAATGATACAGCACTTTATAGTATACACCTAAAGAGCCAGCAACGTAGTTTTATTTTTTAAAGAAATATGTTTATTTTCAAGATTAGAGGGTATTGCTCGATGACTTCAATATATTACATTCATAATTATTTTTGCAGGTTTAAGGAACACATGTTGGCTGCACAGATGTACCGTTCACAGAAGGCTGTTATAATTTTATATACTTTGGGGCCTATGTACCAAACTAATGATGTTTGTGCTTCAACACAGTTCATAAATTTTCACTTGCTTCAAATTACACCAGCATTAAATGTAAGAAGGTTCCTAATCACATTTACCATATTTTATGCCAATCTGTAAGGTGCAGAGGTTAACCCCACCTCATACCTCACTCCTGTGGAATTTTGAATGCAAAGGAAGAGAAAACCTTTGATATAGCCAACATTTTGCTCTAAGTAGCATAGCATCTCCCCAAGCACTAACTGACACAAAGCACCATTAAATCAACACAAAGCTCCTATTTTGAAAATCAGAGGACCTGCATCTTGATTCAAGCCAGAAAGTCAGATTCATTGACATTGCTTACATATAGCACAGGGTAAGCCTGCAATAATAACAGCTTTACTTATGTCTTCAATTTTAACAGTTAACAATCCTATATTAAGAGATCATGCATAATCTTTCAGTTTTTTTTAACCTGGTGTATATTGGTACTATTCTGACGTAAGTAAATCATTTCGGCGCCAGCACCGCAGGTAAAGCATTGTAGCGATTGAACTTTATTTAAGCTATTTTTCAAGTATAATATGTATGTACTGATTAGCCAGATGGTTTTAACAGTACTTTCTATTATTCATTCTAAAACATTATAACAGATTCACAAAAACTAAATAATTATTAATCACAATATAATATCAGATTAGTCAAATTCCCTAAACCATACAAGCAATGTTGCATGTGCTTGTGACACTGAAGTGAACCATGGAACTTACTCTGTGCAAAATCAATTATACATTTCAACTGTATCTTCCAATAATTTCTGGTTTTTAAATCCTACAGATAACATGATAAATACTGGAAACTGCCAGTTGTTAAATTCAAAGAAAGCTTTGACCACACAACTACACACATCTAACACAACAGACTAATAGCACAAGAAAAATGCTTTGTTAAAAATTAAAAAAAAACACACAGACTTTCTCTTTTGATGCCGAACTGGGCAGACATACTCACCTTCAGCTCCGGTCCAAAGGACCTAGGGGGCTATGCACTAAGCTCAATGGCTTTGCGTTCTGATTTGGCCAAAAAGCTGGTTCGTTAAAAAGTGAAGCCGGAGACGCCCTGCACTAAGGCCTTGAGGCCATTTTTTAACGTACCTGCTCAAAATAGCTCAGAACAGCCACAGCGTACGTGTTGCTTTTTTTCCTCCTGCTAGCGTTCTGAACCTTTCCGTTCGCTAGCTGATAGAAAAAAAAGCCACATGTAACATTTGCATGAAGATTTGCCATCTCCATGCAAGACTGTTACAGGCGACCGTACACTAAATAAATACATTTTAATAATAGTGTACATGAGCAGGGGTCTCCTGAGCTGAACCGCATTGGTTTCAGGTCCGATGACCCCCTACTTCAGGAGATATAGGCCCCGTTATGGGGTGCCGGTATCCCCTGCAGTTTAAAGCTCCCGCGTCATGTGACCGGGTTATTTACATTCTGCAGGGGATACCAGCACCCCATAAAGGGGCCTGTATCTCCTGAAGTAGGGGGTCCTCGGACCTGAAACCAATGCGGTTCAGCTCAGGAGACCCCCTGCACATCTACACTAGTATTAAAACACACATAACAATAAACAATAATTCATTACCGTAGCGGCTATACGCTATGGTAATGAAGCAGCATTAATGTATTTTTAATAATAGTGTGCGGGAGCAGGGGGTCCCCTGAGCTGAACTGCATTGATTTCTGCCTCAGAGACCCCTTGCTTCCCGAGTTACAGGCCCAGGTATGGGGCATCGGGTGCCAGTGCCGCCGCCATCTTTATAGCGTCCAAGACGCGACGTGGGCTCTTAAAAGATGGCGTCCGCACTGGCACCGATGCCCCAAACCAGGGCCTGTAACTTGGGAAGCAGGGGGTCTCTGAGGCAGAAATCAATGCGGTTCAGCTCAGGGGACCCCCTGCTCCCGCACACTATTAATAAAAATACATTAATGCAGCTTCATTACCTTAGCGGATAGCCGCTAATGCAATGAAGGGGTTAAGGCACATTAGCATGTTTATTGGGGACAATTGCCCCCAATAAACAACACGCATCCCCCCCGCCCCCTAACACATACAGTACTGTAATGGGCAAAATTACTATTATCCACATATGGATAATAATGCATTTGCCCATTTTAAGTATATATAAATGACAATAAATACAATAAAAACATTTTACACTTACGTTTTACAGGCACCCACGATGAAGGCCGTCTTTATCCTCATCTTCATTCTGGCCATCCCTCTCCGGTGCTGCAAAACATGCACAACAATCACAATAGCCAATATAATGTCCCCTAACCCCTTAATCACCATAGCGGTTAGTCACCGCTACAGTCATTAAGGGGTTAACCCACCCTCACCCACCACTCGGGAGGCCTACATACCCTCCCACACTAACCCCCCACCCCGTGAGGCCTAACCACCCTCACCCACTACCCACAAGGGAGGCCTACCCACATTCCCTTGGGGCCAATACACCCCCCCTCCCCAACACATACAGTACAATAATGTGCAAAATAACTATTATCCAGATATGGATAATATATTATTTGCCCAATATGAAACATATAAAACATGCATAAATCAAAACATGATTTTTTTATCTTAAAATCACCACATTGCATGTTAAAATAAATTCAGCATCTATTGTAAATATAAGCCAACAAAACAGCAGCTCCACAAATGTCTATGAAATGTCACACAATTGCATAGAGTGTGTACATGATGCAATTAATCTGTGCATCATGTAACACTATGCAAAATATATGTACCAATAAAATACACTATGAACAATGTCCCCTAACCCCAATGCCATCATGAAAATCAAATAGAAACTAACCAACATCAATACAATTAGCATCAATCAATTAATCCATTTCCTCAAACAATTAAAATACAATACAAATCAATTATACAATTCCCTATTCAATTGCTAAAGCCAAACCATTGCCAAAACAATTCTAATTTAAAGTAACCACCATCATTCTAATCTAAGTACCATAAAGAAGCCAGTAACTAAATACAAATTACATTATTCACAACAATGACAAAATAAAGATGCTAAATACATTATCCATACATGAAAAGAACCTAAACATGAGCCAAACAATCAATTATTATCCCTGTATGTCTATCCATAAAGATAGATAAACATAACATACAGGGGTAATAATAGAGCATAAAATACAAAGCATTTACATCCAAAATTCACATACAATACACCCATTCAGTGTCCGTGAATGTATGTATATACATAGATACATTAACGGGCATTAAATGGGACTGAAAAAATAAAAGACACGATTCAAAAATCAAAAAAACCTGTAAAAGTGAATAGAATATACTTTTCTTTTGTTTACTCACCATTAGATGTCCACTCAACGAAATCCAAGTGACCCGGAAGCACAGGAACCAATCGACAGGTAAGCCATAAAATAAAAAACCATAACAAATCCACGTCTGTGTCTTCTTTCTTCTTTGGGGTCTTTTGGGGTCTTCTGTGGTCTTCTTCCGGCTTCTTCCGTCTTCTTACGCCACGCCCTTCTTCTTTTCTTAGGAGGGGAGATGTTCCCTTCTCTGCGACTAGCTTCAAAATGAGGCGACATAGGCTTTTATATGTTTTCCACGGTCCTGATTGGGCCGTGAAAAACATGTGATTTGGCAGAGCAAAAAAAAAAAATGATGACGTCATTTAAAGGTAATGAAAGCACAGCCAATCAGAATGGCTTTGCTTCAATTGCCTTTAAGATGACGTAATTAAAAGAAACATGGCCGGTCTCACATGGTACGGTAGCCAATCAGAGCGTGGGAACTCCATCCCATCTCTGATTGACCAAACATTTGACCAAAATGTGACGTCATAGGCCTATAAAAGCCTACTGTATGTCGCCTCATTTTGAAGCTAGTCGCCGAGGAGGGAACACCTCCCCTCCTAAGAAGAGAAGAAGGGCGTGGCGTAAGAAGACAGAAGAAGACGGAAGAAGACGGAGAAGACCCCAAAGAAGAAAAGAAGACCCCAAGACAGACGGGAAGGATTACAAATAGAAGAAAAAGACACAGACGTGGACTTGTTATGGTTTTTTATTTTATGGCTTACCTGTGGATTGGTTCCTGTGCTTCCAGGTCGCCTGGATTTCGGTGAGTGGCCATCTAATGGTGAGTAAACAAAAGAAAAGTTTATTATTTTTACTTTTACAGGTTTTTATGATTTTTCATTCATGTCTTTTATTTTTACAGTCCCATTTAATGCCCGTTAATGTATATATGTATATACATACATTCACGGACACTGAATGGGTGTATTCTATGTGACCTTTGTATGGAAATGCATTGTTTTTTATGCTGTATTATTGCCCCTGTATTTTATGTATATCTATCTATATGGATAGACATACAGGGTTAATAATTGATTGGTTTGCTAATGTTTATGTTCTTTTCATGTATGGCTAATGTGTTTATCAGCTTTATTTTGTAATTGTTGTGAATAATGTAATTTGTATTTAGTTACTGGCTTCTTTATGGTACTTAGATTAGAATGATGGTGGTTACTTTAAATTAGAATTGTTTTGGCAATGGTTTGGCTTTAGGAATTGAATAGGGAATTGTATAATTGATTTGTATTGTATTGTAATTGTTTGAGGAAATGGATTAATTGATTGATGCTAATTGTATTGATGTTGCTTAGTTTATAATTGATTTTCATGATGGCATTGCTGGTTAGGGGACATTGTTCATATTGTATTTTATTGTTATAGAAACCCTGTCTTCCCATAAGAAAAGGCACAAAAGCAGCAACACTCAGATAAAGCAAAAAGACATGTATTAGCAGTTACAAAACAGCACACTATAAACCCAACGTTTCGGTCCTAGGCAGGACCTTCCTCAGGGGGGTACAATTGTATTGTAATTGTTTGAGGAAATGGATTAATTGATTGATGCTAATTGTATTGATGTTGCTTAGTTTATAATTGATTTTCATGATGGCATTGCTGGTTAGGGGACATTGTTCATATTGTATTTTATTGTTACATATATTTTGCATAGTGTTACATGATGCACAGATTAATTACATCATGTACACACACTATGCAATTGTGTGACATTTCATAGACATTTGTGTAGCTGCAGTTTGTATATTTTTATATTTACAGTGGCTGCTGGATTTATTTTAACATGCAATGTGGTGATTTTAAGATTAAAAATGTATGTTTTGATTTATGCATGTTTTATGTGTTTAATAATGGGCAAATAATCTATTATCCATATCTGGATAATAGTTATTTGGCACATTATTGTACTGTAGGTGTTGGGGGGGGGTGAGGATGTATGTATTGAATGTATAGGCCAGGTTTATTTATTTTACATTCAGGGTTGGTTCCTTGGTTCTGCGTGAGACCTCTGGAGACCACCTGCGGTATCCTCAGGTATGTCACGGGTATCAGGCTGGTGGTTCCATGGGTGACACCTGCGGGGATGAACCGGTGGCCTCACATCTGTGGGGGCACCGCGGACCTGTAGTGTGCAGGGAAGAACCGGTGGTCCCACATCTGTGGGGGCACCGCGGACCCATTGTGAGCACTCGTGAGTCCCCAGACCCCCGTGAGAACCACCCGAGGCCCCGCAGACACCTGTGGGTCTGACCCGGGGCTCCCAGAAATCCACGGGCCTACCGTGGGGACCCAATTGTGGCCCACGGTGACCTGCGGAGACCACCTGGGGGCCATGGCGCTTGGCGGGACCCACCAACAGGCCTCCAGAACCTGTGTGAAACAAGTTGCTGGTACCCTGTAGGTCTGTCAGGTGACCCGCCAGGCCCGCCGGGGACTCGCGTGGGGCTGGGGTATGAACCCTGTATGTAAAAGGATAAATCATGTATTTATGGGGGGGCACAGGGGATGGGTTATGTATTTAATAAATAGAATGATGTTTATTGTGGGGCAGTGTGTTGTTTTTTTTGTGGGTACTGGGGATGGGGGGAGGGTGTATTGGCCCCAAGGGTATGTGGGTAGGCCTCCCTTGTTGGTAGTGGGTGAGGGTGGTTAGGCCTCATGGAGTCGGGGGGTAGTGTGGGAGGGTATGTAGGCCTCCCGAGTGGTGGGAGAGGGTGGGTTAACCCCTTAATGACTGTAGTGGTGACTAACCGCTATGGTGATTAAGGGGTTAGGGGATATTACATTGTCTATTGTAATTGTTGTGCATGTTTTGCAGCACCATAGGGGCATGGGCAGAATGAAGATAAGGATGAAGACGGCCTTCATCGTGGGTGCCTGTAAAAGGTAAGTGTAATATGTTTTGACTGTATTTATTGAATGTTATATGTATTTAAAATGGGCAAATGCATTATCATCCATATTTGGATAATAGTAATTTTGGCCATTACTGTATAGTATGTGTTAGGGGGGTGTATTTAGTTTTAATTCTTGTTTATTATTTTTGGAGGTGCAACATTGGTACCGCAGGCCCGCAGGTAACCCGGGACTCCCGCGGGGACCCCGGGACGGCCGCGGGGACACCCGGACTCCCGCCGGGACTCCCACACTACCGTGGGGACCCCCGCACTCCCGCGTGGTCAGCCAGGGACACCCGCGCGACCCCCGGGCTCCCGTAGGGTCAGCCGGGGACACCCGCCGGCCTGCTGTATGGGTTTTGCGCATGCAAAAATAAAAAGCAAGAATTTTTTCTAAGCAGATTTCTTTGCGTCTACTCTGACCTGGCGTGTTCTGATCAACGCAACTTTCGCGTACGCTAAGGTTGCGTTGCTTAGTGCATCCCGCTTAAGGGCAGAATTTAACGCAAACAGGGTTGCAATCGAGCAAAGTTGGACTTAGAAAAAATTCCAGAAAAAAAGTCATTTTTAGATCGCAAAGTGCCTTTTTGCGTTGCTTAGTGCATCGGGTTGAGCAAAAAATCACGATCGAAGAGCACTTTGCGGTCTAAAAGTGACTTAACGGAGCTTAGTGCATAGCCCCCTTTGACTCTTTTTCTATGTTCACACATTTTTTCCCACCCACACATTTATTTATTCGAAATCGCTTCCTTCAGTATTTAGTTAGAGTAGGCTAGCATTTTTTTATCTGCTTAAACATTTTTCGCCAGTAGGTTTGCACCAGCCACTAACACACTTGTTCTGAGACAAGATGGCATTTGACACCATGGATTCCTTGAAGGCCCCAGCACAACACCGGTTGGGATGAGAAGGAGAACTGATGGATGTGCATCAGACTGCTACAAACCTAAATGGAAAATGAAGCACCATTGGGTTGCAAAGGCCACAAACTGAGGACACAGAAGAACCACACCATCAAATTAGTTGGTCACAGTCACAAGATGAGGCTCGTAATAGGGATTCTACACACCAGCTGCAATCCATGCCTGGATGCCAGCTGCCCTCTACATAACATGACTGATTACTGCCTTACCCCTGCCAACTATGCTGACCAAAGTGGAGTGCCAGCCTTGGCAAAGGAGTGTAGCTTGCACCCAGAGGAACCACTAACTGACAGGGACCAACACAACCCCGAGAAAAAAGAGCTCTGCTGGCTGGAGTGGAGGAACTTAGCACTGTGAAGAAAATCAACATTTGATGTTGGATGGGTAAGGAAAAGGATACAGATGCATCACAACTATTCAGATTGTAGCACTACAGATGCTCTCTTTGGTCAAACTTCTACTGGACTCTCACTACAACTCCCTGTAATTTGAATTCTCACTCTCAACAATAAGTTGCTGATCATGGTGAACCTGGTTGAACACAATATCAATCTGACAGCTAAAATAGACGCTCATGAAAACTGCTCCAGATGAAAAACCTAAACCTTGTGGGGAGTCATTTGTTTCAAGGGAACTGCCCAAGATACTAAACTTCCTGAAGGAACACTTTCTCTATAAGTGGAACACACACACAGATTCTCACCATCCTCAAGCAATTACTCACGATGACCTATCATAATGAAATGTCTTAACTTCCAAAACAAAGGGTAGTAATTCCTAAGGCTAAGGCCCCGGTATCTCCGCTGCAACGCGCGCCCGCGAGATTGGCGGCGCATGCAGCTGATTACCTGGTCTGCAGTTCACTGCAGGAAGAGAGACCGGGTGGGCGTGGCGGGGGAGTGACGGGGGCGCGGCCATGACGTCACCCGGCAGGTTCGCCCTCATTGGCTGAACCGCCGGGGGGCGTGCCGTATCGCTCGACGCGAGTCCTGCTCTCAATTCTATTGAGAGAAGGAGCAGCTCTCACCCCAGCGCTGCGGGCCCCCCTCGCAGTGGGCCCGGCGCCATTGAGGGGAGGGCTCTCGTCCGTGCAGCGTCCGCCACAGCGGACGCTGTAGTAGGCAGCGGGGTCAAGGCCTAACTTGTAATTGCCAAAACGTGCAGTTTGTACAAAAAAATCAAAGGTGGTGCTCAACGCTAGAAATAATTGTAGTGATTAAGAAAAGTCCTTTTAATAAATGTTCACAAATGATAGTGGTGTCTATTTACAACACAACAGTGCAGACAAGAGTGTTTGACAATACAAGCACAATAGATGAAACTTAGATAATAAAGTATAGTGCAATTTATGTGCAAAATACACAAAATATATAAATATACTCCTTCACTCGAACCCTGGAACAGGATATGTATCACATTATCCACAACAATACGTATTCACAAAGCATGGGAGCAGGGGACATGTACCATGGAGAAAGAAGAAAAAAACTGGCATAGAGTAGTAAAGTAGGGATCAATGAATAATCTATGGTTGTAGATCTCCAATACTTATACTCACAAACCAGCAGTATCATGGGGTATATCCAAAACTGTGGCAGGTGTAGGTAACAGTGTAGTACACTTGTTCTGATCACCATGAAAAGAAAGGCAATAATAGTGCAGATTGTACTATAAAAGTAATTTATAAATAGGGTGTCACTCCAGATTCGAGGCTTACATTAGGACAGCATAAAAAAGGCAATCGTGTTTCCTCAATCGGTGATTCCCACAAGCGAGGTGAGTTGCGTTCTCACCACACTTCACAGGACTGTGTCTGCCACTGACGTCACTTCCGGATCCGGTAGCGGCCACCTGGGAAACCGGATGATGCTCTCTCCAGCACTGACCCTCTCTCCAAAGTCACCGATGGGGCTGGCAGCGAACTCAACGCGTTTCACTGTCAAACAGCTTTGTCAGGAGTTTCTGGCCCCTACCTACACCTGCTCAGCTATATACCCCATCTCATTCCTAATTTTTAAATGCGTCACAGTTGTCTTCAATCAATAGGATGGGAAATCAAGGCATCTTATTTTCCAATGTATTAAATCTAATCACAGTCTGGCAGACAATCTAATGCACATTACACAATATTACTATCACACTTTTATACATAAGAGTAATAAAATACAAAATACTAAAACAATATACACAACCATTAAGAAAATAAAAATATAATGAAGACATTTAAATGTGTGTATATATTGCATTGAGCCCCACAGTATGTCCAAATAAGTGGATTAATATTTATAGGGCTCAATCATACCTATCAAAATTAGCTATGCTTTGAACCCCGAAATCAGGGGTCTTTAGTCCTATATAATCCTCATATAGGGAGGATATAAGGGGAAATAAAAGAATAAAATATAATAAATAAATAAAAATCAAATTAAACAGAAAGAACAGACATTAGAATCATTCCTACAGTATATACAATTGTAACAGTGAGTGTCAAATGTAACAGTGAGTGTCAGTGGAACCATTACACTACATCAGTGTGTTTACACTCATTAGCCAACTGGCAAGATTTGGGTTTGACTCATTATATATATCCACAATCTAGTCACTAGGTGGTGTTATTGCTTAATTCCACCATTGTATTCCCTAGTTTTGGTCTAGGGTAACATACATACAGTACTTATCAGTGGAGACCAGATTTGTGAGGGCTAATTTAATAACTTCTTAATTTATGTCACTATTTATGTGACTAGATGTTCATCGTTCGGTGTGTCATATATGTTATGTTTCGTCTCATTTTATTTTAGATATACAACCATTAAAGGTTATGTTTTAAATCTCTCATTATCCCTAATTATACTGTATGAGTGCTAATTCAAAAAGGGGTCTTTTTACTTGCTTTGGTAAGTTTTTGTTGCTATACAAACCTATACTCTTGGCACCATTTACCTAACAGAACAGACTGTAGTAAGAGCATTTCCCCTTCTTTCCCCCATCCCCTTAAATTACAGTAGCTGCAAAGGAAAACGAGATCTTATCTTGCATTGAAGGGGCAATAGATGGAAAGGAAGTAAACATAATGAGGCCGCTTTACAAAGCATTTGTAAGACCATACCTTGAATATGGAGTACAATTTTGGGCACCACTCCTTAGAAAATACATTATGGAACTAGAGAGTGCAGAGAAGAGGCACCAAATTAATAAAGGGGATGGACAATCTAACTAATGAGGAGAGGCTAACTAAATTAGATTTATTTACATTAGAAAGGAGTCGTCTAAAAGGGGCTATGATAACTATATACAAATATATTCGGGGACAGTACAAGGAGCTTTCAAAAGAACTATTCATCCCAAGGGCAGTACAAAGGACTCGGGGGCATCCCTTTAGTTTGGAGGAAAGGAGATTTCACCAGCAACAAAGGAAAGGGTTCTATATAGTAAGGGCAAATCAAATGTAGAATTCATTACCCATGGAGATTGTGATGGCAGATACAATAGATTTGTTCAAAACAAGGTTGGACATCTTTTTAGAAAATAGAGGTATACAGGGATATACCAAATAATTAAACTTGGAAAGAATGTTGATCCAGGGAGTAATCCGATGCCAATTCTTGGAGTCAGGAAGGAATTTATTTTTCCCCTTATGAGATATCATTGGATAATATGACACTTGGGTTTTTTGTTTGCCTTCCTCTTGATCAATAAGTAAGTATAGATATAGGATAAAGTATCTGTTGTCTAAATTTAGCATAGGTTGAACGTGATGGACGTACAGTAGCGGCCGCCTTTAATCTCCTGCGGCCGTTTCCTCGCGATTTTTTAAATCGCGGGCAGATGCGGCATGTTTTCAGCCGTTTTTGGCGACGTGGGCGCTTTCAATGTTAAGCACCATTAGCGCTGTCTGGGAAATGCGGCTGACGCGCTGCAAACTCTGTGACAAACGGAAAACATCCCCGAATTTTTTCGGGGATGTAGGAGGTTAAAAGGGGCCGCAACAGTATGTCTTTTTTCCACCTCATCTACTATGTAACTATGTAACGTGTCTTTATTTGGTATAAAGCAACATATATTTACAAATTCCAGTTGAGGATCATCAAGACACTGTTTAACCAGTTAAGACATGGATTGTTCTTTATGAACATTTCCTTTGGTTGATTGAATTATACAAAAACACACAGAGTGGCCAAGAGAGGTCACTAAAAGTCCCTCATAATTGCACTCATTCCTTAGTCTAATGTAAGTCCAAAAGTGTCAGTTAATTAACTGGTACCAATAATATGATGCTAATGTGTAGACCAACAGGGAAAATAACCACTAAAACTAATCCATAGCTAGACAGACAATATTAACAACTTTAATACATATTAAAACAAGACGAAATGCATAAAATTACAACTAATATACAAAAACTAAACCTAAACCTAAAAAGGTCCCCTAATGGGTGAATAAGGAGCAGTAGGGCGATGATAGGGGTTAATATGACCTATATTGATATCCCCATGAGATATATATATATATATATATATATATATATATATATATATATATATATATATATGGAGAGAGGTCCAAAAATATGTTAACCCGGCTAAATAGCCCCACCTTACCTATATGCAAAGTAATCACTATAAAACATGGGAAATCCCACATTAAGGAAAACTGAACACACTGAATAGATGGCACTGCTATAACACAGCTGAATCACTCGGTACTGCAATCATGGTAACTACTATGAGTAGAACCCGGTAAGTTTGTGATGAATCTGATGTCATTGGTAAACGAGTGTATTACTTAGGGAAAGTATGGAAAGATAGTACAATACTTAAAAAAAAAAAAAAAAAACATGTCACACGGTACACCAGCTAATCGGATTGGGGTGTACCATTTGACACTCAAAGTTGATATAAGGCCTTTTTAAGAACAGCCCCATTTAATTTGAAGCCACGAAGACGACGGGACAACATCCACCCCTTTGGATTGCATAACAAATAAAGAAGAAAAGAAAGAAGATAAGAAGGAAAGACTTACCAGATGTTGAGAACTATTGCGTCAAGGATGAAGAGGTTGCTGCTGGACTCGGAATCGGAGGGTGAAGATGTCAAAAGTAAGAAAAACATTGAATGTATTTTTTTCCATTGCGTATTTTTTTTTAAATTTTCCCATTGACTGACAATGTGATTATCTATGCCCCTTTCGGGCTATAGATAAACATAGCGACAAGCAATGCATTTTTTGGAAAAGGCTTCTTTTTATTTAACTGTTGTGTATTTCTGGTGTTTGGGAAAATCACAGAAGAAAAAGTCTCTGTATATTGAACTCAATTAAGATGTGAGGTAAATGGAACTGCGTTAAAAATTTACTTTTAATACACAAGTTGAAATAGGGTCAACTAATAGAACATGGACTTAACAGTAAACTAATATATACAGTGAAGCACCCACAAAATAAGAACTGTGTGTCTGAACCAAATAAATGGGTAGATATTGGTTATAGTAGTAACCGCTAAGGTAATGAAGGGGTTAACTCCTCCCGTAACCCTCCCACGAGGCTTAATCACCCACCATGGGCCAAATACCACCTTCGCCCACCCTCGCTACCTACAATAAACCAGGCACTAGTATTTAACCCCTTGATTGTCTTAGCGGTTATCCGCTAAGGTAATGAAGCTGCCTGTAAAAGTATTTTTATTGCATTGGATTAAAGCCGGGGGCCTCTGGAGCTGATCAATCCGGGGGCATCAATCCGATGCAATAAAAATAGATTTTTTACTAAGTCCTACTCACAAATCCCATCTCGCCACCCATCTCATCGGAGCAACTACAATAGCATGATTTTATTAAAAATGCGAGTTGGAGCTGTTTTTCAGCTCCTGCTTGGTGTGTTTGAGCAGGTTTCTGCGTACACAAATTAAAGTAAGTGGCCTGGAAAGCTTTGGGTGATATGCTTGCAACAATGCATTTGTTGAAATGTAACCTAGCAACATGGTCTTATCCATACAGTAACCTGCTCTGATTAAATAATGAAATCTACAATGCAGACATACAGTATATGCCTTAAATCTGTACATTGCATGGGGACACTTGATTAGTACTCTTCAGAGAGGAATCTGGTTCGTGCACAGTCTTAATTTAGGAACAACTGAGAAGTCTTTGTTTTTATAATTCAGAAGTTGTTTAAGGGTTCTTTAGATGCAATTGTTTTTTTGTTTGTATATCTTTTAATCTCCATATAAAAAAATTGCATGCATCTTTTTTTTAGCCAACCGCCGCCGCAACCAGTCTAGCAGGCGTATGATTTTGCCATAACCACATCTCTCAAATGATGTACTCTGGGTTTGTCAAAACAAATGTATTTGCTCTATATATACACAGTCTTCGATAAAAGACATTTAAAACAAAAGCAAAACAAAAACCTCATTACAGAAAACATTTTCTCAGTAAAATGTAATCAAATGATGCTCTCACAGGCACATAATCATAAAATACACATAAAATCAGTATGAGGTCATGGTCCTGTCAGGCTGCAAATGTTTATGTATGCTAAACCCACCGACAGTAAAACGTCTTCCAAAGATCTTCCAAACAAGGAAGGACATCTTGAGCCTGTATTCCACAGAATAGTATGATGAATGAATCTTGGTTAGTATTGTGCCTTGTGAGCTTTCATGACCCCAAAGAAGTAGATGGGTAGGTAATTTTGGTGCTTTAAAATAATCTATATTTCACACAATTTACATTGTGTATAAAGCAATGGGCAGAACCATGTAATTGGAAGGGTGAACTGGTTGTTGCATCAGAAAAAAACTCCTAGTAATAAGCAAAAGGCTTCACACGCTACATCAATTTGTCAGTGTCATGCACTCCAGTGGTTGATGTTAATACCTAATGCCTAAGAAAAAGATCTTACTTTCGCTGACTGGTTGTATACCTCTCCCAGTGGAGTCACAAGGGCTGCCTCCTGATGCATGTAAAAAAAAATGAAACACACATATCTAGTTAAAACTAGAATACATTTCTATTTAAGTATTCCATTCCAGGTTTATTTTTAGACTTTTGCATTCAATTAACCAGTATCATGCTGTCTATAGATTGCAATCATTATTCCTAAATGTCAATGACTTTCTAATTACAAGTTAATCAAAGGCTTCACAAGTATTACTACATTCATAACAATATGCAAGGTACACTGGTTAAAGTTTCCTAATGCATACTGACTCTACAGGTTCCTAAGACTTAATGGAGACTTTGTGAAAGAATCTGGCGTGCTCTTGAATTCCTCAGGCTTGGCACTGTCTGACATTTTGTTTCACATCTCATCATTGGATAGAAGGTTACTATGGAAACATATTTACAGCCATATGAGGCAAAACTATATAAATGTACAATCCAACTACTAGTCGGAGACTCTCTTTACATTTATCTTACAGAAACTCTGGGTGTACAGTTCTCAATGAATGCACACAGAGTTAAAAAGAAATTACATTAATGTAACATGTTCAGTCATTAGTAATTCCTTAAACATTTTAAGGTCAATTTCTGCCCCTGCCTCTTTCCATTTGGCATTGATTTCGGAATTAAGGTATTTGAGAACAACATCTTAACTTCTGTTCGTAGATTCCCCTACTGTACTCATATTACTATTTCTGGTGTTTCCTGTGACACCAACCTATTACAATTAGATTATTAACCTTCCTTTTTCTACAAGTTATCAGATCCATGAAGGCTCCTGATCGTGATCATCTACCATCTCTATCCTCTTGAATACAGTTAATACAAGAGGGAACCATACAAATTACAGTATGTTATCGGATAATAGCTAATGTGTTGGCAAGTATTTATTATTACACTGTTCCAAGATTAAACATACAGTGAAATTCTGTGTAAAAAAAATATAAATATTCTGCTCCAATAATCCATTGTTACGCCGTTGCTGCCTGCAGACCAGACTCATCCCTTTTACTGAGGTGGGGAAGTATATGTGCACGCACCCGCAGCAGAAGGAGCGTGTCCGGAGTGTGGTGTTTTGGCGTTGCCAGGCCAGGTGTGAATAGGTGTAGCAATACTTGCCTGTACAGAAGAGACGAAGTCGTTGCCGTTAGTCAAGGTCAGGGAGAGAGAGGTCCGGGAGGTCGAGGTCCAAGCTGTAGTCGAGGGATGAGAGAAGCTGCAAGGTCAAGTGGAGCCGGGGTCCAGAGCATGAGAGGAACGTCTGCAAGCCGGCTCGGAACCTGAATAAAGAAGAGCAAAGGGAGAGCCAGAATAGACGTCCGTAAGCAGAGACTATGTCGAGCGATGTGGGAATGGTAAGACAGGCATTATATAGTGCAGCTGGCGAATAGGAAGAGGAGGCAGACCTGGAGGAGTGTATGGAGCTGTCCTGGATAGGCTGCCTAGAGAAGAATGCAGGTGAGCAGTCTTAGAGCATGATTGTAGACTGTGTGTGTTTGGGGGCGGGGCCTCACTGCAGGAGCAGTGAATAAATTAAATAGATCCGGCGCACGCTCCGTAACGAGGGGGAGCGCGCGTCCATGAGCAGCAGCAGCCGCCATAGGCCTAGCCACCTGCGGAACAGCAGCCGCCCACCGGGGACGAGGAGGGAGTCCCCCAACCACGAGGACCGGATGGGACCGTCGAGGGGGGCGCCCTGCAGAAGTGGGCGCAACATGAGGTGAAGTGAGGTCACGCTGCGGCCGTCGTGACCCCAGAATCCTCACAGTACCCCCCCTTCAGGGTCGGCCTCAGGACGATCCTCCCAAGGTTTAGACGGAAACTTCTTTCGGAAACGTTTGAGAAGCCCAGGTGCATGAATGTCTTTAAGAGATACCCATGATCTCTCTTCGGGTCCAAAGCCCTTCCAATGGACCAAGAATTGAATCTTACCTTTCGAGAGGTGGGAATCCAGTATGGCTTGGACCTCATACTCTTCATTGCCCTGTATGATAACTGGGTCTGGTCTCCGAGTGTGGTCCGGAAAGAGAGGACTGGAAATGAACGGCTTGGGAAGAGATGTGTGAAAAGCATTAGGAATTCTCATGCTTTGAGGTAATTGAAGACGGAAGGCCACCGGGTTTACCTGCTCCACGATAGGAAATGGCCCCAGAAACCTAGGTGCCAATTTAGGGGAAGGGGTTTTGAGGTGGATATTTTTAGTAGACAACCAAATTTTGTCCCCTGGTTTGTAGTTGGCTGCAGGTCGGCGACGGCAGTCAGCCTGGATTTTAGAAGACAGGGAGGCCTTTTGAAGTGCCTATTGAATTCTAGCCCAAGAGTCCTGTAGGAGGGAGATGTGTTCATCCACAGCTGGAACTCCAGAGGAAATATTGGAAATAGGTAGGCGAGCCGGGTGAAAGTTGTAATTAATAAAGAAAGGATTAATTCCTGGAGGAATTAAAGGCATGCTCAGCCCAGGAAAGTAATTCCGCCCAGTCATCCTGGGAGTCAGAGACAAAGCACCTTAAATACTTCTCGAGAGATTGATTAACCCTCTCGTTCTGTCCATTAGATTGAGGGTGATATCCCGAAGAGAATTAGTAAGCAAAGCCCAGTCTTCTGGTGAAGGTCCTCCAGAATCTGGAAATGAAGTGAGAGCCACGATCCGATACGATGGAAGTGGGTATGCCATGGATCCGGAAAATTTCTTTGGAGAAAATATCGGCTACGGTGGGTGAGGAGGGTAATCCTATGAGAGGAATAAAATGTGCCATCTTGGAAATCCGATCCACCACTACTAGAATGGTGTTCATGCCATTCGACCTAGGCAATTCGACAATAAAGTCCATGGATATGTGGGACCTGGGGCGCTCCGGGATAGGTAAGGTCAAAAGAAGACCATGGGGTCTCTGGCGAGGAATCTTATTGCGTGCACATTATTAGTATGTGTGAGAGACAGCTGTGTGTGCACAGTGATACACATACACACTCTTTCTTCACTTGCTTTCAGTTACCCTTTGACACCTCCAGCCATAAATCTCATCCACACCGGGGGAAGGACCAGCACAGATAACATTCCAAGAGACACTGTTTTTAAGTAATCCTTGCTTCATTCATTGTAACATCGCCGGAAGAAGAGATCAGTGTATCTCGAAAGCTCGCACAAATAAAAGCATTTCGTTAGCCACAGAACGGTATCATCTATTTATTTTTTGATTATATATATATATATATATATATACACAATATATATATATATATATATATATATATATATATATATATATATATATATATATATATATATATATATATATATATATATATAATTCAAAAATAAATAGATGATACCGTTCTGTGGCTAACGAAATGCTTTTATTTGTGTGAGCTTTCGAGATACACTGATCTCTTCTTCCGGCGATGTTACAATGAATGACCTCTGTCTACCAGAAAGTGGAAGTGGTCTGCTTTTAAAGGATGACAGGGGGAGGAAACTGGTATGAGCACTCATTTTGCTGCTACAAGCCGAACAGGCACAAAGCTGGCTATGGTATAACAGAACAGGGACAAAAATATTCACTGTGCTATCTGCCAGAGTGCAAGACATAAACTGAATTTAAATACTTTATTTTAAAATAAATAAAACTCTAAAAACTGAGGGACGTGACTCCTCTGACTTCCCACAGCACACAAAGTGTTATTGGGTTGACAAGTCTAAGGCACCTTATAAGGAATGAGCTGTGGTGTCAGACCCAAGAGGATCAGAAGTTGAACATATACAACCTCGTTTAATCAGAACAGCAGCTCTAACAGTGTGAGCTAAACTAGCTGTCTAGCACCGCTGTCACAGCATACTTGGGTTTGAGTTATACTTCTCATTGAATGCTCTTACCTGTACAAAACACTTTACCCTCTTCTGTGCTAGAGAAGCATGTCTAATTAGCAGTCTTCTGCCATGAGACACCTTCTGGTGTGGGAAGACACCATACAGTCCATTTCTTTGAATAGTCTGCAACATATTCCAGCACCGTAAATATAGTATATATGGCCCACTTAATCCTTCAAAAGATTAGAAACACTAACTCAAGTCACCAGCTCACTTTGTTATATTACTCATCTATCTGCATCTGCTTTATTTGCTGTACGTCATCTTGTTTTTACTTGTGTGTGTCAGAAAACCTGTGTTTTATTTAATCTCACCTAGCCTCAGTAACTCATATATCCCTGGGAGGTATGGTAGTAGTAGATATCGGTGCACTGGTAGCCATCAGCTGGTTTAGCTCTCACTACTAAAGCTGCAGCCCAGCATGAAATGGTTTTCAGTTGTACTCATGTTGGATCTGACACCATTCTAGACATTAGGTTGGTTCCTTAGGCTTCTCAACTCTATATAGTTGGTATTGAAATCCTTTTATGAAGTGTTGGATGGGTTTCATTTAAATATACTTTGCATATCTGCCACCGGGTACCCCAGGTGTGCTCCTTTTTCAACACAGGTAAGTCTCCCTAATTTATTTGGTGGGAGATTTGTGAGGATATATATATTGTACAACTGGAGACTACTAAATTGAAAGTCTTCTGCTCACTCTCTCTCTCTCTCAACATTCGGCTTCAAATTGTTAAAAATTGGGCCAGATTGTACACAATGGCGGATTTTTTTTTTTTATTACTTACATTTTTATTGAGCATTTTTTTTACATACGAAATAAAAATTAACAAAACATAAAACAGATAAAGGGGGGTTCGGGGCGGGGGGGGAGGGGTAGCATTTGTAGAAATATGGCATTGAACACAACAATTTGATTATCACATGTATCACCCTGTTCCAAATATTCTAATCTATATATGGTGATATACCTGCATGGCGAAACCAAGGAGCCCAAATCGCAGAGAATTGTGAGGTAGAGCCGTTCAGATAGGCTGAGAGTTTTTCCATATAAACTATATGCCAGATTTTGTTATTTATTTGGTTTAAGGATGGGGGGGCAGGTTGTTTCCAATTTTTGGCAATTGTACACCTTGTAGCATTTAACATTTGGGCTAGTACTCTAGCTTTTTTTCGGGGAATATTGGCCATTGACTTGCCTAGCAATATATATACTGGGTCATGTGGGACAGTGATTTCTAGGATCTTGTGTATTAAGGTGAACACTTCCGTCCATGATTGTTGGATTTTGGGACATGCCCAGAATATATGCAGAATATTCCCCACTTCACCACAACCACGTCAACACAGAGGGGAGACCCCTGGGAGAAAAGAGTGCAGTCTGGCAGGAGTCATATACCATCTGAATATTAACTTGTAAATGTTCTCTTTTATAACAACGCACGATGAATTTTTGGAGGCAGCTTCCCAGATGTCTTTCCAAGTATCGAGATCTATACAGACGTTAAGATCTTCTTCCCAGGATACATATAGTTATCGGGGGTTTGATTGTTCTTGGTAGAGGATAAACTTTGATATATAATTGCGGATTTTAATGAATTTGCTCTGTTTTTTAGTACCCAATCCACAGACAGATTTTTTTTTGGGGGGTGGGGGGGTGGGGGGGGAACGATTTGGTCTAAATAATTAGTTGAATTCCGGGATACAAATTTGAACTGGTTCACCCACATCTAGTAAGAACCTCAGTCCATAGTTTATATACCACTGAATGACTGAATGCTAGTGTATATTATCAGAATACAATATTTTTGTATATCCCCTTCACCAGTGGCCCCGAAACCTTGCAGCTTTTTGTGACAATGAAGTGTCCGTTTTGCTGTATGACATGTAATGCACGGATCGGATTAAGTTATAGATATTTTATTCAGCAATACATGGAGCTTTTGATTCTTCTACCAAACGTGACTGCTGTTCATCAGAGTATTTCTTTCAAGGACCTATTGGTATCAGTTCAGTGGAGGTATGTGACCAGAGCACTGAAAAAGTTCTACTAAATCAAGAATGGGGTGACAGCTGTACTTTTGGATCCAATATATACCACTGAATGCCAGTGTATGATATCAAGATACAATATTTCCTAATATCAATCCTCCCTTACAAGCAGAGGTTCCTTTTCTTTGGTTAGTAAATAGCTCATCGAAAGAGTTAAATGTTCAGAATGTTCACATATCGTTGGAATCAACCTATTCATAATTGTATTTATCAAGAAGTTTCAATGCTTTTCCCTTTGAACTACATGATTTTCTGCCTGGGGCTTGGCTATTTAGATTTTTCCTGAATGTTTCGCTGATGATATGTTGTTATTCCACTTATTTCCAGCCCCTAGGAGTCCTTTATCCAAAACTAAGCAAACATTGAGTTAAGGAGTAACACTGCTAACTCGTCATGCTTTTACATTGGGCAGATGTTACCACTTGGGCCTCCTTGTAAACAAGACACAGAGATGGCCCAGATTGTATTACCTTGCAAGAATATTTTAAAATAAATAGAATGATGGTTGGTATGCTTCAGGTGAATTAGCATGATTAAAACTGTCAGTTTAAAAAGTCAAAATAAACATAGGTCTTTAGGGATCCATCATATTGTAAACTAACCAAGACATGATGCTGGAGATCTGAGACGTTCAATGTACAGTAAAATGAATTATGGCCAGGTCACTAGAAAAAAACAGAATCTAAAATGCTTTGAACTTACTAATCTAGAGAACCTTCACTGTGTTTATTTCTAGAATGACTTCAATGATAAGCTACCCCTGGGGAATTTGATCATATTGAAATGGAGGTTTGTGGAGTTTCAAATTCTCTAGTGTAATAAATATGTTTCTATTTTTTTTTTATCTTAAACTATTTTATGATTTTTACATGAATACAATCAAAATTGTAAAGCTGCCATTGGCCATAACCTACAGTAGTATTCCCTGTTACAATGTTGGACTGCAAGTTTAGTACATTTAGTCTATGCTTTGACCAGCTCTACAGCTCCCTCTGGTGAAGCTGCAATACTTTATTGCATTACTGTGGGTCAAAGAGATTGTAGATGGTGGGAAAAGTGAACCACCTCCTATTGTAAGAGCACAGAAGTGAACGGTCCTCCTGCTATGTGTCTCTATGCTATCTGTCCTTTGCGACTTCTTGGAATGACACATAGGCCCTTCTTCGGAAAGGTGTGATAAACGTAGATGACGTCCTATCGCATAAAAGCCCCATTGATTTATATTACATCATCTATGCTCATCACACCTTACAGAATAAGGGCCATCAATGTAGTAATGTAAGATGTGGACAAAAGTCCCAATTTGCTACACTACCACCAATTTGGTGAGAAAAATCACCATTAATAATAGCTTTTACACAAGCATAATACAATATATTGTATTGTACTGTATGTCTTTATTTGTATAGCGCCATTAATGTACATATGTAGCGCTTCACAATAGTAATACACGTGGTAATCATATAAATAACAGGTCATGGGAATAAGTGCTTCAGACATAAACGTAACATTTAAGAAGAGGAGTCCCTGCTCCGAGGAGCTTACAATCTAATTGGTATGTAGGAGGAACGTACAGAGACAGTAGGATGGCATTATATACTTTTTACCACCCATGGGGACACAAGTGGAAGTTTATCACCAAGCAATACTAATCTAAAATGGCAAAAGTCACCTTATGATGATGTAATAGCATCCACTACATGTGCCTTACTAGTGGAAAGCAAAGATTGTAATGCCTTGCCAGGGTAACAATCAAGCTTGTGTTGCATTGCTGCAAAGTAGTACAGTCAGGAGGTGATTCTAGCAATATGGTATTAGGTAGCAAATGAGTTGAAATTAGATAATATTGGACAATTTGTATCAACAATACTGAGTTACATATGTTATTGTACATTTTTACCATAACAGAATTTACTTTACCTTGTTAAAATATACTCATGATCTGATTTTGTGTGCCTAAGACATCCTTACCGCAATACAGATGTTGACAGAAAAAATAATCATCTCTGCCATAATGCATTCTCATAATTTCTATACAATATGCTTTTAATCTAAATCAGCGCATCCCTCAGATACAGTATGTATTCAGGTTTCGGCAAATAATGTACAGTAAGTTTATCATGTTGTAAAATGATATTTATGATATACAACTTATACAAATGCAGAGTAACACTATAAATTCAAATTATATTGTTTAGGTACAGAAATCCACATACGTTTATTGTAGCATAATCATATTTTTACTGAATAACCTGCTGTAATTGTTAAAACTGAGTTGCATCCAGTGGTTTCCTGTTTGTATTATAGAAGTTAATCAGTATTTGGTACAGTATATACAGTAAATATGAAAAAGGCAAGTAGACATGGCAATTCTTTTTTCGGCTGTATATACCGGGGTTTTCCGTAAAGCCGCCCATGGGCGCTTATTTGGCCCCTGTTCTTTCTTTGAGGGACTTAGTCTAACTTGGGGGCCCCTGGGGATTCCAGCCAGCATACCCCCCAGTGGCATCGGCAGCGGCAGGGACCTTTGGCTTCCAGAGGCCCCTGTGTTTCACTCCCACAGTCACTGCCTTCCTTCCTGCCTTCCTTCGTTTCTGCCTGTCTGACACCCATGGCCCCCTTCACCGCCATCCCCTGCTGGCCTAGCACTGAAAGCTCCGACCCTGGCCGTTAAGCTCCCGCCACCGTGACTGGCCGTTAAGCTCCCGCCACCGTGAACAACAGGACTGACCACCAGTACTCCTCCTATCCTCCTCCGCCCACCCCAAATTGCTGACTCTTAAGCCCCAAGCAGGCGTTCGCACGGAACCTGCCCTCTCTCCCCAACCCGCCGGCCGTTCAGCCCCGGGTGCCGTCCTCTGCCTTGTCCCGAGGTGGACGGTCACCAAAACAACATACTATCTACAGCCATTAAATGTAGCAATCAATGGTTTAGTCAAGAAAGCCCTTCGTGCTCAATGGGAAGATTGGTTTGCCAATGGCGAGAAGGCCTACACAAAAAAAGGTTATCGCAAAAAACCAAGCTACCAAAACATTGTGGACTTTGTGGCTCATGCTGTAATAAGTCTCAACAAAGTAAGCATAAGTCGTGCTTTTGAATGCTGTGGAATAGCACCCCATGGGCAGACAGTGATAGACGAACTGTTGAACACACGCTTAAGGGAGGTTTTGTCTGGCTCTAAAACAACTGGAAGGCAAATTTCTACCGGTACCAGTACAGCTGAAGATATGCATGCATTGTTCGAAAGTGATGACGAATTGGAATTCAAAGGCTTTGAAAGATCTTATCAGACAATGTACCGTATTGACTATGGTACCGTACATGAGCTCATTTACTTACTACAAGAAAATAAAGCATACTCTTTTTATTGGTTATGGCTTAGCACTTTAAGTGACCACCGTATTACAGCCCTGAGCTATTATTCGGTCGAAGAATGAAGACCAAAATACAGGTTTTTCCGTTTAACGGCCCTGGGCGGCTTTACGGAGAACATCGGTACTATTTATGCTATTAACCCTGCGTGGTCCCAAGAATTGTAGATGTATTGAGGTAAGGTTCATAGAAGAGCACAGAGGAAAGAGAACAATGTGTATACAGTAGTTTTCCAGGACCGACAGCATTGATTTTCCAAAACTCCAATAAAGTCCATTTCGATTCTAGGCAATCAGTAAAGGCCAGTGAGGTCAGATGGACTAAACTTTAAACATATACTTTCTGATTTCTAGCTGGGTTACTCTATTTGCACAGTTTGAGTTATATATGATGATGTATGAATAGATAACTATCCTATCTGATTTACTCTCTTTTGTGTCATATATATATATATATATATATATATATATATATATATATATATATATATATATATATATATATATATATATATATATATATTATCTTCAACTATTTTATGATTTTTACATTAATACAATCAAAATTGTAAAGCTGCCATTGGCCATAACCTACAGTAGTATTCCCTGTTACAATGTATATAGGCATATAGGTAGTGCTTCACAGAAGTAATAGATGCACCAAAATAACATGAGATGTAATACATTATAGGAATAAGCACATCCAACATAAAATTAACATTACAGTAGGAAGAGGAATTGCTGTCTCAAAGAGCTTACAACCTAAGTTATTATCCCTTTAGCTTATCCAAAAATATATTTTTTGGACAAACTACCTTATCCCCCACATACTTTATTCGGGGACTTATTGATAGAAAATGTTTTTTGTGTGGTTATCTCTGTGATTTTCTAAAACTGCTTTTGTGTTTTTTTTAACATACACAAATTATTTGCATAAGTGTAAAAGGGACTGCTTTTCATACATTTCTCGAACACAATGGCCATCCTCATAAATTGTGCTAATTAAAGTTTCAAAAAAGGGGAAAGGGGCTATTGCACTTTTAATACAGGATTTTTTATTATAATGTTATTTTTTCAGATGTAATTTCAGGACTGAGGCACAGTTTTGAACACACACATTTTTTTGCTCTTTGAAAAATTTCCAGGGCCACTATCAGAACATAACATGAAGAATAATATAACTGACGGCAAATACCATTGCCAACAAGCCAATGAATAATGAGAATTATCCGTCCTGTCATGCCAGGGCCTACAGAAGCAAATAGCACCTGAACTGCTGTAAAGGGACTGTCAATGGACTGTCAAAGTCATTTTGTGTAGACCCACCTGGTTAAACAATGTTAAGATGTCTCATTGCTCTTCTGAGAAAGGTCCTAAAGACTTTTGGAAATAAATTAAGGAAACACATGTTGTTATATAATCTGTTCAAACACAAATATGACATATTGAAACATTTTTTCTTTAACTAATTAAATAGTAATTGATGTTAAAGGGTTATCTTAACTAGGCTTCAGAAACTACAGAATGGGGAGACACTTATGTATTTGAAAGACTGTAAAAAATACATATTTTATTCTTTAATGCGTTGAAAAGAAAAACATCTCACTGGATATATTAAAGGAAATTGGGAAATAGCTAAAAAAAAATAATACTGTATTTACCAATGAATGCTTCAGTAGAATTAGCCACATATAATAGTTAGGTTTACTATTCTAATATTTTCCTGTGAGTGTATTTAACAACATTCACATTTTACAGACTCAATGTGTTGAATCCTGCCTATATTATGTGAATTACAGTATGGGTGACAGGGAGCTGGCTACACGTCAACACTCGTGTGTGAAAGATTCAAACAATTATGGAACAAAGCTTTAGAAATACAGGTGTATAAGGCATGCCTGCACAGATGTTGTGTCCTGCGCACACCTTTTGCTATTACCATCACATAGCAGAAATGAAAGACAGATATATCTAATTAAACAATGAATTCATTTTAAATTAATTATGGCATTTAAATACGTTTAAAATGCTTGAAAGCACAATTTAACATTATGGTAACAATGTTACAAAGGCTGTAGCTTATGTAAACAGCCTACATATTAATGCCAATCATTATCTTTTTATGGCCAGCAAGACCTATTTTGTAGGCTTTAGTGAAAACATGATAATCACATTTATAAAAAGTTATACCTAGATCTACTATAACAAGAACCTACTTACTGTATACTAGTCATAATATTTTAACACAATTCATATGCGAATTGCATGCAAGCATTATAAAAGACATTTTAAAAAAGGAAGTCAGGCAAGGTAATGTCTAGGAGTGAGTTATGGGTGCATAATTTCTCAGGCTTCAAAAAGTTTGTTTATAAATTTCTTTAACTTGGTTTACTTTGCTTCACTTGTGTCAACCTCAGCGTGTACTGTCATTTGAGGGGGGGGGGGAGATTATATATAAAGAACAAAAGGAATATACAGAGAAATAAACAATGTAACAATAGAATGTACAGTATCAATTCCTAAATTCCTTACAAAAGAAAGTAGTGTATACTCAATATACAATAGCTGGCATGTGCAGCAAATATTAATATTGTCATCTTAATGTATAGTCTACAATGTGTGTGTGTGTGTGTGTGTGTGTGTGTGTGTGTGTGTGTGTGTGTGTGTGTGTGTGTGTGTGTGTGTGTGTGTGTGTGTGTGTGTGTGTGTGTGTGTGTGTGTGTGTTTCATAACAAAAGTACTGCACTGGCATTGTAAAATTTCATAGTGACGTCTGCAAATAAAGAGCACTCAATATGACGTGACTACAATAATAATCCATATTCATAGATTTGAAATAAATGTTAAAAAGAGCAAATAAAGCAACACATTCACAAAAATATTTAGTTAATTTTAAGCATTTCGCTGCATTTTAATTGTTTCAATAAACTTCTTCTAACCTCTATTATGCCAGACATTTATCTTGCATCTTCACAAGAACATTACAAAATTAGGCATAAAGCTGTCTCCTAATTATACCCTTTAACGAGTGGATAGTAATGCTACCAATTTGCTTTATACATTGAAATGTATTTATATGAATGTTCCAAGGAGATTAGCAAAGGACCTTGGCCAACGTTACAATTGCACAGGCTGTTTAAGAGTTTTTTTCTGCAGTGTGTATACTTATTCTTTAACTGTCTGCAGTGTAATACATGTCCTTCCAACACTAAATTGAAATAGTGATACATGTCAATATTGGTATAGTACACTTCAGTCACACTCCAGTTCCGAGCACTCCTAAATTACAGTAAACCATCAAAGTTGCCGTGATTAAATTGGTATGGTAAGAAACAACATTAAGGACATCTGTGCCTTGGCAGTCATCTGCTCACCTTTCACTGATTTTACATAACAAGTAAAAAAAGAACTTTAACAAACAACCTGTACAAATGCTGACCAAAAGGAAGTTTACACGCTATGCACCCCAATACATAAAAAAAAGCAATTGCCCTAGACAACTGCAAAGGCAAAAAAGTTGCAAGTTTTTAGGATTGTTAAAATTAACTATATAAATGTAGTTGTCCAAACAGTGAGATGCTGAGCATTGCCAATAAAAACATGAAGGCATCACGGGGTGCTTACTCTAAGCAGTGCCTGTAAACTACGGGGGCACAACATAAAGTAAGTCTTTGTTCAGGACTCTGTGTGTGTGTGTGTGTGTTTAAAAATTGATGAGTGTCCCACTGTATCCATCATTCCTGTCGAGACAGCACAAGTGCAGATCTGTTGCACTTAAAGTTTTGTCAAACGAGACTTGATTTAATTTGTCATTTTTCCCCCTCCAAACATGCACATGCTCTTCATTACCTGTCGGTGGAGAAATGAATGCATTTATTTGTAACATTTACAGTGATCTTGTTTACTAACTACACCACTCATTTAAAAGAGATCTTGAGCAGATGGCTGTTTTTCATCACTATTTCCAGCTTGTACTGGCAGTGGGGAAAGTAGCTTTATTGGTTTACTTGGGTGTTGTTTAAGCACTAACAGAGGAGCCAGCAATGCATTGCTGGCCTCCTGGCAAAAAAAGGGTTAAAACTAATTTTTCATTCTTCCTCTTGCTTTCCTTTTATATATTTTAGTTTAGATATTTTATTGTATGTCATAAAAGCTGTCTGTGAGTAGGGTTACTGGCTATGCACTTCTTTAACCCTGGCTGTGTAATAAAGCAGGCATAAGGTTATAGGGGTCCATGTTAAAATGGATAAGAAGCAAAAGGTGACACTGTGTGCTCATTTGCATGTAATTTCCCAGAATACCTAGCAGCAGTGGAAGCACTATATGTCAAGAGGTACAGTAATACGGAAAAGCAGAGATGCAGAACTGTCTGATACATGTGAATGTGCTCACAAGTGATATTTGTATTTGCTGTGCACTGTACGGTTGAGGTTTTTGGGCCTCATGCAGTAAGCCCCGATAAGGCTTTTTCGGCATTTTATAGCCGTTTTTTGCCCTCCTGATTCAGTAAGCCCCGATAAGTGGGAATTATCGGCAACTTTTCTTCCGGAAAAAAAATTTTCGCCACCCGGTTGCCGATAAGCCACTTATCGGGACTTTTTTTTCCCGCCTGAATTCAGTAAGCCCCGATCAGCTTTTTGGTGCTGATCGGCAGGCCAGATTGGAGATTTTATGGCCAATCCAGCCCGCCAACTAAAGTTGGCAACTTGCTGAAGGAGAAGCATCGGCAAGGGCGACACTTAGGAAAAATCAGCCCTTTTTCCTGCCTGTGATTGATGCCGGGGGTCTCCGGAGCTGATACCCGCACCGGAGCCCCCCGGCATGCATCCGAGGCAGGAAAAAGGCATTTAAAAGCCACTTCATTACCTTAGCGGCTAACCGCTAAGGCAATGAAGGGGTTAACCCACCGTGCCAGCGTTATTGTGGGTAGCGGGGATGGATGAGGGGGGTATTTGGCCCTGGGTGTGAGTTTAGGACTTGCGGGGGGGATGCGGGGGCACTTAACCCCTTCACGACCGTAGCGGTTAATACCGCTACGGTCCTGAAGGGGTTAAGACCTCCCGCTACCCACCCGCAAGCCCTAAACAACCACCGTTGGGGCTAATGCCCCCTTCACACACCCCCACTACCCACAATAATAAAAAAAACACACCCCAGCCCCACAATAACGAATTAAATAAATAATTAAATAATTATATATATATATATATACCCAACAACACCTATACCCCCCTAACATACAGTATAGTAATGGGCAGAATGACTATTATCCACAAATGGATAATAGTGCAGTTGTCCATTTACAATACATACACAACAATAAAGACTTTAAATACATATAGCACTCACCCATGTCCCACTGCCACGATGAAGGCCATCCTCATCTTCATCCTGCCCATGCCCCATCCGCTTCTGCAAAACAAACACAAGAATTACAACATCCAAATTAATGTCCCCTAACCCCTTAATCACCATAGCGGTTATTAACCGCTACAGTTATTAAGGGGTTAAGCCACCATCACCCACATACCCTCCCCCACAAAGCCCCCCAACCACCCTCACCCAATACCCACAGGGGAGTCCTACCAAATACCCTTGGGCCTAATACCCCCTCCCCCAGCACATACAGTACAATAATGTGCCAAATAACTATTATCCACATAGGGATAATACATTATTTGGCCATTATTAAACACATTCAATAACGTTAAAATGTAAAGAAACTTGTACTAACCTCATCAATAAGAAGTCTCCGTCGCCAGCATCATCCTTGGGGTCCGTTGCCAACATTAGAAATAGCCACAACATTTCAATATCATTAACATAACACTGAACCCCTTAATCACCTTATCGGGTACTAACCTGAAAGGTAATTAAGGGGTGAAGCCATCCTGCAATGCCTACAACAGTTATGCATAACATCCTCAGTGAAATAAAAACCAATTGCCTAACCAAATTCCATTTAATCATTCAATCTGTAGGCTCACATGCCTCATAAAACATTGCATTTACAGTGTATACATGTAGCATAACATGTAAACTGCATGTACACGCTGCAAATCAATGTTAACAATACAATAATGCCACTCAAATCGCCATACATCACAAGAAGTATATTATTTAATACAATAAACTCACCATCAATGAATTACCACACATCAATTACATCCCTAAACAATTAAAATACCATCCATACCAATTACACAATGAACTAAAGCTATCCTAACAGAGAACAACTTCAAAACATAGTCAAAAGTACACCAACAATTACAATATAATAAAGCAAGGCTTTCCATATCCTACTGTACGGCCTGGAAGCCCAAAACTTACATCTGTCTAAAAATACAATACATTTAGCACACATCAATGCATAGCCACAATGATTAACAATACAGAATTAGAAGCTTTAACAACACTATCATTTCTTACCCTGTATATATATCTGTACACATACATACAGACATACATACAGTGGGAAGAAATGATATGCATTGTAAAAAATGAAAACATGAAAAAGCAACACAAAAAAAAGTTACATTAAGTACATTTCTTTATTTAACTTACCATTACTTGCCCCCACCGACTCCCGTTGATCAGCTTACTCACGAACCAATCCACGACACCATCCACGACACCATCCAGGAACAAATCCACGACACAATCCAGGAACAAATCCACGAACCAAACCAGGAACCAATCCAAGAACAAGTGCAGGAACCAATCCAGGAAGCAAGCCACGAAGAAATCCAAGAAACAATCCACGACACGATCCAGGAACAGGAACCCATAAAAGAAAAAAACATAACAAGTTAAACATTAAAATAATAAAACATGACAATCAAGGGTTGTACTAGTTTTATTCTTAGTGAATCTGTATTACAATACCTTGTTCCGGGGTCTTCTTGACGTCCGGTGCCACGCCCTGGTCTTCAATCTTCAGGAGGAGGTCCGTCCTCCTCGGCATCTGCCTTCAAAATGAGACGACATAGGCTTTTATAGGCCTATGACGTCACATTTGTCGTCATATGGTTCCCACGGCCCTGATTGGGCCGTGAAAACCATGTGTTTTGGCCGATGTAAAAAAATTGATGACGTCACTTAAAGGCAATGCCAGCACAGCCAATCAGAATGGCTTTGCTGCTATTGCCTTTAAGAAAACGTCATGAAATGACACATGGCCGGACTCTTAATGTATTGAAGATAGCTGCCGGGTGCTCCAGCACCCGGTAGCGCCGACTGAAGACAAGGGCCCGTCAGGTCCAACGCCGTCAGCGACGAGTCCGCCTACACATGGGGTGGTATCCACCTGGAGGGTCCCACCATAATAGTCTCTTTCTGTGTGGTGATCTGGTCCCAGACTACCAGATGCCAGATCGCCGCCCGGTTCTGGCTGTGTCCCTCACGCTTGGTACTACAGGGGCATTGTCCCTATATACTGGGCCTGTCCCTGCAGCAGCCACAAGCTCAAATGGGAAGTCAGGGCCTAGCTGGGGCCTAAGGGGGTCTTTGGCCTAGTGCAGGGATCACAGACACCCTGCACACACACCCTACACTCTCCTTATCCCAGCTCTGACTAGCGTGTTTCCCAGCACGCCAATTTTATCCACTGCAGTCCTCCTTGAATCCTGCAGCCTTTTTGGCTGTATCTCCTCATCTGACTAGCAGCCCCTGGGGCTGCTGGGGATTGTAGTTCCCCTGCGGATCTACAACTCCTAATGGCCGCCTCGCGCGCCTAACACTGCGCATGCGCAGACACTACCAAGATGGCAGCTCCCTACACAGGGAGCCTCCAGCGACTCGATTGCCACTGCCGGACTATCCACAACCCTCTTCACACACTCTCCCCATCCTCCGCTGCTGGTCGCAGCCACAGCGGAGGGTAAGGGGATGAAGGGAGACCGGGCCACATATAACAAATATATATTTGTCTTGTACAAGCAGATAACATACAATTGTGCTCATAGCTCACCCTTCTGGGGCAGAGTATCTATGAATATCATAAAATATCCTGTTGTTAAATTCACTACACAATCATGGCAGGTAATTTGCTGTTATGCAATATAACTCTATACAGCTACCACTGTTTAGTAGGAAATGATCATGCTTTTGAGCAGTTAATGTTGCCGTTAAATCAAATTCAAAATTCACCTTATTATTGAAATCATCTATAAATATATTGGGCTTATGCATCAAGGAAAAAATGATGCAAGTCTGAGGCACAAAGTCCACATATCTCAACTGAAAAAGAAAAAATAAACAATTGAAAGTAGGTTTAGCTGAATTACATAGGACTCTATACTGTATATTAAAGGCAACAATTAATCTCAAAGTGATTACTCTGTCGCAACTCGTGCTGAAATACACTTGTGCCAGGCAGCAACTATTTATTCATCTGAGTTGTGCCATTTTCGAGTAACGCTGCATCTGTCACTGATGAGATGAGAGATTTATGGGGCTAGTGAAAAGAGATAGGGTAGAGTTACATTTGCATATAAACGCAGGTCTACGTATAAGGAAATGTGCGTCTTGTGTTACTTTTTCTGACAGATTTTAGTGTTGTTTTTTTCCATGATCTTAAGGACGGCCCTTTTTTTTAGCGGCAAATACTTGAACAGCATGTGCCAAATTCTACAACAGTAGAAATACACTTAATAAATATGTTGCGCTTCACACAGAAATGCTATTTCTTTTTGTATGCAATGGGTGGGCTTGTTTGAAAAAGAGGCTGTGTGCCGGAGGCACTACTGTACCTGCTTAAACTATGTATTAAATACAGAGCATTTTTGCAGTTGAATACTTGTGTGCCTTCATTTAGTAGCTATTAACACTATTTTAGACCCACATTGGAACACTGAGCATCAGGGGAGTTAGAGCACCAGGACTAACCATACAAGATATCAACAGAAGCACTGGAGTGCCACTATCAACTTCCCATAACACTACCATGGAGCTCACAGAGGAATGTAGCCTCAAGTATCTATAGAAACATACGTAGAATTAGGTGGCAGGTAAGAACCACTTGCTCCACCTAGTCTACCCATTTTCCTACCTGCTGTAAAACCTCAGACCTTATTTGATCCTTGGCCTTATTTTGTATTTACAAGCCTGAAAATATCATTAAAAGTAGACATTTTTACTTTTCAAAGGACACTATGCTACAGGGGTGTGCAAACTGGGGGGCGCACAACATTTTCTAAGAGAGGCGCCAAGCGATCCCCGTGCTTACAGAGGTCCCGTGCTCTTCCTCCCAGCATTTAAACTGATTTGCTGGGGAAGAAAGCGGGCCCTCTTTAACTGTCTCTTACCTTCTCACCGGCTTCTCTACATGCATCTTCTGAGAGCGACGACGTGTCACCATGACAACACGGCATCAAATGGTGATGCGTTGCCATGACAACGTGAAGACACCGCGACACCGCAACATTGCAGAGATGAGGAGGAGATGCTGGACAGCAGGAACATAAAAAGTTGGTACACCCGTGCTATGCTACATCACTGTTTTCACATGGAAACAATTTGTGTACTTATATTATCTGTAATATACTTAAAATTCTTATTTATGTAGGGTATGAATGATAGCTAGTTTTAGGAGATGGTCTGATACAGTCTTGTACCTGAGATTGTTTGTAAACAGAATAGCTGGGTTAACCAGCACCTTTTTTTGATGATTTAGTTGCTCATGCCAAGTACAGTATGGCATTGAATGACTGAATCCCTCTCTACTGCACAGGTCATGCAAAGCCCAGCAAGGTATTCATTGTAAAGTACATTTTGCACAAAAAATCACCCACCGCATGCAGACAAGGCAGTACATTACATTGTATTTTTTAAATGAATATTGCATGTTTATTTTGAATACTTGCCTAACAAATGTTGAGTAGATACAACCAGAAGATTTCACAGAAATTGTAAACATAATTTTTGATTACAAAATAGCACTCTGAACTTGTTTATAAACTGAAACTGTGCATCAATTCCGAAACCTGCCCCTTTTTCTTTTTAGGTAGTCAAAGTTTCAACCTATTTGAAGAGAGATCTGTCACTCGGAGTAAATTTAACCTACAACACTGCACAGCATGTTCAGTCTCATAGAAAGGAGTTCTAAGTAAATGTTACAGTTCTAATATTTCCTATGGAAATATTTCACATATCCCCAATGAAAAAGTTCTTGAATTAGAGTAATTGCTAGCTATTTTCTGTGTCATAATAAAGCAGCTCAGTCTTAGTTTAATTGATTTGATTTATGAACTTAAGTTTGATGCAGTAAAGTGGTAACTTTCAGCAGGTGGCTCTACTCATTCATTGCCAGATTGTTACGCATTACGTAGAAATAGGAGAATGAGTGGTGCTCAAATATATACGTGTGCACTGCCAATAAAGATATTTGTAATGTCTTTGAAACCACGATGAATAATCTGCACCCATCAATCGATATGAATGTTCATAATTATATGCCGGGGAAATAACCTAGTGGTGTCCCTAGGACTGCCACAACCTACACTACCGACCAACTTTATTCTTACTTGGCTAGCTCCGCGAATTTCGGAGTATCCCATTATCTGCGGTTTTGTGTCGTTTTCTCCCGGGGTATATAGCGTTATATCGCGCCCTTGATTTAAGCATTTTATTCCCGCTGGTTTCAATACTGCAATGCCGTGTAAAAACACATGGGGGCGTTTGCGAGCTGTTGTCTTTGAAGCCGAGAAATTCATGAATTGTAATGCAGTATATACTGTATATATACAGTATATACTGTATAACAACAACCCCTTATTTATTTATTTAGATTTATTTATTTATTTTTTGTGCTGCTGCTGTGTGTGAATTTTTTTTATTGCGGGTAGTGGGGGTGGGTGAAGGGGGTATTAGCCCCATCGGTGGTTGTTTAGGACTTGCGGGGGGGTAGCGGGTGCACTTAATCCCTTCACGACCGTAGCGGTATTAACTGCTACGGTCGTGAAGGGGTTAAGTGCACCCGCAACCCCCCCCGCAAGTCCTAAAATCACACCAAGGGCCAAACACCCCCTTCACCCACCCCCGCTACCCACAATAAAAAAAATTCACGCACAGCAGCCCACAATTAAGAAATAAATCCAAATAAATAAATACATGAAGATAAATAAATATATATGTATATATATATACAGTATATATATATATATATACAGTATATATATATATATATAAATGATAATGGAAGAGCAGAGCACTGCCAAAGGAAAATGAAGAGGGCCTGATGCAAAAAATTAGTTTATTAATTAGGCATAATAGCCAAAAAAGGACAAACACACTAAATATAAAAACTCTGACGCGTTTCCCGCCGTGGAGGCGCTTTATCAAAGAGTACTATTGCTCCCTGGGAGTCGGATTATATAATGGTCAGAGGCTAATGCACGCCCACAATGAGATCAAAGTTAAATGGTATAAGCTGGAGGGTATCAGTAATCAACTGAATCCTCCGCCCAACAAGATCTACCCCTAAAGGAGCGTCCAGAGCCTCTGAACATCACAGAAGTCCAATGGAGCTTTAACAATAAACAGCAGTTAACATGTTAACCAATCATCAAGAATGGAAGACTAATATCCCAAAAAAAACACAATAATATATAACACTTAAACAAGGAAAAATATGTCTAAGAACAAAAAAACCTATATCCAAGTTTATACACTAGTATAACATATGTATAAGTAAAAAGTTAATGATTTTAACCCTTAATGTTTAAATATAATCTAGTGTGAATGTGATATAATATGTGATGAAAATGATTAAAGATGAGTGAATATAAATGTGCAACTAACCAATGCATATATAATAAAAATAGTATTAGTCTAACCAATAAATGTGTAAAATAAATACAATAAAAACAAGAAAAAAATATATAATAAAAAACCCCAATTAAAATGTAATATAGTATATGATAGTCACCAATGTATATAATGAAATGATAAATTACATGTCATAAGATGATATCAGTGTTTAGATATAAGAAAAATAATAATCTAAAATATAAATATAATAATAGATATATAGTAAATGTATATATATTAAATATATGTATTGTATTTAAACAGATGTTTAAATCAAAAATTACCTAAACATAAATGAGGATCATAATATGGAGACAATTCATAAGTGTACTTTGCAAACACAAAAAATGAAAGAATATGGCTACAGTTAGTCATATAAACAGAATATCCAAATATAATAATAAATTCGACATAAACATAATATTAGAAACAGATCTTCAAGAAGGTATATAGAATAGAAAATGAATATCTAAATACATAAATAAACCATTTGGGAAAGTTTAGACAAAAATAATGAAAATGGAATTTGTTACATAAATATATTGTTTATAAAAAATGCTTCAATTCCCAGTCAATATTTATGCCGGAGGGTTGCATTGTATCTAAACTGTACATCCAGAACATTTCCCTCCTATTCAACATGCCTAATCTATCACCACCCCGAATTGGGGCATGTATATGATCAATACCTGAGAATGTGAAGTTTTTAATGGTCCCTTTTGGGCAAATGGAAAAATGTCTCGAGACCGGGTGAGATTGGTCTTTTTTGATAATTGCACGGACATGTTCCATAATTCTGATTTTAAGGGGTCGTTTAGTACGACCCACGTAGCCCTTCTCACACCCACATCTTAGAAGATATACAGTGTAACTAGAGTTACAATTGATGAAGGTGTGTATGGTATGTTCTCTTTTGGGGTTTATGCCCATAACTTTTTTTCTTTTTTTCGCAAACTTGCATACACCACAGTGTCCACATGAGAAAAACCCTTTGGGTATATTTTGTATCTTATTTTTGTTC
The DNA here is from genome assembly GCF_040206685.1 of Ascaphus truei. NCBI lineage: Eukaryota > Metazoa > Chordata > Amphibia > Anura > Ascaphidae > Ascaphus > Ascaphus truei. The sequence continues at coordinate 77,389,632 of NC_134488.1, read as the reverse complement.
ATCCTAGAGTCAAACAGTGTTCGACAATTATATACATTTACACGCCCGGGGCGGGTGGATTTAACCCCCGGGCGAGTAAATATTGCCCCAAGCAGCACACGTGTTTTTAAAATTTCCCGCGCTCGCGCTGCTGTTTTTACCGCGCTCGCGCTGGAGAAACAAAAAAAAGCCGGAGGCGGGTTCATGTTGTTGGAGGAGATTACCCCGCCTCCGGCAGCCAGCCGCTTCCATGCCTGTCTGCCTCAGGCCCCTGCAGGGCCATCTGTCACCCCTCCCATCGGGCCATCCACCCCCCCTCGCACCGGGCCACCCGCCCCCCCCTCGCACCGGGCCACCCGCCCCCCCCTCGCACCGGGCCATCCACCACCCCCCTCGCACCGGGCCATCCGCCCCCCCTCGCATCGGGCCACCCGCCCCCCCCTCGCATCGGGACACCCACCCCCCCCTCGCATCGGGCCATCCGCCACCCCCCCCCTCACACCAATCTCTCCCGGCCTCCGTGACCCCCCCCCTCACCCCACGCGGCGTCGGTGTGCCGCCTCTACGGACAGTCTGACGATCTGTCAGCTGTTAAGGAAACCCCTGATGGCCAGCTCAGTTGTTAGCAGGGGAAATCCCCTAACTGGCTCTTCTCCCTGCTCTAAGCAGGGGAAATCCCCTAACCGGAGCCTCTCCCTGCTTTAAGCAGGGGAAATCCCCTAACCGGAGCCTCTCCCTGCTCTAAGCAGGGGAAATCCCCTACCGGCCCTTCTACATCTATCAGTGAATACTGCAGTGTCGGCGTCCCACTCTGGAGGGGGCGCGGCCCCTTGCAGAGGCCCTCCTGCCGTGCGGAGGCCCCCGCTGCCATGTGCGACCCCCTGCCTTACGGGTGAGTGTTTGTGTGTGTGAGTGACAGACTGTGAGTGTGAGTTTGTCTGAGTGAGTGTGTGAGTGAGCGTGTGTGTCTGTGAGTGTGTCACCCTCTCTCCCTCTCCCTGTGTCACCCTCTCCCTGTATCACCCTCCCTCTCACTGTGTCACCCACCATCTCCCTCTTTCACCCTCTCCCTGTGTCACCCACCCTCTCCCTGTGTCACCCTCTCTCCCTCTCCCTGTGTCACCCACCCTCTCCCTGTGACACCCTCCCTCTCCCTGTGTCACCCACCCTCTCCCTCTCCCTGTGTCACCCTCCCTCTCCCTGTGTCACCCTCCCTCTCCCTGTGTCACCCACCCTCTCCCTCTCCCTGTGTCACCCTCCCTCTCCCTGTGTCACCCTCCCTCTCCCTGTTTCACCCTCCCTCTCCCTGTTTCACCCTCCCTCTCTCTGTGTCACCCTCCCTGTCCCTGTGTCACCCTCTCCCTCTCCCTATGTCACCCACCCTCTCCCTCTCCCTGTGTCACCCTCCCTCTCCCTGTGTCACCCACCCCCTCTCCCTGTGTCACCCTCCCCCTCTCCCTGCGTCACCCTCCCCCTCTCCCTGTGTCACCCTCCCCCTCTCCCTGTGTCACCCTCCCCTCTCCCTGTGTTGTTCTGACTAGGAATTTATTAAATGTATTTTATTTATATATTTTATTTTAAAGCGGGGTTGGGGGCAGGACTATGGGCGGAGTTGGGGGCGGGACTTGGGGCGGAGTTGGGGGCGGGACTAGGTGGCGAGTAGATTTTTTGGTTGGGCGAGTAGATTTTTGGGTGATTTGTCGAACACTGTATATATATATACACTGTATATATATATATATATATATATATATATATATATATATATATATATATATATATATACAGTATATACACACACATGATGAACCAATATACAAATAAATGTAGAAGGGTTATCAAAACCATACTGTCCTACAAGTAACACTTCTCCATATAGACACACTACATTACAATGAATTTCCTTTAATAATCCTAACTGATCTTACAATCTAAATCATCAAATGACAAAGAAAAACCTCACATTCCAATCCATACATAGCATTTACATTGTATAAATGATGCATAAAATCTATGCACCTTATACATTCTGCAAATGAATGTGAACAATATCATTGCAAGCAAAATACAGATAACTCCAACAAGTCAACTATTTTAACCAATCAAGTACTCTGATTGGCTCTAGTATACCATGTGACAGAGGCTTGGGGGGGAAAAGGATGTGACGTACTACAGCCAATCAGAGTAGGGATGGAGTTCCCACGCTCTGATTGGCTCTAGTACCATGTGACAAGCTTTCAATGACGTCACATCCTTTTTCCCCCCAAGCCTCTGTGACATGGTATACTGTACTAGAGCCAATCAGAGTAGGGATGGAGTTCCCACGCTCTGATTGGCTACCATACCATGTGAGGGCGGCCATGTGTCTTTTCATGACATCATCTTAAAGGCAATTGAAGCAAAGCCATTCTTATTGGCTGTGCTTTCATTGCCTTTAAGTGACGTCATCATTTTTATTTTTATCGGCCAAAGCACATGGTTTTCACGGCCCAATCAGGACCGTGGGAACCATGATGAAAAATGTGACGTCATAGGCCTTTAAAAGCCTATGTCGTCTCATTTTGAAGCCAGACGCTGCGGAGGAAGGACCTCCGGGGAAGAAAGAAGACCAGAGCGTGGCCGCAGATGGAAAGAAGACCCCGCCCCGCCCAGAAGAAGATAGAAGAAAGAATACAGATGAAGATAAAGATGGATTACAAGTAGAAGACCCGTGGATTGATTTGGATTTTTAGTTTAATGTTTATTATTTTATGGTTTTTTATTTTATGGGTTCCTGTTCGTGGATTGGTTCGTGAGTAAGCTGCGCATCGGGAGTCGGTGGGGGCAAGTAATGGTAAGTGAACTAAAGAAATGTATTTTATTTAACTTGTTAATTTTTTTAAAAGCTTTTCTAACATGTGAATTTTTTTTTTTGTGGTATATCATTTCTTGCCACTGTATGTATGTATGTATGTATGTATATATGTCTAGAGTGATATATACATACAGGGTAAGAAATTATGTTGTTTTAAAAGCTTGATTTGATGTGTTTTAAATTAATTTGACTATGCAGCTATGCTTAAATGTGTGTTTAAAGTATTTTAAAATTAGATAGATGTCATTGTTGATATTGTATTGTGTGTTTGAGGGAGGTCAGGGCTAGCCTTGGTTTTAAAGTTTGTATATTTTTTCACATGCTGAATTGTTCTGCTCAAGGCGGGAATTAGTTAATTGTTTCATTGTTCGGGATGGACTGTCAATTGTTTAGGGATGTAAATAATGATTGCTAATTGATTTCTGTTTACTCGATTGGTTAAAATAGTTGACTTGTTTGGAAGTGTTTGTATTTTGCTTGCAATGATATTGTTCACATTCATTTGCAGAATGTATATGGTGCATAGAATTTATGCATCATTTATACAATGTAAATGCTATGTATGGATTGGAAGGTGAGGTTTTTCTTTGTCATTTGATGATTTAGATTGTAAGATCAGTTAGGATTATTAAAGGAAATTCATTGTAATGTAGTGTGTCTGTATGGAGAAGTGTTATTTGTACGACAGTATGGTTTTGATAACCCTTCTACATTTATTTGTATATTGGTTCATCATGTGTGTGTATATACTGTATATATATATACTGTATATATAGTTGCATGATGAAGCCACTGTACAAATTCATGGGTGAAGGGTGGGTATCGGGCCAGTGTAGCTTAACCCCTTAATTACCTTTGCGGTTATTATCCGATAAGGTGTTTAAGGGGTTAATTGATATCTGAATGTAATTGCAATGTATTGGCTTTGTTTTGGCAATGTATTTTGTGGACAAGACAAGGATGTTGCTGGCGACGGACACTTCGTATTGATGAGGTCAGTAGTACTTTATTTATTTGAATATGCTAGTTAATGGTTTTAATAATGGGCAATTAATCTATTATCCATATCTGGATAATAGTTATTTTGCACATTATTGTACTGTAGGTGTTGGGGGGGGGGTGTATGTATTGAATGTATAGGCCAGGTTTATTTTTTTTACATTCAGGGTTTGTTCTGTGGTTCCGCGTGAGACCTCTGGAGACCACCTGTGGTTTTCTCGGGTATCTCATGGGTACCAGGCTGGTGGTTCCACGGGTGACACATGCGGGGATGATGATGTGTGGTCCCACTTCTGTGGGGGCACTGCGGACCCGTAGTCTGCGGGGATGAAGCTGTGTGGTCCCACTTCTGTGGGGGCACCGCCGACCCGTAGGTGCGAGATGATGATGTGTGGTCCCACTTCTGTGGGGGCACCGCGGACCCTTAGTGAGCACCCGTGAGTTTCCCAGACCCCCGTGGGAACCACCCGAGGCCCCACAGACACCTGTGGGTCTGACCCGGGGCTCCCAGACATCCTTGGGCCTACCGTGGGGACCCAATTGTGGCCCACGGTGACCCAAGGAGACCACCTGGGGGCCATGGTGCTGGCGGGATCCATCAGCAGGCCTCCAGAACCTGTTTAAAAAGGGCTGCTGGTACCCTGTAGGTCTGTCCAGGTGCCCCACCAGCCCATCGGGGACTCGCGTGGGGCTACGTTATGAACCCTGTTTGTAAAATAATAAATCATGTATTTATGGGGGGGCACAGGGGGTGGGTAATGTATTTAATAAATAGAATGATGTTTATTATGGGTCACTGTTGTTTTTATTGTGGGTACTGGGGGTGGGGGGGGGGGTGTTTCCCCAACGGTATGTGGGTAGGCCTCCCTTGTGGGTACTGGGTGAGGGTGGTTAGGCCTCACGGGGGGGGGGGGTTAGTGTGGGAGGGTATGTAGGCATCCCGAGTGGTGGGTGAGGGTGGGTTAACCCCTTAATGACTGTAGCGGTTAATAACCGCTATGGTGATTAAGGGGTTAGGGGACATTACTTTGGATGTTTTAATTTTTGTGTCTGTTTTGCAGAAGCGGAGGGTGCATGGCCAGGATGGGGGGGGTAACGGTATGTGGGTAGGGGGTGAGGGTGGTTAGACCTCACAGTATGCACATCGGGTCCCCCCCCCCTTCCCACATTTACATACACTGCACTCACAGCAATACAGGCAGGGAGATTTAACAGAAACATTAGGGGGAGGGGGCTTTATACAGATCACAGTCAAGGAGGTGGGGTTAAAACCCACTCCCCCTCCCCACATTTACATACAGTGCACTCACAGCAACACAGGCAGAGAGATTTAACAGAAACATTTGGGGGGAAGGGGGCTTTAAACAGATTACACTGAAGGCAGAGAGATTTAACAGAAACATTAGGGGGGAGGGGGCTTTAAACAGATTACACTGAAGGCAGAGAGATTTAACAGAAACATTAGGGGGGAGGGGGCTTTAAACAGATTACACTGAAGACAGAGAGATTTAACAGAAATATTAGGGGGAGCGGGCTTTAAACAGATTACACTGAAGGCAGACAGATTTAACAGAAACATTAGGGGGGAGGGGGCTTTACACAGATTACACTCAAGGCAGGGAGATACAGGGGATGTACTGTACTGTATGTTGTTTATTGCAATGCTTCAATGTGTGTATAATGTATAATGTTTTTTACAATTAGATAGATGTAATCCTTGGTATTGTAAGGGTTAGCTTTGGTTTTAAAATGTGTTTTCTGGTTGGTCCTTACAGTATATATTGATTTTTGTTTACTTGATTGGTTAAAATAGTTGACTTGTTTGGAGTTATCTGTATTTTGCTTGCAATGATATTGTTCACATTCATTTGCAGAATTTATATGGTGCATAGATTTTATGCATCATTTATACAATGTAAATGCTATGTATGGATTGGAAAGTGAGGTTTTTCTTTGTCATTTGATGATTTAGATTGTAAGATCAGTTAGGATTATTAAAGGAAATTCATTGTAATGCAGTGTGTCTGTATGGAGAAGTGTTATTTGTAGGACAGTATGGTTTTGATAACCCTTCTACATTTATTTGTATATTGGTTCATCATGTGTGTGTATATACTGTGTGTATATATATATATATATATATATATATATATATATATATATATATATATATATATATATATATATATATATATATATATATATATATATATATATATACACACAGTATATACACACACATGATGAACCAATATACAAATAAATGTAGAAGGGTTATCAAAACCATTATATACTGTATATGTATAGGGATTGTTACTATATATATACTGTATATATACAGTATATATATATATATATATATACTGTATATATACAGTATATATATATATATATATATACAGTATATATATATATATATATATATATTTATTTATCTTCATGTATTTATTTATTTATTTAGATTTATTTATTAATTGTAGGGCTGTTGTGCGTGAATTTTTTTTATTGTGGGTAGCGAGAGTGGGTGAAGGGGGTGTTTGGCCCTTGGTGTGAGTTTAGGACTTGCGGGGGGGGGGGGGGTTGCGGGTGCACTTAACCCCTTCACGACCGTAGCAGTTAATACCGCTACGGTCGTGAAGGGGTTAAGTGCACCCGCTACCCCCCCGCAAGCCCTAAACAACCACCGATGGGGCTAATACCCCCTTCACCCACCCCCACTACCCGCAATAAAAAAATTCACACACAGCAGCAGCACAATTCATAAATAAATCTAAATAAATAAATCAATATAAATAAATACATTGAAAATACATTTTTATTCATAGTGTAGATGTGCAGAGGGTCTCCGGAGCTGAACCGCTTTGGTTTTAGGTCTGGGGACCCCCTGCTCCCCGAGATACAGGCCCCTTTAGGGGGTGCCGGTATCCCTCTGCTTGGTTTACAGGCCGCGGTCACGTGATCGGGCACTTAAATGCTGAGGGATACCGGCACCTCATAAAGGGGGCTGTATCTCGGGGAGCAGGGGGTCCCGGACCTGAAAACAATGCGGTTCAGCTCCGGAGACCCCCTGCACATCTACACTATGAATAAAAATGTATTTTAAATGTATTTATTTATATTCATTTATTTATTTATTTATTTAGATTTATTTATTTATTTTTTGGGCGGCTGCTGTGTGTGAGTTTTTTTTATTGTGGGTAGTGGGGGTGGGTGAAGGAGGTATTAGCCCCAACGATGGTTGTTTAGGGCTTGCGGGGGGGTAGCGGGAGGGGTTAACCCCTTCATGACCGTAGCGGTATTAACTGCTACGGTCATGAAGGGGTTAAGTGCACCCGCAACCCCCCCGCAAGTTCTAAACTCACACCAAGGGCCAAATACCCCCTTCACCCACCCCCGCTACCCACAATAAAGCGGGCACGGTGGGTTAACCCCTTCATTGCCTTAGCGGCTATCAGCTATGGTAATGAAGCAGCATTTCTGTATTTTAATAATATTATGCAGGAGCAGGGGTCCCCTGAGCATTAATTTCTGGCTCAGGGAACCCCCTGCTCACTGTGCAATATTATTAAAATACAGAAATGCTGCTTCGTTACCATAGCACATAGCCGCTAAGGTAAGGAACGAGTGTTTATTTATATATGTGTTTTATTTATACTGTACATGTGCAGAGGGTCTCCTGAGCAGAAACATTTTTGTTTTAAGTCCGGAGACCCCCTGCTCCCCGAGATACAGGCCCCTTTATGGGGTGCCGGTATCCCTTTGCTTGGTTTACATGTCACGGTCACGTGATCGGGACCTTTAAATGCAGAGGGATACAGGCACCTCATAAAGGGGGCTGTATCTCGGGGAGCAGGGGGTCCCCGGACCTGAAACCAGCGCGGTTCAGCTCCGGAGACCCTCTGCACATCTACACTATGAATAAAAATGTATTTTAAATAATTTTTAATGTGCCGATGTTTGCACAGAGAGAGCAGCGGTTCTGTCTCTGCTGCAAACACATCTTGCCCCCACCGGCCTACAGTATCATTGATGTGCATGTACAGTACTGTATGTGTACAGTACTGTATGTTAGGGGTTATAGGGGTTGTTTTTATACAGTATATATATATATGAATATATATATACTGCATTACAATTCATGAATTTATGCCATCTGGCGGACACGCAAAGCATTGCAGCCTAGTAAATCCTGAACCATTATTAATTAACACATCAACCGCGCGTCAGCCGGGCATGCGCCTGGCTGGGAAGGCAAAAGGAGCCCGGCATGCTCCGGTTGAACAATGTGGCATTCCAGAAACATGCCAGGTACAAGCCGGTGATTAGTAAGAATAATGTCTGCCGCAGCAGTATGGTTAAAGTCAATAAACCCCTCAAGAGCATAAGGCATCCCCTATGATAGGACAAAGGTAAACATGGGAGGGCAACTGGGGGTATCTGGAATAAATCCAAGGTGCAGGGTTCCGTGAGTAGCGTGAAATCCTGTAAAGTGAAGATACCAGCAACAAAAGAGCAGAACTTCTGCTCTTTTGTTGCTGTTATGCATTACCGTTCATATCTACTAAGCGATTTATTAAACCAATGTTTCCGTCCACTGCACTGGACCGAAACCTTGGTTTAATAAACCGCTTGAAATCTTCGATAGGTTTTGCTACTCTTTTTCTTCTCGTTGTCAGTAAGGATACCTCATGAATTATTATTATTTATGCACTATCACATATATATATATTTATATTCACTAATTAAATGTACTGTATACATTGCAAATATTCACATCTGTATTCATATATATTTATTATAGAATATTAATACATGTGTTAATAGATATACATGTTTGTTATTTTGAGGATATATTTAATGTAATCTTTAGAGTCAACCATTTTTATTAACTCCAATACGTGGAATTATCTAATTAGTTACGCTTATTGAATGATAACATTTATGCTCAATATACTTTTTAAAATTAATGTAATCCACTGATACACATTTTAGTGTCATTTTCCATGATATATGCTTCCCATCTTGTGCGTTATCTTGTACATTTTTATTAATGTTTATTTAATTGTGTAATGGTTTAATTGATTGATTATCCAACGGAAGATTGCACTTTTGTGTGTATATATATAAACACAAAAGAAGAAAAAGAAACCTCTCAAAAAGCACTCAGACTAGTAATGCAAATAATAATAATACATTTATTAAATCAAAATATGAAAGAAAACAAAAAACCGCTGACTGAAACCCTGACTAACTGGACTTAAAAAATTATAGATAACCCAAAAAGGACTAACATAAAAATACAATATTATAATGAACAGACCCTCAATGAATGAAACCACTATGGGGACAACGTGCCCATAGTGATCCACAACCGGCCGGTCATATAGAGGAAATAATGAACAATAAACTTTTTAGAGACCAAAAACTCTAAAGAAAAAAATAATTGCTTTTAAAAACCACCAGGAAAAATATAAACATAACATGGATAAATATACCAAGCCTACTATGCTAGTGTGTGGGGCACTGTGATGAAATGACCCAATGACATGAAACTATGAATATAGCACATAACAAAATACAGTAAGGTACTTCAGTGACCCAAAACACAAAACCACAATAGGAGCATGTACAGGAGAGAGACTCATATACTACAAACCAGTATGATTACTGCATGATAACAATAATATATGAAAAAGTATACTCAACTCCTGTATGGCAAGAATAACATGGATCCGGATGTAGAAAAAGATCCTGGATGGTAATAACCACAGACACAATACAAGGGCTACATATAAGGAAAGTCCCAGCAAATGATAAAGTCCAAATAGGAGCCAGCAGTCAGGGCCAGCAGCACATAAGTACCACAACGCGTTTCGCCCAATAGGGCTTCTTCTAAGGTGGTAATTGGGCCATAGAGCATGTCCGGTTTAAAAAGGCATTTCGTGATGACGTATTTCGCGCAAAGCGCCTGGCTTAATTCCTGTTTATCTGGATGTTCGATATGGAGGTCCGCCGTGCGCATGCGCGGGAATTGGACTCCCGTCGCTGCGTGAATATGACGTTACTACGCTATCTTGGGCTCTGAGAAATCTGTTCTATTATGGAAGCAGCAACTGCCTGGTTATAGCGCCATCTACCTGGGACCTGGGACCTGGTATGGATATTCGTGATGCGCATGCGCGGCAGTCAAACCTTTTAATATGTATGGATACGGGACTTTTTTGGCGCGAAATACGTCATCACGCCTTTTTAAACCGGACATGCTCTATGGCCCAATTACCACCTTAGAAGAAGCCCTAGTGGGCGAAACGCATTGTGGTACTTAGTACTGAGTGCATAAAATGGCATTTTAGTGTTCTGGTTTTTAAGCACCTGAAATTGACACAGTAGCACAGTAGCACAGTACTGTACACATTACAATGTATTCATTTCATTGCATTTAATTGCACACAATCCATGAAATTCAAACAAAGCAACATGATAAACACGTGTGCCTGGGGCGATTGGCCGCGTTAATGCCGCGTGGAGTACAGCAGCAAACACGAAAAAGGCTCTGTGATTTATTCGAATAACGGCCGCTGCATCTGTATACCCTTTCTTAACCTCTTGATGGAAGAACCCTTCCAGTCTTATCATGATGTTGATATTCTTGTGTTGAGAATGATCAATTTAAACTGATACTTTAAAAGGATCCACTTTAAAGTAATTTATTAGTCTGTGGCCACGATTCACTTAGTCCCAATTTCAGGGAATGGTACTACGATATTTCCAGGGGAAAAGGGTGGTACTAGGCATGTATGAGAGAGGAAGAAAGGAGACACAATAGAATAATATCGTTGGGACTCTCACAAATAAAAATCTGCAGTAACCATCAATGGTTGTACTCACATACTGCTAAACAACATTAGGCACATCACAATCAGTGGCAGTGTTGCTGTATGGAGGATATAGGCAATCTCAGGAAGAAGATAAGAAAAAACACCATAATCACAATATGTAAAATCCAACAAACTTTATTAAAGATAAAAAAATCCACTCCTACAGAATGCGTATTTACTAGATGGCTAATCTTTAAGGCAGTGTTAAGGCATGATGTATCTCCTGAGGAAGCTGGGCGCAGCGAAATGCGGGTCAGAGTCAAGGAGGCATCACATTGGAAGATGAACTGCAGTTTAATTCACGGAGGTTCCCGGGCGGCCGCTGTCAGAGGGAACACCAGCAGAGAGCCAATAGCTGGCTACACCAGCATCACACTACGGAGATGGTAAGATTGTCTTCTGTACCATCACTCTTTTTTATTTGTAACACTGCCTTAGTCTCCCATAACAAAAATACAGTTGGGCTGCAGTGATAGGATGCTAAGGCATGTGCTGTCATTTAGGTGGCAGGTGCAACTGCTGCTACCAAGCAGAACAGAGTCTGTGGAGGGGTGCATTGTGGTCCCATATGAGGACATTGTATGCAGGGTATAATATGGCACAGAGGTGGTTAGATGCTTTCTGTGCAAGAGCTGGGGCACGTTCACAAGAGCGGCCCCAGACGGAATATAAGATTTACCCCAGCTCCTGCACACTCTCCTCCCTCTGCCAAACAATTCTGTCCTGCTGAGCCCACCATAGCGGGGCCTTTGAGGGCTCAAGTCCCCCTGAGGCCGTAGGAGAGGTTGCTGCCCCATATCTGGAAGCGACTTCCCCCACAAAATGGGGAGAAAAGAAAAAGGCCACCCTCTGTTATTGCTGTCTTCCCCCACGCACACGCTACCCACAATATATGAATCATACAGGGTGCGGGTGAGTGGAAGGTAAGTCCCACTGGGGAAGCAGTATCACCCTCTCCTTGGGAATCTCCCCCAGGATGAGAAGGGTAAACATTACTATGTTCACCCACTAAAGACTCCTAAACAGAACAGGGCATCTGTTCTGCACAGTGAGGTTTTGTCCGGCCTACTCGTATGTCTTCACCTTCCGAATCTCGGTGTATCTGAAAGCTCCCCATCCGCGATGTCATCCTCCGCAATCCTCAGCAATCCTCAGGAACAGGTAAAATTTTCTTTCTTCAATATTCTTTCTTGAATCTTCTTTCTTCTTTCTTTGTAATACATAGGGAGATGTCTCCTCGACTTTTTAATCTAAAATGAGATGGAACAGGCCTTATATAAGGCCTGTGACATCACATTTTAGGGTCAGATGGTACAGCTCCATCCGATTGGACGCTGTCCATTTAACAAGCTTTTTTTTTTAAGTATGTGACATCATCTCAAAGGGAGGAAAGTCACATCCTTAAACCAAAATGACTGCCATCATATGGGGACAATCCAATTGGTTGAAGTACCATGTGACATTTTCCATTTTTTTTAAAGGATGTGACATCCTCTTTAAGGGGTGATGTCACATCCTTTAATAAAAAAAGGCTAAGAAAAATATTGAATGTATGCAATTTTTGTTTTTCGGGTTTTTTTTTATTGTATTTTTACATTTAAGTTTTTTTACTTGACCATTGACTGCCAATGTATTTATCTGTGCCCCTTAGTTTCTAAATAAATACAGTGACAGTCAATGCATTTTTTGGCAAATGGTTGTTTATAGTTAATTGTTATGGATTTGTAGGGCTTGTTTTTATTAAATGTTTGGATTGTTTAGACATTTGATTTATTTTATTGATGTGTTGTTTAGGCTTTTGATTTCTTTTATTATTCTGGTGTTTAGGGGCTTGATTTATTTTATTCTTCTGGTATTTAGGCGTTTATTAATTTTATTCTTTTGATGTTTAGGCTTTTTATTTATTTTATTCTTCTCGGGTTTAGGCTTTTTTATTTATTTTATTGTTCTGGTGTTTAGGTGCTTGATTTATTTTATTGTTCTGGTGTTTGGGTGCTTGGGTATTTCATTTATTGTTGTGTCTTTTTGGTGCTGTTATTTTTTTTAGGTTGCCCATTGATTGCTATAGTGCTTATCATGGCCATATTATATGGGCATGATGTACCAATGTGCCAATCAATGGGTAGAGGGTGGGGATAGTTGCCCGGGGTGGGTGGTTAGGATGCCTGGGTGGGTAGCGGTGGAGGGGGGTTAACCCCTTAATTACTTTAGTGGTTACTAACTGCTAAGGTGATTAAGGTGTTTGTGGCCATTAGATTGTATTTTTTATTGTTGTGTTCCTGCCAACGGAGGACATGGATGCGGAGGATGGTGATGAGGATGGCCTTCATCCTGGCAGGGGTAAGTGCAAGTTTTATTTACTTTATGCTGGCTGGATAATGTTTTATTTGGAATGGACATATGAGCTATTATCCAGATCTGATAGATAATAGTAATTTTGCCCATTATTGTACTGTGTGTTGGGAGGTGGGTGTTGTTGGGGGTAGAGGAGGTAGGTGGTAGGGTTGTTGTGGTTTTTCATGTTTATTTGGGGTAGAGGGATTGGTTGAAGGGGGCAGGTGCCCAAGAGTGGGTGGTTAGGCCTACAGGGTGGTAGCGGGTGTGGTTAACCCCTATTTACCATAGCAGTTTCCACCACTATGGTAGTGAAGGGGTGACCATTTCTGCAACCTTCCCAGCAGGCCTAAACACCCACCCTTTGGCAACTACACCCGTATCCACCCCCTCTGCTCCCAATAAACAGGTTATTTAGGTTTAACCCCTTCATTGCCTTAGCGGCTAGCCGGAGGTCTCCAGAGTAGAACTGCACTGATTTCAGGTCAGGGGATCCACTGCTTCCAGAGTTATAGGCTATGTTATGGGGTACCGGTACCCTGTGCAATGTTTAAATCACGTGACCGGGACATTTAAATGCATAGGAGATACCAGCACCGCGTACTGGGGCCTGTAACTCAGGAAGCAGACGGTCTTTGAACCTGAAATTAATGCGGTTCTGCTCCAGAGACCCCTGCTCACGCACACTAGTATAATTTTTTTTATAAAAACACTACGATCGACTGCGAGAGCTGTGCAGGAAAAGATGGCTCTCTCTGTGCAGCTCTCTATGCAGCTCTGCGTACAGATTGTACGGGGAGAACTTAAAAAAAGCTGAGATTACTTTTCTGCTAGACCAAGTGTTTTTGACATTTTCCTACCTCATTGTTTGAGGGGGTTTCAGATTCTTACTGAATACCGTGATTAAAACCAGAGACATAACATAAAACACAGACAAAGCTCAGTGCACATCCAGAAAAACTTATATACGGTACAGTGCCTAAATGTATAAATAACCAATAAATAAAATGGTCTTTTAGTTTAACATTTTGGCCAAATTGTTGTAAGCCCTTGAGCCAACTGCACGGTTGACCACGTTTCAAGGGTCCCTAACACTAATATAGATTCTTAATAACCTGTGCATTGCCAGGAAGAATGATTTATAATAAATCTGTCAATATTAATTGCAAAAGTTCTAAGTCTGATTGAAGCTTTTATTAACCTGTACATTACCAGGAAAAAAACTCTGTGAAAAAGAAAAAATGTGAACAAGCGCTAAAGATTAAAACACCAATGTGACAAGTAAAAATACAAAATATAATGGCTGCCTAGTAATACTGTCAGTACTAACAGAAAATACTTGGAAACAAAGAAAAAAACCTGGCGCCAAAAGTTTAATGGATAATCCTGTACTCCTCAGGGGATCAGCACACTTGATTGACAGGCCATGTAGGGGAAAAAACACAAACAGACACAGATCATAGTGCAACTCTGCAGGGTTAAAACAGGTCTACACTACACATACAACATAGAGACTCCTAGTGACTATAAAAATACTATTTATTAAATAAAAAGAACTATGCCATAAAATGGTAGGACAATCAAGAACACCGCTGGTCATCCAGGTGGGAAAAATCAGAGCCCTACTTACAAGCAGCAAGGCATAAGCTCGCAATGCAACATAGAGTCCTCTTGGTGCTGATGATATCTTGGCAGAGATGTTATTCTTGCTGCGCCGCGACTCTCGTGCAGACCCTCCCTTCAGGGGTTACCAGGAACAGTGACAGTGACGGAGGCTCGCTGGTGGGGCACACAGCTCTACTCCACGTGAGGCCGCTCTCCTCACTTCCTCCTCCGGTTCCACAGGCTGTCTCTGCGCACCCGCGCGCGAGTGTGCCCGTGCCCTTAAAGGGACAGTACGTGTGTCCTGTATGCCAAGGACTAACAGCTGCAATGAGGCTCCAAACCGAACCAAGTGTCCCAAAATATATATGAACACGTCTCAGGGTGTATCAGACTGTGAGCAAGGATCTGTTCCAGAGCTTCCAGCATCCCAGGGGTTAATAGCAGAAGCAGCAGAAGATCTAAGTCTGATTGAAGCTTTTATTAACCTGTACTAACTAACTAACTAACCCCACCTCCCACAAATGGACAAAAGCTCACTTCTGGCAGCTCCCACTATCAGGGGAACTTACCTGCATGCAGTGTGATTGTGACAAATCTATTACAGAGTGCTTTTCCTGGTAATGTACAGGTTAATAAAAGCTTCAATCAGACTTAGAAATTTTGCAATTAATATTGACAGATTTATTATAAATCATTCTTCCTGGCAATGCACAGGTTATTAAGAATCTATGTTAGGGTCCCTTGAAACGTGGTCTGCCGTCCAGTTGGCTCAAGGGCTTACAACAATTTGGCCAAAATCTTAAACTAAAAGACCATTTTATTTATTGGTTATTTATACATGTATATTTAGGCACTGTACCATATATAAGTTTTTTCTGGATGTGCACTGAGCTTTGAATGTGTTTTATGTTATGTCTCTGGTTTTAAATATATATATTGCCATGCTCAGTAGCACTCCTCTGTGAAACTTTTTTGCTTATATATATGTTGTGGGTATTTTGGGGGTTCAATATGAGCTTGTAGGTGTTCTGTATGTTGAATACCGTGATAACTCAAATGACAAACCGTTCAATCGGAACATGCCAAACCTTGCGATGTAACAGCAAAGTTATCAAACCTACTAGAATAGACCACAGTGACTCTTTCCAAAATTGCACAATGCAATTGAAGCAGATTCAAGCAATGGCAGCAATTTTTCATATGACTCTGTAATGCACAAGCAATTGTAAATGTTTGGTCGAAAGTGGATCTGTCATTTGCACAAGCAGCACAATTCCAAAATGTATCAGTTTCACGAACTTAGGGAAAGTTTTGCCTATCTCTGACCTCTATCCAACACCACAACCACAGTACTAATTTTTACTTCATTCTCTCCCATTCAGTCTTGGTGATTCTTTTAATCTATGGGCCTATTTAGATATTTCCTCACATTGCTTAATCGTCTTTCACCTGTACCTTCTATGGCTTTGTAGCTAGTGCTCTTGCACATTTGCTATCTGATTTTCACGTTCCCTACTGAAAATTGGCAACATTATTTTACAGGATTTTTGTAGGAGCTCTGCCTGATGATTTTAGTCTCAGACCAGTGATTTTTCTAGACATACAGTATACATATAGACATACAATATATAGGAACTATAAAAACTTTTTTGATACAGAGCAAATCTGTTTACACACTATATGCAGTAATTGAAATCACATCACTCTTTTTCCTTTCTGTTTAGTTTGGATAATACAATTCCCGCTTATGCTTTTTTACCGTATATTCATACAGCTCTGTAGAACAAATTCAACATACTGTAGGACACCTAATTAATCTTCTAGTTCTATAACTATTTACAATCTAAATATGTCAAATTGTTATAATTGATCTATCAGTGCTTTAAATTTTGTTTTTACCAGCACAGTCTTAACGTTTTGAACACATGCACTGTATCTTGTCTATATCGAATTATATTACCCTTCCTTTCTCTCTATTTCAGTGTGGAAACATACATTACAGTTATATTGATGCACTTCCTTCCTAATTGACTAAGATGAGGGGACTAAATTACTATGTATCTATTTTTCAAACAGAAATTTTTGCTGAAAAACATACATGTGAATCCATAACTATAAATAAAACTATTTCCTGTTCTCGGGCTGGGATCATGGAAAAAAGCCAAAATAACATAAATGGCTATTTGTGCACTATTATGTATTTCATAAGAAAGAGAAACGCGTCTTTAATGGTTCCTATATCGTCTTGAAAGCACTGTACATAAAATCCATTTATCAAGCTAAACCTAACAAAAGCCTTACCTCATGCTAAGAAAGTGAAAGGTAACTAAGCTATCAACAAAACCACAAAAAAATGGAAGGCTTAGGTCTTGTTAGGGAAAAATAGGAATTAAATGTAGAATTGCCTCCTCAGATATATTGTACAGTACTTGGCATCACTAACTTGAGGCGTTAAAGTGACAAGAAATATTTTTTTCTTTTACTATCTAGCTACAATTTTCATGTTCAGTTGAGGTTAATGTACAATATATAATGAATATATCAAATACCGTATTTGCCAGAGTATAGGGTGACCCTGAAAATAAGGCGATTCCCTAGTTGCAGAACCAGCTGGAAAGAGAACAGTTTATACCCAGACATTTACATTTACATTCTCTCTCTTCTCTCTTCTCTCTTCTCTCTCTCTGTGAAAACTGCTTCTTGCCGATCGGTAGCACTTCCGCTCAGACTAATTTTTGACAAATCGAGCTATTCAGGTAACTTTGAGATGCACATTGTGGCTGCAACTCGCAGATAATGATCTCACCACCTAAAGGGTGGTGAGATGGAATCCATGATCTGCATATGAAATGGAAAATATATTCTTACACCATTGGATTGAAGCCGGGGTCTCCTAACCTTACCCACATTAAAATCAGCTCCGTAGACCCCCGCCTTCAATCCAATGTAGTAAGAATAGATTTACAGCCAGCTTCATTACATTAGTGAATAACCGCTAAGTTAATAAAGGGGTTAAATATCAGTGCTCGGTTTGCTGATGGTAAAGGGGATGGGTGAAAATTGTACTTGCCCCAGGGTGGGTGGTTAGTCCTACCAGGAGTGTTGCGGGAGGAGTTAACCCCTTTATTACCTTAGCGGTTATTAGCGCTAAGGTAATGACAGGGTTTACCCTCCCACTATCCACCTGGTATGCCTAAACACCCACCTTTGGCCAAATAACACCTTTATAGTTGCCCCGCAGTGAGTGTTTAGGCCTTGCAGGAGCGATTAACCCCCCATTACCTAAGCAGTTACAACCACTAAATTAATGACAATGTTAACCCCCACCCCTCGTAAAGGCCTAAACACCCACCCTGAAGCAACTACCCCCTTCACCCACCCCCTCTACCACCAACACCACACAGGAATTGGCAACATTTACATTATCCAAAGAAGTCTAATAGCGCTTTTGCCCATTACAATTATCAATACAGTGCAATACACTCAAATATATTACTATAAAAATACATTATTATAAAATAAAACTCTAGCCATTTAATCCATTGATTGTCACTGTGGTAATCTATTATCTCAACGGGTCACAGATAACCATGTTGGCAAGCAATGCTACAACTCCCCGCCCCCTTCCAACACACAATGTAATGGGCAAAAGGCCTAACATCCATATCTGGATAATAGAGCATTTGCCCATTAAAAATAAAACATTAGCCAGCATATAGTAAATAAAGGGAAGCCTTACCACCCTCCCTGGGGAAACTAACCCCACCTCCCACAAATGGACAAAATCACTAGTAGCCAGATATGACTAAAATAACATTGACCTTACAGTGCAATATATGACACAGTAGGCAATAAAACCATTGATTGTTACTGTGGTAACCTATGCCCATAAAGGTGGCCCATATTACCACAATGGCAATGAATGGGCATCCTAAAAAATAATACACAATTGAATAAAATACAATACCCGTCTTTCCTATCTTTACCGGGATGAAGAGTCATCTTCCTCAATCAACTGCAGCACTAACTCTTGACCCACGAAGCAATGATGCTCATATTGAACAACACCATGATGCACAGAAGTCCACGATCCTTAGTTGCTTGCAGAGGAGGCCCCGGTCAAGCACGGTGGTGGAGGGGTGATGATTTGGGCTTGTTTTTGCAGCCACAGGACCTGAGAACCTTGCAGTCATTGAGTCTACCATGAACTCCTCTGTATACCAAAGTATTCTAGAGTGAAATGTGAGGCCATCTGTCCGACAGCTAAAGCCTGGCCGAAATTGGGTCATGCAACAGGACAATGATCCCAAGCACACCAGCAATGGATGAAAAAGAAAAGAATCAAGGT
This sequence comes from Ascaphus truei, assembly GCF_040206685.1. Lineage (NCBI taxonomy): Eukaryota > Metazoa > Chordata > Amphibia > Anura > Ascaphidae > Ascaphus > Ascaphus truei. The sequence continues at coordinate 77,370,635 of NC_134488.1, read as the reverse complement.
GTTGCAAATGCCCAGTCAAAGTTCAGACCTCAACCCGATTGAAATGCTGTGGCTAGACCTTAAGAGAGCTGTGCATAAACAAATGCCCACAAACCTCAATCAACTGAAGAAACGTTATAAAGAAGAGTTGGCCAAAATTCCTCCACAACGATGTGAGAGACTGATAAAGTCATAGAGAAAACGACTACTTCAAGTTATTGCTGCTAAAGGTGGTTCTACAAGCTATTTAATCATAAGGTGTACTTAGTTTTTCACACAGCTTCTCCATTTTGGCTTTATTTTTGTTAAATAAATCATGACACGGTGTAATATGTCATGTGTTGTTATTCATCTGAGGTTGTATTTACCTAATTTTAAGACCTGCTAAGGAACAGATGATTGTTATTATGTACTTATATGTAAAACCACAAGTGTATGTGTGTGTATATATATATATATATATATATACATACATACATACATACATACATACATACATACATACATACATACATACACATCATAATCAATCCAGGGGTCCAGTAGAGCTCAACCATGAAGCCCTTGGTTAATAGTAAATCGCAGTTTAAATCTTGCCTGGGAGAACAATATGGATGCAATGCACGGGTCAGACTTTGCTTGCGTGTGCCAATGGAAATAAGTGACTTTCTTACATTCTATTGGTTCCCCCAGTGGCCATAAATGTAGATTTCTGCTAATAACCGCCGAACATGTACAGTATAGTTTAATTGACTGATGACAGAAGGGATCCAGATCCTGGGGACATCACAGTTGAGCTCCACCTCTTTAAACAAACTCATAAAATAAAGTTAAGGGGGGAGGGGATTGCTGCTTTAAAAAGTGCAAACACGTATCTATTTGAATAGATGTAAACAAATGCAATAGAAAAACCATGGAATTCAGAGGGTGTACTTTCTTTTTCACACGACTGTGTGTGTATGTATGTAAATATATGTGTGTGTGTGTGTGTGTGTGTGTGTGTGTGTGTGTGTGTGTGTGTGTGTGTGTGTGTGTGTGTGTGTGTGTGTGTGTGTGTGTGTATGTGTGTGTGTGTGTGTGTGTGTGTGTGTGTGTGTGTGTTTATATATATATATATATATATATAAAAATTATTATATTATTTTTTTTTAAATGTAGAGTTATCTGTACCGTGTTAGCCGAGCTTAATAATCAAAAATGTATAGACGATACCGTTCTGTGGCATACATTCCACCCGGCCATCAACCTCAAACTCATCCATTCCCTGAACGAAGTATATTTATAAGACACCACCATTAATATAAAAAAACAACCAACTACAGACTTCTGTATACCGCAAACATTCAGACAGAGTCAGCTATTTGAGGGACAACAGCTTCCGCCCCACACACACAAAACCAAATGCCCCAAGCATGGCTTTCAAGTACGGCCAATCTATCCTATAAAAGGCCTTTTCGGTATCCAGACTCAAGACCATTAACTGTATCTTTTTAGTCCTGGCTACTTCGATCAAATCAATGATTTGTCTGGTATTATTTGCCGCCTGCCTATCCTTAAGAAACCCCACCTGATCTGAGTGGATCAGTCTAGGCAAGATAAGACCCAGTCTGTTAGCCTGTAATTTAGAGTAAATGTTAATATCTGAGTTGAACAGTGAACTTCGTCTGTAGCTTTTACAATTAGTTGGGTCTTTCACTTGCTTAAAAATTAAGGAAATAGATGCCTGGACATGGGTTCCGGGAATGAAGCACCCGCCAGCACTGCATTGTACATGTGTACTAAGTGAGGGGCAAGATGTTTGGCAAATATTTTGTAAAAGATTTGAAAATCTGTCCGGGCCTGGGGCTTTAGAAGGTTTCAAGTTTTTAATTACCCGAAGAACCTCCTCTTTAGTAAAGTCCTATTGTAGCTCTTTATTCATATTAATATTGTGAGCGACCTTCTCTCCGTTATATAAATCTTCATACAGTATAACTTTTTTAATTCCTCTACAATTAGTTTAGGATTCGAGGTCACCTCACCTGTTTTTAGACGAATTCCCTGAATATTATAATTGGCCTGTCTATTCCTAATTTTTTTTGCTAGTATCTGGTTTGTTTGCTTTTCTGAAAAATGTCCTCTTTGACCAACTCAAGGCGCTCTGGACTACTTTCGCTTCTCGTTTCTTTTTTCTCCCTGCTGCAATGTTGATTAGCGTACCCCTAAGCATTGCCTTCTGGGCTTCCCATAGAGTCAGTTGGGACCTCAAGCTTCCCTTATTTATTTTAAAGAAATTATCTATTTCCGAGTTAAGAGTGTTGCTAAAGGCCATGTCTATACATACTGTGCTATATGAATGCACACACAGCTGTCTCTTACACATACAAATGTACAATGTAATTCTATCCTTATACTGCACCGACACACTTTATTCGAGCAAATACCCAGTATGTACCTGGCAGATACCTGGAATGCGCCACTCCTCACCTCTGACAAGCCCCGTTGCATTTGCCTTCCCAGCCTGGGTTCATGCCTGGCTGATGGGCGGCTGATCTGTTAAATGATAATGATTAGGATTTAATAGGCTGCAATGCTTCGCGTGTCTACCAGATGGCATAAATTCATGAATTGTAATGCAGTATATATATATATACTGTGCAGTATTGCAGCCAGCGGGAATAAAATGCTTCAATCCCTGCTTGGAAAATAACTCAATGCACTCGGGCAGAAAACAGTCACAAACCTCAATACACCCGGGTATACCCGAATTCGTGGGACTAGCCAAGCTCGAATAAAGTGTGTCGCCAGTGTATACCAATAGGGACACATAGGGCCTCATGCAGTAAGTGCCGATAAGGCTTTTATCGGCATCTTACCGCCAAAATTGGATTTGAGATTCAGTAAGCGCCGATAAGTGGTTAAAATCGGCATTTTTTCTTCCCGATAAAAATTTATCGGCATGCAGCTGCCGATAACCCACTTATCGGCACTTTTCGGCACTTTTTGAAATCGGCTGTATTCTAGTAGCCCCGATCAGCTTATCGGTGCTGATCGGCACTCAAAAATGGAGATTTCTACGGCAATTTGTCCCGCCAACTAAAGTTGGCAAGTTGGAGGGGAGAAGGATCGGCAAGGTTGCCGTGACGGCACTTAGAAAAAATAGCTCATCTCTACATCAATGAAGTCAATGGAGCGGGAACTTATAACTTTATAGGAGTGTTTACGTTCTATTGCTCATAATACAAATGTGCTTGGCATTGCAGTGTCGATGTCATTCACTTCATCGTGTCACCGCTTACGTTTATTATTGGCAGAACATTGTACTTTTCTATGTTATGATGATTTGCGTGTCACATTAGTCTTAATGTTATGATGTGTCAAGGGAAATTCCTATAGTAAACTCTTAAAGGAACAGGTCACATAATATGAAACATGTTACTTAAGTGTGCTTCAAATGATTATATGATGTAACAGATCTAACAGATCACGCGTATTGTAATGTTGGTATACATTAGAGAATGCTTTGAATGTGTAACGCATGATCAAATGTAAATGTAGCTGTTTGTTTTCATTTTTACATGTACTTTGTGACCTCCCTCTTTTGATGACGTCCGCAATTGGACACTCAATAACATTGCATGTTTACATTGTACACGATACATTAGAATCACTTCATGCTAAGTTATACACAGATCTATAATAGTTACTCATTTTTACACGATTGAAACATAATCAATAGCAAGTATCCTGATGGGATTAAATTATGCATATGCACATAACAATTAGTTCATGTGAACATTTGACAATAACATGCGAAATTAGACATGTTGCAACGTACTTTTTCAACGTCAATGTCATGGTTGTATCCTAATGAGATGACTGAGTGTTGCATTCAGAAGTGGTACATGCATTACACATTCCATAAATACTTGCGAATAAATGGTTGTACAAAGCTTAACGTAACATCATTGTCAAATATCATGATTGCCTGGTGAACACACATAAATAATCCTTTTAATTCGTACTGGATACCCGTTTGGAGTTAACTACTTGGATATGTTAATGTAACATCTAGCACTTCATCAAGTCACCTGACATCATCACATAGGTATTTAAAGGAGACTAATTACCTGCGCATTGACAGCTACAGACCTGAAAATGATGCGAATATTTATGAGATGGAGGAAGATTCTATTGGAGGAGAGGCTAGCTGAGGGTCAGGATGTCACAGGCCAAGGAAGGGACAGAGACAGAGACAGGGACAGGGACACGGAGAGGAGAGGGAGAGGGAGATGGAGAGGGCGAGGGCAAGGAGATGAGAGGAGAAGAGAGAGAAGAGAAGTTGTGCCTCGTCCTCGTTTGTACAGGGAGAGAACCATGTTAGATGGGATGAGTGAGGAGGAGATTATAAATCGCTATTGTTTGAGTTCAGCAGCAATCTTAGCTCTTTATGAAGAGATACAGGGAGATTTAGATTTTGTGACAACCAGAGGTCGTGCAGTCCCTGGGCTTGTTAAAATGCTGTGCTCATTACATTATCTTGCTTCCGTGTCATTCCAGACAACTGTGGGCATAGTGGGCAGGGTCTCGCAATCTACATTCTCGCGGGCCTTTACCCAGTTTCTATGTGCACTGAATAGATGCGCTAGGAATTATATTCATTTTCCTACAGAGCACACAGAGTGGCAGGAAGTGAGGAATGGCTTTTATGCCATAGCCGGGATACCATGTGTGATGGGTGCAATAGATTGCACCCATGTTGCTTTGATCCCGCCTAGTCAGAGTGAGCATGCTTACCGCAACCGTAAGCACTACCATTCCTTGAATGTGCAGGTGGTATATGATGCCACGATGAAGATTATGCATGTGGTAGCCAAATTCCCTGGTTCCAGTCACGATTCCTCTATCCTGAGAAACTCATCAGTCTTCCATGCTTTCAAAGAAGGCTATTTTGGACCTGGTTGGCTAGTGGGTGAGTACATATTATGATGTGTTAGCAAACAACTCTAGTTTTTATATGAACTGTTGAATGTAATAATGTTAACACAAATTGTATCATATTTGTGCACGATGGATTATAGGTGACTCAGGATATGGAATTAGGCTGTGGCTGTTGACCCCGGTGGCAAACCCTCAATGTGAAGCAGAGGAGAGGTATAACGTGGCACATATATCTACACGATCCGTCATAGAGAGGACATTTGGGCTTCTGAAGACACGATTCAGGTGTTTAGATAGAACTGGTGGGGCACTTCAATATAAGCCTGCTAAAGTGTCAGATATTATAATTGCATGTTGCATTTTGCACAATCTGGCAATCCGCAATAATTTAGAAACCGACATACGTCAGGGCTTGGAGGAGGAGCATCCCGTAAATTTACCAGCTGACCTGAGCAAACAGCCAGTGGTGTGGAGACACGTCGGAATGTCATAAACACATATTTTTCATGTAAGCAAATACATATATGTTCATAGTACTACATAGATGTATTAATTCATTGTAATGACAAATACATGTGTCCAAATACCATTCACTTAGGAAACAGATGACTATGGTTCTCACACCTTTCTCTTCTCTGCTGTGTGGACAATTGCATGTGACACTGGTATGTCATTCATCAACAGGTTGTGTGTACATGAGGAAATAATGTGTACTAAATCTATATTTTCTGTACATGCTCTTTTTGGTTATGCATACACAATAAACCTACTATGTCGATAGCCAATAGCTAGTGCAGTATGGTTACATACAATTTTTCGTTTGGAGTGTGACGTGTGTCACAATGATGTGTAGACTATTGTGTATTTAAGATCATATTTGACGTATTATAGATGTTGTATCATATCACATACAAAATTGTCACTTCTGTGTGTTGCTTACCTTAATGAACATGTCATGACAATGATTTATATTCATTCATGTTTTCATTTTTCAAGGTATATCACTCCAAGGACTGCTCATGGCATGTATTTGAATTCACATCTGTCATAAGATGTGCAAACCTCGATACAGGTATAGTTACAGGATGTATAAAGAGAACGTAATGAAAAAGATGTGACAATTGAAATAAGTAGTTTCTGTATTGTGTCTGTGCATTTATTTACACTTGGTGGTTATTGTGCAGTGTGTTTTCAAATCATTACGTACATTACATAACATGTAATTTTGGCAACGTAACAACATCCATTCATGCACATGAGCGATGTTAACACTCAATGCATGTTTGTATGAAAAGACCCAAATGTGTTAAACATCATTAACATTGCAATGTATGTGATTAGTTCTTCTCTCACTTCATCTTCATGTTGATTACTACATTGTCACATGTGTATGTATAAGTGAAAGATGTGTGTTGATTTGACGTTCATCTAACATTTGTCAAAATGTTAACACCATTCCAATGTATAGTTCTTTGGATTCTCAACTTTTCCTAAATCATTCAACACAATGACAATGTAGTTAATAATTTTTTTTATTTCATTCACGTTAGTTATTCATAATGATCATGATCCTTTATAACTACTGTCAACATATGAACATAAATGAAGTAGACATTTGCATACGCACACATTTCAGCAACATAGTGTGTGTGTGTTTTAGTTTTTGTGTGATGCATGTATTTCTACCAGAAATAATATAAACCAACATAATAATGTTGCTTTTATCATCGGCGTCACTTAGCTATGTATGTGTTGAACGTTTACTAATAACACTAAACTATAGTTACTTGTGTGAATTAAATGTACACACGAATGTTCATGGTTTAATGATCTGTACCTAACATTCATTAGCTCATGCATGTTATGTTACCACTACAACTTAGGTGATAATATAACATTCACACGACTAAAACGTTTCTATCACCTCCCTATTGTTATTGTGTACGTTCAGATACAATGTCTACGAGTTGTTATGTAGCATTTACATTCTTTGACAAGTCACACGTGAGATTATAATATATAGTAGATTAATGTGTTTGCTGAGTGATAATGTTTATTTATTTATTTTATTTATTTATAAAATATTTTACCAGGAAGTAATACATTGAGAGTTACCTCTCGTTTTCAGGTATGTCCTGGGCACAGAGTAAAACAAATAGTACATGGTTACAAGTACAGGTAGTCCTCGGTTATCCGACACAATGCGTTACTCAAAATGGCGTTGTAAAGCGAAACGTTGTAAAGCGAAACACGTTGGTTGCATATATCACATGGCAATACATATAATGTTAGTAGAAAAGAAAAAAATATCAATATAAGTTCTAACTTCAGTGCTTAGCAACATCATTATGATAATTAAGTGCATAGTAAATATTTGCACAATAGGATAACATTATGTAGTGATTGTTAATCTGCGCACCAATCATTGAAAGCATTGTTACATATTTATTATAATAGTTGTTCGCTAGTCGTCACAATCATCTAATATAACGATTGGCCCATCTGAAATTGTATTGTATTGTATGTCATTATTTATATAGCGCCATTAGTGTACATAGCGCTTCACAGTAGTAATACATGTGGTAATCAAATAAATAACAGATAATATAAATAACAGATCATGGGAATAAGTGCTTTAGACATAAAAGTAACATTTCGGAAGAGGAGTTCCTGCCCCGAGGAGCTTACAGTCTAATTGGTAGGTAGGGAGAACGTACAGAGACAGTAGGAGGAAGTTCTGGTAAGTGCGTCTGCAGGGGGCCAAGCATTATGTATCGTGTTTAGAATATCCACAGTGCTATTCATATGCTTCTTTAAGCAAGTGTGTTTTAAGGTGGGTCTTAAAGGTGGATAGAGAGGATGCTAGTCGGGTACTGAGGGGAAGGGCATTCCAGAGGTGTGGGGCAGTCAGTGAAAAGGTTTTAAGGCGGGAGAGGGCTTTAGATACAAAGGGGGTAGAAAGAAGACATCCTTGAGAAGAACGCAAGAGTCTGGATGGTGCATACCGAGAAATTAGGGATGAGATGTAAGGAGGGGCAGAAGAATGTAAAGCTTTAAAAGTGAGGAGAAGAATGGAGTGTGAGATGCGGGATTTGATCGGAAATCGGATGAAATCATACATTGGTCCCATGTATTCATCCTCGACATCTGTGAAATACAGCAAACACATGATTAACAAAGATGCCACATTTATCTATGTTTCAACATGACAACGCTTAACACATCTCTATATGATTGTGGATATTCACGCATAAGTTACGTATATGTTTAAACTGCAAGGATAAAACTACAGATACTGCACCGACACACTTTATTCGAGCAAATACCCAGTATGTACCTGGCAGATACCTGGAATGCGCCGCTCCTCACCTCTGACAAGCCCCGTTGCGTTTGCCTTCCCAGCCTGGGTTCATGCCTGGCTGACGGGCGGCTAATCTGTTAAATGATAATGATAAGGATTTAATAGGCTGCAATGCTTCACGTGTCTACCAGATGGCATAAATTCATGAATTGTAATGCAGTATATATATATATACTGTGCAGTATTGCAGCCAGCGGGAATAAAATGCTTCAATCCCTGCTTGGAAAATACCTCAATGCACTCGGGCAGAAAACAGTCACAAACCTCAATACACCCGAGTATACCCGAATTCGTGGGACTAGCCAAGCTCGAATAAAGTGTGTCGCCAGTGTACAGAACTGTCTCATTTTTCAAATGGCGTTGCTGGCATTAATACTGATATGTTTGTTCCGGTGCTTGTGTACATAATAATGTGTGCGCACAACGTCTATTGCGCACGCACGTCACAAATGTGTGGACTAAGTCTTAGCGCATGCGCAAAACGATGTGTACGCTGTGCGTTCAATACATGTCCCTCCATGGTGCTGCTAGCAGTACGCATATCATGGCTGAAAGTTATGATATGGAAGCGAAACAAATTCACTTATACACACGTACATATCTAAACTTTTTCAACAGACGTGTGCCCATGGCCAAATCGGACGATCAGCCAATGAGCGAACAAAATACGTGTGACGTCATGTTAAGGCACCGTGAAATGCACGCAAACACCCCTCCCACTTAATGAACATTGGCCTACAGAGCTGTGCACGCACCGCACCGCACCACCGACGCTCGCGCATGACACACTGCACTGACCATAATAATAAGCTACGGGCACAGCCAATACTGTTTCACGTGCGCACGTCGGTTGGGGGTGGGGCTTGCATCGGTAACCTTTTTAAGGATGCCTTGGGACATGACCAGGTTCCCACGTCATATGTGGGCGACACTTTGTTTTTATATGTTGAATGCTAAACAATGAGGTGTGTGTGTTACAGTTAGTGTAATATGTTGAAATGATACTTTAAAAGCGATAAGCATCTATGATTTAGGACTCCGTCACCAATGTGTACTAATGGTTCGTCATGTAGTATATTGTTATAGGAAATAATGTCTTTGTGCACATTACATGTAAGGCTGTCTGCAATGTTAAGCTGTATCCACTCATTTGGCTAACAAATGGTGTCTATTATTAATGTACACATATATAATTTGAGTAAAGGCATAACGAAATTTGTATTTACCATTCTTGTAGAAGTCAAAACTGATTTGGCTGCAACAATTCACTCCAGGAAGGCACAACAGTATCATCCATGGTTGTGGCAACAGTTGAATCCTGAATCACACACATCTCCATGAGGCCGTCATATGGATCTGCAGTGGCTTCTTCAAACAAGACGTCCGGAGGTACGTACAGTTGTTGGTTGTTTTCACATCCACATTGTTATTGGCCATATAAGTTTTGATACATATCATAGTAGTTATGTCCATCTTGCATATGGTCTTGATGAATGGACGGTGCAGATATATCAGCAGATGCGACAGTCTGTGTGGCTTCAATGTAACTGGTATTAGGCAAAAATATGCTATTTAACAGAAGATATGTTTCATGTTAAGTTTAAATGATGGCGCAACATGCCAGCATCCATATCGTTGATCTTGCCGATCATGGACACGCTCAAAACATTCATTTGTGGATAAAGTGAATCGTACAGAAGTTTTAAAATGTCGTTGCTTGTCAGGTTCTTGGTAGTATGGATATTTCTTTTGGATCAAGTCATAGATTTGCCCCACGGTTGCCCTTTTCGCTGGCGTTGACTAGATTGCTTCATACATCAAAAATTTGTATGATTTACGTGGATGGCTGTGCAATGTGGAAGCTTCTGCCATTTCTTCTCTCTTCAAGTGTACAGTGTCTAACTTGAACGCATACAGATGTCTGCTGAATGTATGAATAGTTACATGTTATCTTCGCGGTTTGTTCCAAGGTTATAATACAACCTAACAGTTATACGCCTAGGTTTTCTCCCACAAAAAAATTGTTACAATAATTGGCTGAAATTCTTTGTCTAAGATAGCCTCTTTTCACAGGAATCGAAACTTTACTTTCTGCTTAGGCAATCAAAATGTGCAAAACAATTTTACTCTTTTAATTACAATAACAATGTGTGTGAAATCATCTGCAGTGCTATGATGAACAGATTTCTGCTTACACTTAGCTAAAATTAACCATACACACACATCTCTCTGTTTGTCTATTTTTCTGTTTTTCTCTCTCTCTGTTTCTCTCTCTGTTTCTCTCTCTGTTTGTCTCTCTTGATATATACATAGATATATTTATAAATAAATATATATATATATAATTAGATAAATATATATGTTGATATATATTTATATTTATCTATATATATTTAACTATATATATTGTGTGTGTATATATAGTATGTATATATATATGTGTGTGTGTGTGTGTGTGTGTGTTTGTATATATAAGACATGCAAATGAACATACAGTAATATTTACAGTTGCTATATATATATATATATATATATATATATATATATATATAGATCTTGCTACATTGAAGGCCTTGTTGTGTGAAAACAGGCCTTGTTGTAATTATCTTAACAGTTCATTACAGTTTATAACATTACTGGGTGAGTATGTTTCAGGGTCTAATTGAGTCAGCTGTGTAGAAGTTGTATTTAACAGCAAACAAGGCCTCTTTGCAGCCATGAAGGCCTGTACTGTTCATTCTGATTATATATATATATATTATATATAAAGTGCTAAACTAAAGGCATTGATGTGTGTAAGCAGGCCTTGTTGTAATCATATTCAAAGTTAAATACAGTCCTAACATTTATATCTCATTAACACAAGGCCTGTTTGCTGTCAACAGTGGCAGATATATATATATATATATATATATATATATATATATATATATATATATATATATATATATATATATATATATATATATGTATATATATATGTATATATATATATATATATATGTATATATATATATATTTATCAGTTAATATATATATACACACACACAGTGTGTGTGTGTGTGTGTGTGTGTGTGTGTGTGTGTGTGTGTGTGTGTGTGTGTGTGTGTGTGTGTGTGTGTGTGTGTGTGTGTGTGTGTGTGTGTGTGTGTGTGTGTGTGTGAGTGTGTGTGTGTGTGTGTGTGTGTGTGTGTGTGCGTGTGTGTGTGTATACATATATAGATAGAGATACAGAGAGACTACAGATATATTCATACAGGTTTACAGATCTGTTATAGTAACCAAAAATCATACATGATCACATTCCAACATTATGAACTATGAAAGAAGATTAAGGTAAGTAATGTCTTACAGAGTTAAGACACCAGAAAACATAACATTAATATGTATGCTGTTATATGGGTACTTACTTAAAGTTGTATGTCAATAATATTAGCATGAAATGACTATCTACATTACCAAAATAACCCACATACATCTCATATTGAACAAGAGCTAATTGAATGTCATCTTCCATTAACATGCCAAGTGTGTAATAATGTTGCACCATGAATCAACTGATGATTAATAGATATTCATGTTCTAAATTATGCCTTCATTCAGTCAGTGAGCATTTCTAAACATTCATGTGTACAAGGACATACTTGAATGTTATCAAGCATCTGTACATGATCATACATACACTATGCATGAAATAGTCTGCAGTAAAAAACACCAGTACACCAAAAAATTTAGTGAATGTGATTATTTATTTTTGTTTATCCTTTTGAGAGCGAATCACAGGCCTGCTTGTTGGCTGTTGTGTTTGCCTTTTCCCTCTTCCAAGTACTCTGGCCTTAACTGTACCACTTGTACTGGCCTGTGGCAGTTCTGTGACACAGGGTGTGGGCTGTGGCACTTCAGTGGCACTAAGTGTGGGCTGATGCACTTCAGGGGCACTGGGTGTGGGCAGTGGCAGTTCAGTGGCACTGGGTGTGGGCTGTGGCACTTCAGGGGCACTAAGTGTGGGCTTTGGCAGTTCAGGGGCACTGGTGTGGGCTGTGGCAGTTGTGAAACAGTTGATAAACATTGCAAGAGTGATGGTGGAGCATTTTCTTGTTTTTGTGTTTTAATCTTTTTCCAAAAGCTGGTTATTAGTAATTGTTGCCCTAACTTTCTTTTGCGTGTCTCATTTGTAGGTGTCAGTTCCATATTTTGAACAGATGTAAGCGGTTGGATGTTGACAGGGACCTGCACAGAACTTGCACCTACTGTACCGGTATCATCCAGAACTGGGGAATGAAGAACTGATGACTCAGGAGAAAAAGTAGCAGCATATAAAGATCCATCCTCTGATGGGGTAAAGTGGAATTGTTGTTCTCTTGCTGTACTCCGAAAATGATTTGCTTGGCTTAGATTCAGAACTAGTGCTTGTAATGTCCTGTTTACATTTTGAATTTCTTTAGGAACTTGGATGATGACTTTTTAAATTTGTGACATTTCTGATATTGACCTTTCATGCATCCTTTCATGCAGTGACATCATCCTTTCAAGCACTGACATCATTTCTGAATGGCGACGATTTTCTTCACCCAAGATTCGTTCTTCAGAAGCTGCAATAGCTGAGTAGGTGTCACGAGCAGGAGGACTTGAATGCTGGGTTAATCCAGGAGTGTCAACATCTTCATGGTCACTTGAGTGAATTTGGCCTTGAGCGGCAACATCTGGTTCTACAAATTAAGAAAGACATTATGAACTGCCATGGAAGTTTCACTTTGTTTTCACTATAATGATAGTTGTTCTCATAGTGTAACACATAACACGTTTCCATAATTTTTTATTTGTGTCCAATTAAAAGATGATGCTTGAAGTAACAATGATGTTTCGACTCAGTGTGAAAGAAGAATGAATTAAAGTTTGTTGTAACATCACAACTCCTAGCTGATACTTTAAAACACACATAATACATGTTGTCAGGAAACACTACATCTTCTGTGACAATAACTGATGTGAAGTTCATTACATGTGAAAGGCATTTATTTTGCATGGCAAATGAAATTCTTCAAATGTACACATGCTGTACCTCATACACTCACCTTCCATTCTTGATGATGACCTTGATGAGACAGGTGATGAGACATGTTCAGTGTCAGGTGACACAGGAGCTGCAGGAGCAACTATATAGAAGAATAACATCAGAATTTAATTGTCATGTGTACATAATTAACATGAAGTATCTGTAGTGGGAGTAGTTATGGCTAAATATCAACATCACATAACGAAATGACACTGATATGGTTCGGCCAATCTGTATATTATCCATCTTAACATAAATGTACATGTGAACCTAATCGGCACATTTATTTTAAACACCACACAACATACAATGTTCATGCAGGAATGCGTTGTAAAATTAAGTGTTCTGTTGTACATACACTGCATATGTTGTGTAGTAATGTAACTATAATAATGTACATCACTACCATGAAAACAAAGTTGACTCTGCTTAGAATTGTGGAAATGTGTATGAATGTGTTTAGAGATCTGTCCGAACATTTAAGAGTAGCAGGTGTAGCGCTCAATGTGGCTGACACTCAGCAACACATGCAGTGTGTCGCTCACAGATGGTAATGGTGTGATAAGGTGGCGTATCTATAAGGTTAAAAGAAGATATGAGTGAACGAATGACTAACGTACGTTTTCATATATAGTGGACTGGTGGGTGAAAGTATTCAGATAATTACCATTTCAAATGAATGTGATGAACTTCTGTTCACCTTGTCAGCTTCTAACAACTGTAGTCCCTCCCCAAGACGTGACACCACCCTGACCTTTTATTTGGTTCTACCACCTGTAAGCCGTCCCACAAGACTTTACCCTACCATGACCCTGTGATCTGGCTCTGTGCCTGACCCCAACCCCTCTGTTCACCTCTATGCTGTGATTACATATTAATTGCAGCTGGTTTCACACACCAGTACATGAGCGAAATAAAAATCTGAACTGAGCTACATATGAACACAATTAAATACCATATGGTACATGTTCCTATTTATGCTCACATTATACTACATGAAGCGAAAAAAGAGCTTTAATAAAACATAACGAAATGTGTTTGTGCAAATTATTTATGTTCGCCTTTGAATGCACAATATTCCATGCAAAACTTGATTAGGCAGTAATGGCCTGTTTATAGGTATAACATAGATTATCACTAATATATATATATATATATATATATATATATATATATATATATATAGTTATACGTTACCGTTCCAAGGATTGGTAAACAAGAGACAGCACTCAATGTTGAAGATCAAAGTGTATTAGTGAAAGCAAAAATACATCCAGAAACCCAACGTTTCGGTCCTACAGAATGGGACCTTCCTCAGGGGGATACAAACCCTTTCCTCAGGGGGATACATAACCCTTTGTATCCCCCTGAGGAAGGTCCCATTCTGTAGGACCGAAACGTTGGGTTTCTGGATGTATTTTTGCTTTCACTAATACACTTTGATCTTCAACATTGAGTGCTGTCTCTTGTTTACCAATCCTTGGAACGGTAACGTATAACTACATTCTCTATATGGGACGTGCACCTGTGGCTTAACAGCACCTATTGGAGTGCCAACTGCCTTATCTGACTATATATATATATATATATATATATATATATATATACATATAAATATATAATTATTTTTGTTTTTTTTAGGACAACTATATATAGATAGATAGATAGATAGAGAGAGAGAGAGAGAGAGAGAGAGAGAGACATATATACAGATATATATGTAGGTATGCTTATATTGGGAAAAACTATACGTTTCAGCGGAAATATAGATAAGAACTGTAACATACGACACGCGTAGTACAGTAACATTTGTCACCTGGTGGAAATTGAGCCGAATAAATGCCGATATCTCTGTCCCCTGCCAAACCCTCCACGACAAAAGGAAGAAATTTTTCCCGCATCTGCTCCTCCAATGGAGTTAACATTTAGAGCTTGTGCTGGCGGCCCACCTCCAGTGGCAGAAGCATACATCCGTTGTGCTTGGATTTTTTTCTTTAAGTTTGCCCTGATATCATCGAATCTCTTCCGACAATTTGCCCGGTCCATGACATGATTCCCACATGCAGACACAGCCAATGTTATTTGATCCCACATTTCTTTTTTTGATGCTGAACTTGTCCGCCCTTGAAATACATACCAAATATATGACGTTTATTATTATTAGAAAAACGAGCAGTTTCCTAACCTCAAGAGATACCAAACATGCTGGTTTAGGTTGAATATGTATACCACATGAGCATTTACGTGGAAACATACAAATCTAAGGAAGCTTGCATGAATATTGTAAGTAACTTTGGCAAACTTTTTAGACTGATTGTTATGGTCGTTATAAAGCATGAAGGATTATGTGTGTAACAATTAACTTTAATTGATAGATATTAGAGAATAATAGCTTGATATTAAGACATCTCACATGACCTAGGATAACATGTCTTTGCACAATCAATGCAAAGATAGACTTACCTAGTAAATGCCCATACAGAGAGTCATAGTGCTCCAAGATCCCTGTGACAAGAACTCTGTTTTCCTCTTCATTGAAACGAGGATTACGTGGCCGCTCCACACGTTTCCTCCAACCACGTGCAGCCCCAGAGCTTGGCTGCTGCTGACTGGACTCTCCTTCTTCCAATGGATGAGACTCCAAAAGCGGCCCACCACCAACCACCCCACCACCAGACACCCCAGCAGCACCACCACCACCAGACACCCCAGCAGCACCAGCAACAGACACCCCACCAGCACCAGCAACAGACACCCCACCAGCACCAGCAACAGACACCCCAGCAGCACCAGCAACAGAGCCACCAGCAGCACTCGCACTCACAGCAACACCACTCGCACTCCCAGCAACACCACTTGCACTCGCAGCAACAGCACTCCCCTGAATCCTACGATATAAATCACACGAATAACGATCTGTCATTCTATTGTCAAATATTTATGGATACTAGGAAACAGTGTTCCTAGTGCACCGTGCTCAGCTGTAGGGAGTCTCTAGGCATCCAATTAGTATACAGTATACCCTCTAAATGAGGAAAACAGGTAACACCACTCTCTGCAAATGTATATGTGAACAGTGTCTCTATTCATATCTCCTAAGATGTGGGGAAAACTGTGCTTTGTTGGTGAGAGTCAGTAACAAATCTCTGACCTCCCAGTATACAGTATATACCTTTCCCCTGGAGAGAAGACACAAAGTATATGACTCCCAAAGCGTAATGAGCTAATGGGGGTACTCACAGTAGAGAGTTGTCATTGCTGTGCTCCGTTTTCTTCCGTGAGGATATCCTGTTTATTGTCAAATATGCTGTATATCACTCCTGCAGGGCATTTACCCTTGTAATCATTATCTAGTGTCTTTACATTTCTTTGTACTAATGATGTGACCAAGGCAAGTGTTTATGGACTCTTTTTGGACCGCCTTTCTGGGAGTTCCCATTGGCTAATTAGAACATTGGGGGTATATAAGGAAGCCCAACCCGTGTAGCATTCATTCCCTGACTAAGAAACACGTGACCGAGTGTTTCAAAACGCGTAGGAAGGTATTGTGGTCATCCAGGGACACCGTAGCTGAGCCAATCCGGTGGTGACGTCAGCGGAGGAGACGCGCGAAATCCACTCAGTTGATTGACATCACGAGTACTCCTGGAAATCTCCCCGCACGCTTCAAGCAGACGCCCAGCACCCCACAGCAGACGGCCACCCCTGGTTAAAGACCCCGTACCATTGCACATGTCCTACTCCAGGACGGTGAGTAGGATTTCAGTTTTACCTCTGGTGGAGCAGCAAGGCTTCTTTCGGCCCAAGTGCTGGGAAGCTCCTCTTTCCTTTAACTAACAGAAGATCATCCACTGTTCATTTTACAGTTCATGTTTTACACCAATTGTAGTTACAATTGTTTTAACTAATAAATGCTCCATATTTCCATCCATATGTCTTATATTGTCTAAAGGGTAATACACCATTGTGGTTTTTTGTATTTCTCTAGTCTCCCTCTCTGAGCCTATCCATAAGAAACCTCAGCACAAGACTCTTGTTCCAGCCACTTACCCTCAGCGCCATAAGAGGTTTTTCTACCCAAATTCTGCATATCTGGTTGGAAGATCCCAGATTAACCCTCCACGGCAGCTCCAGGACTACCTACCCTCTAGGACTGTATCTCAGGTTTTGTTTCTCCTGTTTTTTCATCATCATTATTGCACTAGCGCTTTTACACACTTATTTTACACCTCTAAGAAGTTTCATTGGCGAACCTAACACCACCCCGCTATGCACACCGATACACCTGAGTGTGATCGGCAAATCATCGGCAGAGTGGGAACAAATGCTTGATTCGGAAGGGATTCGGCACTTATTGCATACGGCGAGGGAAAATCGGCAGAATCATGCCGATAAGGAACACTTGGCGAGAGGACTTTTTCGGCGCTTACTGCACAGAGCCCATAGTCTCTACACACATTAATAGTAATGCAAAATCCTCTTACATTTCTACACCTACACACACCATTGGTATACACTCCCACACACACCTTTTTTAAAGCATTGTATACACTCTGGGCACGTTATAAATTTATATTACACATTCATACACACACACACACATCACCAACATTCAGGGACCATTTAACACCTTAAGTCTTAAATCACATACTACATAGGGGGAGGGATAGGCTTCAGTCACAGATACATTTCAAGAAGCACTGTTTTTAAGTAAAACCATTTCTTGCTTTATCCATTGTAACATCACCGGGAGAAGAGATCAGTGTAACTTGAAAGGTCGCACAAATAAAAGCATTTCGTTAGCCACAGAACGGTATTGTCTATTATTATTATTATATATATATATATATATATATATATATATATATATATATATATATATATATATATATAAACTGTATGACAGTTACACCAATGTTTGATTCCTAATTTCAGCTAGGTATAGTAGATTGTTTTTAAAGTTCAGCCTAAATGTTATACAATATATAAACATGACTGTCATAGCTAATCCCATGGAACATGCAATCCACACACTGCTTTCACTAGAAGAATACATATCCTAAAGAGTTTAAAAACCCCACTAAAAATGGCATTAGGCATTTAAAAACATGCAGACAATGTTATCTTATATTACATTATTGATTTATTTTGTAAAGACATTCAGGATTTTTCACGTTTTGCTGGTTTAAATGGCTTCAACTGTAGTATTGTAGTAGGGGAGCTTGATTTCTTTCACTAAGGTTACAAATGAGCAATATATTACAAACTCATTATGGGATTGATTCACTATTACAGTATAATTATGCTTCACAAAGAGCACTTTACAATTTATGACTCCATAGATATTGGTGTTAAGAACCATTCACTTTTAAATCCAAAAGACATATTTACATCTGGATCGATCCCTTAAACATTGTTTGTCTTAATGACATACAGGGCACAAGTAGATTCCAATGAAAAACAGCAAATGACACACAGTGGATATGGGATACATTTACAGAAAACTTACAGTAATTATGTACTTTTCACTGAATGTACAAGAAATTCATTCAGATCAGAAACATCCTCCAGACTCAGAAATATTCATCTTTATTGATCTATTTTTGCCAGTTAGGGAAGTAAAGATAACATGTAAATCAGCTTTTTAAAATATATTTATTAAGTTACAGTTCTTTAATTGGCATTCGTATTAGAACATTTGTATATAAATGTTATGCATTACTTTGTACATACGTAAATATATACCATATGTCCTGTCGGCTGTTCTTGTGAAAAGTTAGAAACCTGATAGGCTACTATACTACTGTACGTGGTTAGACGATTTTGCAGTACACTATATACCATAACATTATATTGCATTATAATATACATCTACTTAAATTGTTGCAAAAAAATATAAGCTAATGGTAGATTCTGACCATTTCTTTACAGTGTAAAGTTGAATTTGGCAGACGTGCACACAGTTGTATGACAAGAACCTTTATACCAGAGAATAAAAAAGCATTTCCTTTTCCTAAGACAGGGTATAAACCTGGCATGAAATTTCCTGTGCAGAGGAGATCAGGTAAAAGATACTGAACAGTTCAAGAATTTGGAGGGCTACAAATCCTGTTCGAGAAAATTTGTTTTAGACGTACAGTAGGTGAAAGCAACGTGTCACAGTACACTAATTGAATTTTTCTTGTGCTAAGAATAAGAAGTCAAATGACAAACCTGACGCAGAATGCCTTTCATTACTTTCTAATGTGTATGGTAGATTCTTCCTAACACCTCTTATACAGTAGTTGCTACACAAACTGATGCACAAGGAAAAAACTACAGTAAGTACTGTAGATTGATACATACATATACTGTATCTTTCGAATCACTTCAATAACAAATGCACAGTTCCTGAGCTTGCAATACAGTCTCCTTGGACTTAACGGCTATTTTAAGTAAATTTCATTAATATGAACTTAACACATTCCTCTATCCCTCCACCCCTATATATTATAATTATGCTATCACAGCAAGGTGAGAATGCACTAGTGCTTGTACAGTTTGTTAGTGCTATACTTCTGTGTATAAATATGCCATTCATTCTTACTTATTTGATATTATTTTTTTAAGTAATCTATGTACTATTAGGTATACTAAATATATGTTATACATTTATTTTATGTTTGGGAAACAAAGACATTCCAGAAATTGTTTGTCTTACAGATATATTTGAATGAATCATATTATAAATAAGCAATTTCTCTAAACAGTTCTGGCAGTGATCTGTACCAATAACAGATGTTACTATAATAATTGTTGCAATTCAAAACTTATTATCACTTGGGAATTTCTGAGAGGAGACATTTCAGAGCTAAAACAGCATTACGAATCTGTAGGCTTCAAAATTGCAATTATGCTGTGGTCAAATTACTATTTGCAAAATAAGTGAAAGTGCAGCATTATTGTATTTTCAGTTAACTTGCATCTGTAAATCTTACTTTCTTAACAATTGTAGTCCTTTTTCCCCATAACAAAAGGAACTACTGGTACTGCCGTTACCTATTAACAGAAGGCTTGCGCCTCCGCCACTGGGACCTGGGGTGATCTCTTGCTCAACTCGGTGCAGCGCCACCACCTGCATGGGATCCCAGCGTAGCAGGATAAGCCCCTCACAGGAACCAAATAGTAATCACACACACAGGTATATAATAACGGGTTTTACTAAACATATAATATGCGATTTTTACCCCATAGTATATAACTCACACCACCCCAATATACCAAGTGAGTGTCGTCCCCAAAGTACATAGGGTGCTTGGTCCCAATATCCCTGATGTCTGTTTCCCTCAATGTCAGGGCCCACCTGAAAGTATATGGAATAGTGCGATCCTGTGAACCTTTGGTCCACTTATGTGTGGTACCTGCCTAGGCGCTCCAGCACCCGGGTACTGCCGAACAACAAACTGAGATCCGCTGATCCAGCTATGTTTTCCGTCCACGAAGGCGTTCGCCTCTGCATAGGGTGAACTCCTGTTGGAGGGTCTCACCTTTAAGAGTCTATATTGTGGGTGGTCTGGTCCCAGACCACAGGCTGTGAGTCACCGCGCGGTGTCCTGTCGCTGATGCCTCTCACTCTAAGGCTACTGGGGAAATGTCCCTATCTGGGTACTTTGTCTGTAGCAGCCACAAGCTTAACGTGATTAGAGCCTATCTGGGACCCAAGGGGAAATCTGGGCCTAGTCCGGGAGCCACTGGCAGCTGGACACCTTCCCCTTCTGTGTCCTGGCTCCAACTGCCATCTTGCGCGCCTTCGCGCCAAACTGCCTCTCTCCTCACCATGAATCTAGCTGCCCTACTGGCTAACACTGCCCACATGATCGGACTGCCCCAGAGCACTCTGGATAGTGTAGTTCCCCTGCTGAGCAATGTCTAACATGGCCGCCGCTACTATGATGGGACTGCGCATGCTCATCTTCCTGAAATGGCCGCCGATGCCTCAGAACACTCTGCGCATGCGCGAGATGTCTACAGCGCATGCACCAAACCCAATATGGTGGCGCCCTGCACTGGCGATATGCCTCCGAGCACAGGAGCCCCACCGATAGCTGCAGCCCTCCTGCAGTGCCACTGGCAGCCATAGTAGCCTCCCCCTTCCCCACTCAGGGAACCTGGCTACACAATTATTTTACATTTATCACCAATTTTATTATTTGAACACATAATGACTATAATAATAATTAAATAATTTACTAAATTGTTCTGACATGTTTTAGTGAGTTCTTGGGGCCAGACCAAACACCTGTAGTGAAAGCTTTATGTACATTACTCAAGGAGATTACAGATATATTAAATACAGTTATATTTGTAGTATCTGTTCAAATATCTCAAGACACGAATATCACTGATTGGAGAGTTTGCAATCTGATTTATATTGTCTGAGGCACAAAGAGTTAAGGTAACTTGCTTAAGGTTACAAAGAGCTCAACAAACATCTGTTCAAACTGTGTTCTAAAAAGAGTGGAGTTATCACAGAGGACACCTTCTTTCTAACGAGTTTTACTCAGGCAGTACTAGGGATTGCTTATCAAACGCTCCAATCTGTAAAACTGATACAATATTGGATAAGAAATCAGATTATTGAAAACAATGGAATTTAATTTTCTTTGAACATCTGGTAATTACTGTAGGTTTTGCACTTGTTCTGCAAAAAGGAAGGAGCTATGTATAGTTTCGCTATAAGTGATTTTGTCATGAAACACACAGAAGAATAGCAATTTAGTGACTCCTTATAATGCAATACCCTGATAAGCGCGGAGTGAACCCCCCCTCCCTCACTTTATCTCTACTCACTTTGTCCTTATGTTTTACAGATCAAATATAAACAATTGGAATGTTGAACTCTTTGCATACAGAAATACAACTTATTATTTGAGCATGATAAATATTGAGAAAACAAGTAGCGTGGGACAAATCTGCTAGCATAATTCGTCACCAAGGCTTTGGCATTTAAACCATTTCAAATTGGCTTTTCTGCAATAGTATCCCAAAAAACATCTGAATGCAATGTACATTGGCTCATTTCTTGTCTAAAAATAAAACGCGCTAGATATGCATTGCTAAAAAAAAATTTATCAGCAGCATCTACTGTATAATGAATTTATAAAAGTAACCTCTTCGTAACTTCCATTCAGACTTTTGCATTCAATTAGCATGTTTTTAGCAGAACCTTTGGTGCAAGCCCAAAGCGAAAGCATTGGAAAGTTTCTGCCTTCTTGTTTTAATCTTTCACCAAGTCCTGACTTTCGCCTCCAGCCCATCTAATTGAAACTAATCTTCGCGGCCGAGGCCTGTCTCTTTCCCCTAATCCTTCTCTAAGGAAGCTCACATGGTCCCAATTACAGCCACACCGACCTCTTTTATTCAGTTCCTCGTCTCCTTCTGCCAGCTTCATTTTTTGAAACTTTGCATTATTAACTCCATGCTTGCAAGTTCCTGACTGTCACGGGGGCCTGAAGATGTTATCACTGCTTGCCGATGTATAAGGTTACCATGAAAGCATTTTATGGATTACATTTTGCAAAAAAGCGATAGAGGGCATGATAGCTAGCATAGTAGTGGCTTTATAAAAGTTTTTTTTTATCAGCAATAATTGAGAGGCCAAGCAAGTGTTTATTTTGGATTTAAATCATATACCTGCTTGACTATGTCAAGCGGGAGACAATACCTGCTAAGAAAGGCTCACTAACATTAGGTTACAGACTTTTACTGTGATGCCTCTGGGATGTTCTGCATCTCCGTTAGGAAATCTAGTCAGAGAAAGATTCATTATAAAAAAAATCTGTTTAGCATTAGAGAGTTTACAAGGTTATACAGAATGAAGATAGTAGTCCTCAGTTCCCTGATCTGTACATAATCTGAAGTTAAACACTCACCCATTGATATCATACAGTATACCGGATATATTACTGAATATGCATAATTTTGCATGTGTGTAAATACTATATGTATGTGTGTGTGTGTGTGTATATATATATATATATTTTTTTTTATAGAGTATATTGGGTCAGTCAGCACCTTTATCATCAGCAATATAAACGTGGAAAATGTATTTAGAGGTGCACAGGATTAAGGACCCCCCCCCCCCCCTGCCCCAAGAGTTCCAAACACCATAATGAAAATATATAATGCATCCCAGCACTCAAAGAATCAAAGAATGCAAGTGTTTAAATTCATCATATGGTGAATTGATGATTAAAGCACGATTAAAAAGAACATCTCTTTGTAAACAATAGATACAACATGAGGCAATTGTCACTCAGATTAAGGGGCCTATTCTAATAGCTTTGATAAGTGACTAATCAAGAATTTTGGGCACTTCTCGTTTACATGTAGCTATTAAGAAAGCTCTGATAAACGCGCTTGAGAAGTGCTTCTTCCCGATCAGTCATGCTCCCATGCAGGAGCTTGTAAAATGCTCAAACTCGCATTTTTTGTGAAATTGAGCTATTCTAGTAGCTCTGAGATTGACATTGCGGCTGCAACTCGCAAGCAACTCGCAGGTTCTGATCTCGCCACTTAAAGGGTGGCAAGATGGGATCCGCGATGTGACAGAAGAAAAAAATAATTTCTACTGCATCAGATTGAAACCGGGTGTCTCCGAAGCTGACAATGCATTAATACCAGATCCGGAGACCCCCGCCTTCCATCCTGTGTAATAAAAATACATTTACACGCAGCTTCATTACATTAGCAGCTAATCGCTAAGGTAATGAAAGGGTTAAGTACAAGGGCCTGGTTTATTGGGGTAGAAGGTGTGAGCGAAGGAGGTATTTGATCCATGGTGGGTGTTTATGCATACCGGTAGGGTTGCGGGAGAAGTTAACTACTTCATTACCTTAGCAGTTACCACCGCTAAGGTAATGAAGAGGTTAACCCCGCCCAATAGCCACCTGGTAGGCATAAACACCAACCACGTGCAAATCCAACCTTTACCCACCCCATCTACCCCCAATAAGCATTAAAATACAATACAAACAGCAATACTAGCCAATCCACCCATTTATTGCCAGTGTGGTTACCTAAGCTCTCAAGGGGAGCAAAGATAACCCCAATGGCAATCAATGGACACCCTACTACCAACCCCACTCTACCCCCAACAACCCCTCTCCAACACATACAGTACAGTTATGGGTAAAATCTCTATTTTCCAAATCTGGATAATAGCGCATTTGTAGATTAAAAATAAAACATTATCCAGCCAGCATAAAGTGAATTAAAATTGTACTTACCCTTGCCAGGATGATGGCCACCCTCGTCCTCATCTACATCCTTTGAGTCTTCCTTGGGCAGCATAAAATAAAACTACTGTAACTACTGGCCACTAACCCCTTAATTACCTTAGTGGTTAATAACCGCTATAGTGATTGAGGGGTTAACCCCCCTCCCCGATACCCACCCCTGAGGCCTAACCACCCTCCCCAGGGCAACTACACCCACCCCCACCATCAGACATACAAATGGTCATAGGCACTAGTAGCCAAAAATGGCTAAGAGCACGTTTGCCCATATGTTTTCAAAACAAAAGAAATGCACAATAAAATGACATTGGCATAACAGTACAATAAACCCATTGGTTGTGACTGTGGTAAACCATGCACACAATATGGGCATGGATTGACACAATGGCAATGAATGGGCATTTTAAATAAAATACAATCAAGGTGTTTCTTACCTTTTCTGGGATTCACCCTCCTCATCCAACTGCGGCACCAACTCTTGACCCTCGATGCCATGATCCTCATCACCATGATGCACAGAAGTCCATGATCCTCTCGTGATTGCAGAGGGGGCAGGGTAAATAGTCTTATATTCTTCCTTCTTTTCCTCTTTATTCTCTCCTTTGTAATCCAATTGGTCTAGTAGATGTTGATCAGACGACTTCTTGGGCTCAAATGATATATATATATATTTACAGTTGCTTTATGCTTTACTGTGGAGGGTTTTTGTCACTTTTTTTACCCACCATAACCTAAATGACAGTGGTGATTACCTAGTCTAGTCACAAACCTGCTAGCCATTAAGACCAGCCTCACACTGATGATACCCATCAAGGTTGAAACATGTATGAGTGGGTCTAATGGCTTTGCATCTCATCCCAGCCTCTGTCTAAAAGCTGTGTTTAAAACAGCATGCATTGGCTTGAGGATTGGCTTGTGTAATACGAGCTTGAGACAAAAGGTGGCACTGAGTGCTCATTTGCATGTCATTTCCCAGAATCCCTTGCTGCAGTGGAAGCGCTGTAAGCTGGGTGACAATGGGGAAAGACAGGGTTGCAGACCTGTCTAAGACATGCAAATGAACATACAGTAATATTTACAGTTGCTATATATATATATATATATATATACACACACACACACACATACACACAGACATACATACATATACACACACCACATATGTATAATTAAAAAAATAGAAGTGCACAACAATCAAATTGTACTTTCACGTTTATGATTTAATTGGAATTAAACTATTTTGAGAGTGACAAAACACTCAGAAGTTTCACTTATAAGGCCGTGCCTATAATGCCATCGTTGGCGACGGCGACACGGCGGGTGACGTCACCCGTCGCCGTCGCCATCGGCCAAGTTATGTTTCGCAGGGCAGCGGGGTCGCGGGATTCCGGCAATTTGATTTGTTCAAGGGCTGTCACGTGACGATCAATTTTGCCGGCTTCAGATTTTCGCGACGGCGGCGTTGCTCCGTCGCCGGCACTATAAGCACGGCCTAACGCGTGTGCTTGGCGCACACCACATTTTTTATTTACTTTATGCTGCTGGTTTATGTTTTATTTTAAATGGGCAAATGCACTATTATCCATATCTGGATAATAGCAATTTTGCCCATTACTGTACTGTATGTGTTGGGGGGGTTGTTTGGGGTACAGGGGGTGGGTTGTGTATTGGTACAGTAAGTAGTAGATATTTTAGGTTTATTTTGGGTAGAGTATTGAGTGAAGGCATTAGTTGCCACAGGGTGGGAGGCAGGCCTTGGGTGGGTAGTGGGAGGGGTTAACCCTTTCATTACCATAGCGGTTACTACCGCTAAGGTAAAGAAGTGGTTAACACCTCCCGCAACCTTCCCGGTAGGCCTAACCATCCACCTGGGGCTATTATGCGTGACATGACTGGAGGCTTTTAACATTGCGTCGATACCGGCACCTCATACCAGGGCCTGTATGTCAGGAAGCAGGGGGTCCCCGGGGCTGAAATCAGCTCAGGAGACCCTCTGCTCATGCACACTATTATTAAAAATAAAATAAAAGCAGCTTCATTACCTTAGCAGCTAGTCGCTATGGTAATAATTTTTTCTTGGGGGGGAAAGGGGGAAGAGGGGCTGATTCTAGTGTGCGGGAACATGGGATGTTCTGAGCTGAACCAAGTTGATTTCAGTCTCAGGGACCCCCTGCTTTCTGAGTTACAGGCCCCGTTATTAGGTGCCGGTATCCCTCTGGTTTCTTTAAATCCCCCGATCACGTGCATCGTGGCACAGGAGAATTTAAACATGACTGCTGGTGTATCCCCTGCTACAACACTGTAATATTAAAATTAAATAAATTCCCCACGATTGCCTGTTACAGGCGCGCAGGTAGAGTGACTGATTCAGTCTATCTCTTACTGCTCGTCTCTTACAGGCAGGTAGAACACAGTAGGATTCACACAGCAGGGACCCCCGCTGTGTGAATCCGATGGGCCATTAGTCTGCTGCGATCCACCTCACAAGGCAGCTCAGCGAAAACTCAGAATTTTTAGCGAGAAATGATCGAATCTTGGTGGCTGCATCTGTTTCATTACTCAAAAACAGTAAGATTCACCCTACCTGTCTTTCTAACTATTGTACTGTCTCCCTCCTGCCTTTTGACTCTAAACTCCTTAAATGCCTTGTATTCTTTCGCTTGCTCCCTTTTCACCACCAATTCTCTTCTAGAACCACACTTAACTGAAACAGCCCTCACTAAAATAACTAATGACCGCCATGCTGCCAAGTACAGAGGTCATTACACTCTGCTCATATTACTCAACCTCTCTGCAGCATTTGATACTGTGGACCCCCCTCTTCTCCTTCTCCATACTCTTGGTATTTGTAACAAAGGTCTATTCTGGATCTCCTCTTACCTCTCCCATTGTACTTTCAGTGTCTCTTTTGCTAACACTTCCTCCTCTATCGATCTCTCTATGGGGGTACCCAAGGGCTCTGTCCTGAGACCTCTTCTCTTTTCTCTTTATACACTCTCTCTAGGTGACCCTATCACATCTCTTGGGTTGAAATATCACCTCTATGCTGATGACACACAAATTTACTTTTCAACCGCTGACCTTACACCTGCTGTCCAGACCAACGTTTCTGAATGTCTCTCCGCTATATCATCCCAGGTGGCCCTCCACCGACTCATACTTACTGCTCCGGCAGCTTTTATTCGAAGTAATCACCGGCTTGTACCTGGCATGTTCCTGGAATGCCACACTGTTCACCCGGAGCATGCCGGGCTCCTTTTGCCTTCCAAGCCAGGCGCATGCCCGGCTGACACGCGGTTGATGTGTTAATTAATAATGGTTCAGGATTTACTAGGCTGCAATGCTTCGCGTGTCCGCCAGATGGCATAAATTCATGAATTGTAATGCAGTATATATATATACATATATATATATATACTGTATAACAACAACCCCTATAACCCCTAACATACAGTACTGTACACATACAGTACTGTATATGCACATCAATGATACTGTAGGCCGGCGGGGGCGAGATGTGTTTGCAGCAGAGAGAGAACCGCTGCTCTCTCTGCGCAAACAACGGCACATTAAAAATTATTTAAAATACATTTTTATTCATAGTGTAGATGTGCAGGGGGTCTCCGGAGCTGAACCGCGTTGGTTTCAGGTTGGGGGACCCCCTGCTTCCCGAGATACAGCCCCCTTTATGAGGTGCCGGGATCCCTCTGCATTTAAAGGTCCCGATCACGTGACCGCGACATGTAAACAAAGCAGAGGGATACCGGCACCCCTAAAGGGGCCTGTATCTCGGGGAGCAGGGGGTCCCAGGACTTAAAACAAAAACGTTTCTGCTCCGGAGACCCTCTGCACATGTACAGTATAAATAAAACACATAGATAAATAAACACTCGTTCCTTACCTTAGCGGCAATGTGCTATGGTAACGAAGCAGCATGACTGTATTTTTAATAATATTGTACAGTGAGCAGGGGATTCCCTGAGCCAGAAATTAATGCTCAGGGGACCCCCTGCTCCTGCACAATATTATTAAAATACAGAAATGCTGCTTCATTACCATAACTGATAGCCGCTAAGGCAATGAAGGGGTTAACCCACCGTGCCCGCTTTATTGTGGGTAGCGGGGGTTGGTGAAGGGGGTGTTTGGCCCTTGGTGTGAGTTTAGGACTTGCGGGGGGGGGTTGCGGGTGCACTTAACCCCTTCACGGCCGTAGCAGTTAATACCGCTACGGTCATGAAGGGGTTAACCCCTCCCGCTACCCCCCCGCAAGCCCTAAACAACCATCGTTGGGGCTAATACCCCCTTCACCCACCCCCGCTACCCACAATAAAAAAAACGCAGCCTCCCAAAAAATAAATAAATAAATCTAAATAAATAAATAAATAAATGAATATAAATAAATACATTTAAAATACATTTTTATTCATAGTGTAGATGTGCAGGGGGTCTCCGGAGCTGAACCGCTTTGGTTTCAGGTCCGGGGACCCCCTGCTCCCCGAGATACAGCCCCCTTTATGAGGTGCCGGTATCCCTCAGCATTTAAAGGTCCCGATCACGTGACCGTGGCCTGTAAACCAAGCAGAGGGATACCGGCACCCGAACAATGAAACAATTAACTAATTCACGCCTCGAGCAGAACAATTCAGCATGTGAAAAAATATACAAACTTTAAAACCAAGGCTAGTCCTGACCTCCCTCAAACACACAATACAATATCAACAATGACATCTATCTAATTTTAAAATACTTTAAACACACATTTAAGCATAGCTGCATAGTCAAATTAATTTAAAACACATCAAATCAAGCTTTTAAAACAACATCATTTCTTACCCTGTATGTATATATCTCTCTAGACATATATACATACATACATACAGTGGCAAGAAATGATATACCACAAAAAAAAAAATACACATGTTAAAAAAGCTTTTAAAAAAATTAACAAGTTAAATAAAATACATTTCTTTAGTTCACTTACCATTACTTGCCCCCATTGACTCCCGTTGCGCAGCTTACTCATGAACCAATCCACGAACAGGAACCCATAAAATAAAAAACCATAAAATAATAAACATTAAACTAAAAATCCAAATCAATCCACTTGTAATCCATCTTTATCTTCATCTGTATTCTTTCTTCTATCTTCTTCCGGCGGGGCGGGGTTTTCTTTTCATCTGCGGCCATGCCCTGGTCTTCTTTCTCCCCCGGAGGTCCTTCCTCCACGGCGTCTGGCTTCAAAATGAGACGACATAGGCTTTTAAAGGCCTATGACGTCACATTTTTCGTCATGGTTCCCACGGTCCTGATTGGGCCGTGAAAACCATGTGTTTTGGCCGATAAAAATAAAAATGATGTTGTCACTTAAAGGCAATGAAAGCACAGCCAATCAGAATGGCTTTGCTTCAATTGCCTTTAAGATGACGTCATGAAAAGACACATGGCCACCCTCACATGGTATGGTAGCCCATCAGAGCGTGGGAACTCCATCCCTGATTGGCTCTAGTGACAGAGGCTTGGGGGGAAAAAGGATGTGACGTCATTGAAAGCTTGTCACATGGTACTAGAGCCAATCAGAGCGTGGGAACTCCATCCCTACTCTGATTGGCTGTAGTACGTCACATCCTTTTTCAATGACGTCACATCCTTTTCCCCCCCAAGCCTCTGTCACATGGTATACTTTTTTAACATGTGTATTTTTTTTTTTGTGGTATATCATTTCTTGCCACTGTATGTATGAATGTATATATGTCTAGAGAGATATATACATACAGGGTAAGAAATTATGTTGTTTTAAAAGCTTGATTTGATGTGTTTTAAATTAATTTGACTATGCAGCTATGCTTAAATGTGTGTTTAAAGTATTTTAAAATTAGATAGATGTCATTGTTGATATTGTATTGTGTGTTTGAGGGAGGTCAGGGCTAGCCTTGGTTTTAAAGTTTGTATATTTTTTCACATGCTGAATTGTTCTGCTCGAGGCGTGAATTAGTTAATTGTTTCATTGTTCGGGATGGACTGTCAATTGTTTAGGGATGTAAATAATGATTGCTAATTGATTTCTGTTTACTTGATTGGTTAAAATAGTTGACTTGTTTTGAAGTGTTTGTATTTTGCTTGCAATGATATTGTTCAAATTCATTTGCAGAATGTATATGGTGCATAGATTTTATGCATCATTTATACAATGTAAATGCTATGTATGGATTGGAAGGTGAGGTTTTTCTTTGTCATTTGATGATTTAGATTGTAAGATCAGTTAGGATTATTAAAGGAAATTCATTGTAATGTAGTGTGTCTGTATGGAGAAGTGTTAGTTGTACGACAGTATGGTTTTGATAACCCTTCTACATTTATTTGTATATTGGTTCATCATGTGTGTGTATATACTGTATCTCTCTCTCTCTCTCTCTCTCTCTCTCTCTCTGTATATATATATATATATATATATATATATATATATATATACTGTATATAGTTGCATGATGAAGCCACTGTACAAATTCATGGGTGAAGGGTGGGTATCGGGCCAGTGTGGCTTAACCCCTTAATTACCTTTGCGGAAATTATCCGATAAGGTGTTTAAGGGGTTAATTGATATCTGAATGTAATTGCAATGTATTGGCTTTGTTTTGGCAATGTATTTTGTGGACAAGACAAGGATGTTGCTGGCGACGGACACTTCGTATTGATGAGGTCAGTAGTACTTTATTTATTTGAATACGCTAGTTAATTGTTTTAATAATGGGCAATTAATCTATTATCCATATCTGGATAATAGTTATTTTGCACATTATTGTACTGTAGGTGTTGGGGGGTGGGGGGGTGTATGTATTGAATGTATAGGCCAGGTTTATTTTTTTTACATTCAGGGATTGTTCCGTGGTTCCGCGTGAGACCTCTGGAGACCACCGTTTTTCTCGGGTATCTCACGGGTACCAGGCTGGTGGTTCCATGGGTGACACATGCGGGGATGAAGCTGTGTGGTCCCACGTCTGTGGGGGCACCGCCGACCCGTAGTCTGCGGGGATGAAGCTGTGTGGTCCCACTTCTGTGGGGGAACCGCGGACCCGTAGAGCGCACCCGTGAGTTCCTCAGACCCCCGTGGGAACCACCCGAGGCCCCACAGACACCTGTGGGTCTGAGCCGGGGCTCCCAGACATCCTTGGGCCTACCTCACACCAAGGGCCAAACACCCCCTTCACCCACCCCCGCTACCCACTCTCACAACCTACCCACATACCGGCACCTCATAAAGGGGGCTGTATCTCGGGGAGCAGGGGGTCCCCGGACTTGAAACCAACGCGGTTCAGCTCCGGAGACCCCCTGCACATCTACACTATGAATAAAAATGTATTTTAAATGGATTTATTTATATTCATTTATTTATTTAGATTTATTTATTTATTTTTTGTGCTGCTGCTGTGTGTGAGTTTTTTTTATTGTGGGTAGCGGGGGTGGGTGAAGGGGGATTAGCCCCAACGGTGGTTTTTAGGGCTTGCGGGGGGGGGGGTAGCGGTAGGAGTTAACCCCTTCATGACCGTAGCGGTATTAACTGCTACGGTCATGAAGGGGTTAAGTGCACCCGCAACCCCCCGCAAGTCCTAAACTCACACCAAGGGCCAAATACCCCCTTCACCCACCCCTGCTACCCACAATAAAGCGGGCACGGTGGGTTAACCCCTTCATTGCCTTAGCGGTTATCAGCTATGGTAATGAAGCAGCATTTCTGTATTTTAATAATATTGTGCAGGAGCAGGGGGTCCCCTGAGCATTAATTTCTGGCTCAGGGAACCCCCTGCTCACTGTACAATATTATTAAAAATACAGTCATGCTGCTTCGTTACCATAGCACATAGCCGCTAAGGTAAGGAACGAATGTTTATTTATATATGTGTTTTATTTATACTGTACATGTGCAGAGGGTCTCCGGAGCAGAAACGTTTTTGTTTTAAGTCCGGGGACCCCCTGCTCCCCGAGATACAGGCCCCTTTAGGGGGTGCCGGTATCCCTCTGCTTGGTTTACAGGCCGCGGTCACGTGAACGGGACCTTTAAATGCTGAGGGATACCGGCACCTCATAAAGGGGGCTGTATCTCGGGGAGAAGGGGGTCCCCGGACCTGAAACCAACGTGGTTCAGCTCCGGAGACCCCCTGCACATGTACACTATGAATAAAAATGTATATTAAATAATTTTTAATGTGCCGATGTTTGCGCAGAGAGAGCAGCGGTTCTCTCTCTGCTGCAAACACATCTCGCCAGGGGACGGCCTATAGTATCATTGATGTGCATATACAGTACTGTATGTGTATGTTTGGGGTTATAGGGGTTGTTGTTATACAGTATATACTGTATACTGCACCGACACACTTTATTCGAGCAAATACCCGGTATGTACCTGGCAGATACCTGGAATGCGCCACTCCTCACCTCTGACAAGCCCCGTTGCATTTGCCTTCCCAGCCTGGGTTCATGCCTGGCTGATGGGCGGCTGATTTGTTAAATGATAATGATTAGGATTTAATAGGCTGCAATGCTTTGCGTGTCTACCAGATGGCATAAATTCATGAATTGTAATGCAGTATATATATATATACTGTGCAGTATTGCAGCCAGCGGGAATAAAATGCTTCAATCCCTGCTTGGAAAATAACTCAATGCACTCGGGCAGAAAACAGTCACAAACCTCAATACACCCGGGTATACCCGAATTCGTGGGACTAGCCAAGCTCGAATAAAGTGTGTCGCCAGTGTATATACAGTATATACTGCATTACAATTCATGAATTTCTTAGCTTCAAAGACAAAAGCTCGCAAACGCCCCCATGCGTTTTTACACGGCATTGCAGTATTGCAGCCAGCGGGAATAAAATGCTTAAATCACGGGCGCGATATAACGCTATATACCCCAGGAGAAAACGATACAAAACCGCACATCACCGGGATATTCCGAAATTCGCGGAACTAGCCAACTTCGAATAAAGTTGGTCGCCACTGTAGCATGTCATAAACGGAGTTCCACATATTGCCTCCCAATCCTGGCCCTACAACCTCCTTCTATTATTGTTGGAGGCAAAAGGAAAGGGGAGGGGAAACTCCCACTTGTGATGCTAACAAGGAGCAGACAATTGCCTTATTCATAATATATAAACATCTTCATTGCATGAGACAGTTCATGAGACCCAGGAATCCAAATAGTCCAACAATAAACACACTCCCATACACTTACCACTAGCCTGTATAGGTAGATCTTGTGTGGTAGTCTGGGCAATGTGCAGGACTGATCACAAAAATGAAGTAAATGAATTACTCACTGCTGACCTTGGGGATATCCTGGTCCTGTCAGGCGTGCTCCTACCGAGAAGTAAATGGAGAAAGTGCAGGAAAAACGGCGGTGCATCTGCTGCTGCTGAAGATAGATTGAAACCACAAACTGCAAAAACTAGGTGCAAAAATTTATTAAGGGCATAATAAAAACAGCCAAAAGGACACTCTAACACGTTTCACGTGGTATCCCACACTTTATCAAAGAGAATATATCACAAAACGATCGCATACTTAAATACCCACAATTCCCTGTCCTATCCTATGACGCTACATTGCTAAGGCCAATCGGAAGCTTGGGAGGCGTCACACCCCTCTTACTAGCGTGGGGCACGTAAGCCTAAGACACAGCCAGCTGAACTTCACTGTGTGATTGCAAGGGAGGTAATGTATCCTCCCAGCTATGACGCGACGGCCCGTCCGGCCAATCACGTGCCTATTGGGACGGGGAGTCCTGAAAGTAAACAAAGAGCTATTAAAAATCTTTACTCGGGGGAGAGGAATGGTGGGTATATTAGTAAAAACATGGAACATACTGGATCACCGCTATAATGCATATTTCATTAATTTATCTTATAATGATTTGTATTGCAATAGTTAAAGAAACAATGACCCACATAATAACATGAAGAAGATTAAAAACCACTATCAACACTATAGTGGAAAAATTTATAAAAGACACACAAATAGCTGTACATTACCCTCACAATACACAAAGAGATATATACAGTTAAAAACCCTTATGTGGTATTAACCACACTTATATTGCCAAAATCATGCTAAATAACAATCAACCCTGGATTCAATGTATGACATCTCTGGCTAGAAAAGCTTCTTCCTTATAAATAGCCCCTATTGTACAGTAATAGTATTATAATATTTCTGATTTACATTGAATCCAGGGTTGATTTGCACAATCATCGTGTTTTTCATGCAATTATGCTTTCCATGCAACTATGTTCTGTTAAGATACAATGTCCTTTTGAAAATTATTGCAAACAAATAAGAATTATTTAGCATGATTTTGGCAATATAAGTGTGGTTAATACCACATAAGGGTTTTTAACTGTATATATCTCTTTGTGTATTGTGAGGGTAATGTACAGCTATTTGTGTGTCTTTTATACATTTTTCCACTATAGTGTTGATAGTGGTTTTTAATCTTCTTCATGTTATTATGTGGGTCATTGTTTCTTTAACTATTGCAATACAAATCATTATAAGATAAATTAATGAAATATACATTATAGCGGTGACCCAGTATGTTCCATGTTTTTACTAATATACCCACCATTCCTCTCCCCCGAGTAAAGATTTTGAATAGCTCTTTGTTTACTTTCAGGACTCCCCGTCCCAATAGGCACGTAATTGGCCGGACGGGCCGTCGCGTCATAGCTGGGAAGATACATTACCTCCCTTGCAATCACACAGTGAAGTTCAGCTGGCTGTGTCTTAGGCTTACGTGGCCCACGCTAATAAGAGGGGTGTGACGCCTCCCAAGCTTCCGATTGGCCTTAGCAACGTAGCGTCATAGGATAGGACAGGGAATTGTGGGTATTTAAGTATGCGATCATTTTGTGATATATTCTCTTTGATAAAGCGTTGGATACCACGTGAAATGCGTTAGAGTGTCCTTTTGGCTGTTTTTATTATGCCCTAAATAAATTTTTGCACGTAGTTTTTGCAGTTTGCAGTTTGTGGTTTCAATCTATCTTCAGCAGCAGCAGATGCACTGCCGTTTTTCCTGCACTTTCTCCATTTATTATTGTTGGAGGCAATATCATATACCCAGTATCACAAGCACGCTGCCGAGGGGTCACACGACTCCTCTCTCACATTCTTCTCTCACATTCAAGATGTAGCTAAAACCTGTCATTTTTTCCTCAGCAATATTACAAAGATACGCCCTTCCTCTGTTGCTCGACTGCTAAAACTCTGAAACAGGCCCTCATTCCCTCCTGTCTTGGAAACTGTAACCTCCTGCTGTCCGGCCTTCCTGACTCTCACCTGTCTCCCTTACAATTTATCCTAAACACTGCTTCCAGAATCACTTTACTCTTTCCAAAACCTGTCTCAGCATCTCCCCTGCAGAAATCATTCTCCTGGCTTCCTATCAAATCCTGTATCATTCACTTAATTCTCCTCACTTTTAAGGCTTTACACTTTTCTGCCCCTCCTTACATCTCAACCCTAATTTCTCGCTATATACCATCTTGATTCTTGCGTTCTGCTCAAGGATGTCTTCTCACGATGATCTTCTTTGGTGTCTCTTCCCATAAACAACACACGAGAAGCAGAACCCCTAAAGATGCACTCTCCTTCCCTAATATTGAAAATAAATCAATTTTAATTACATATCAAAGAAAACACTAACTAATATTATTGGAGGAGAGTGCATCGTTAGGGGTTCTGCTACTTGTGTATTGTTTATGGTAATTTAGCCCCAATAGTACTGTGATAGTCCTAGGGTGTCAGCTCTTGGACCCAGATGTCCTATATGCATTACTGTGACTGTGTGCAAATTATGCGACATTAAAGATTTATGTGTGTTTCACTTTTCCTGGGGTGCTGGGACAGGGAGATTTCTAGGCTGTACTGTACGTTTCAGGAGAGGTTTGCCAGAGAAAGTCTTTACAAAATGTGTCTATGTATCGGGGTTCCAGAGTTATGGGATACCCCAGGAATTGGATCCGGGAATCGAGTGAGATTCTCAGATGCAGTCAAGCACATTGCTCCCGGCAAACTCTTACTCTGAAAGTGCTATTACGACTCACCGCCAGGATTCCAGCTGCATCTTCCAGACAAGGTAAACGGACATGAAAGGGTTAATGTATACCTGCAATCATACGGGGTCCCTAGAATAAAGAGGGGTCCCTAGTATAAGGAGAGGTACCCAGATACATGCCCAGGTACCCTGGATCTTGTATAAGGGTTCAGGGGGCACTCCAGCTATGTGATAAGGCTGTGGGTGATTTCTTGTGTGTAAAAGTTTTAAAAGTCATTTCTAAAGTGTGTCAAGAATGAGGCTAGCGAGTGTGGTCCAACATATTGCAGGCGGCCATTTTGACCTCATAGCGTAGTGTCAGGCCAGCCACTTGAAAGACGGACACCTCCTCTCTCTCCTCCTTTTTGGCAAGCTGTGTCTTGAGCTCAGCGATCTGTAGTATGAATGATATCAAGACCAATCTGCTTGAGAGAAGGAAACAGAGTTGGATAGGTTTTCCACATCAGACATATCTGAGTCCCCACTAGGGTATTCATTTGCTCTTGTTTTCAAAATAGATTTACGTGGTGTTGATCTCTAAGTGCCTTCTCTTACTGGACTTTTTTGGGAACCCTGATATGGACGGTCTCCGTTGGGATGGATCCTCTGCAATTATATATCTGTTTTTTCATAATAAATTTGATCCCTGTCGTATTAACTTTGCTTTTTAGCCATAATTTCTCTTTCGATCTTGTCAATGGTAGCAGATAGTGTTGAATCACAACTTTTAAAGCCTACTAGGTCCTGAAACTTGTAAATGACATTGCAATTATTTTTCTTGATTTTCCAAAGTTGTTCTTTCTTTAACTTTTTGCTTTACTATCAGTTCCATCAATTTGAAGGAACAGTGATCCAAAGTAGAGATCCACTGTTGTTCAAAAGTGGGGTCTTGAAACCCAAATGTGGGGGCTTTCTTAATTCGTAGTTCCCTGGGAAATCTTTTGTTCTTTAAAAAATTCTCCTCTATAGTACTAACCAATATTGAGAATGTATTGGTTCTGCTGGAGAGCCCAAAGAAAGCCTATCTGACACTACTGTTTACCATACCTACAGTAGTATCACACAAAGTGACCCAGGACTTCCTTATTAATACTCCTATGATCCCCAATTGAAACATTTTACATACTTTACAACTACAGCCTCAATTGACTCAACTTGCTAGGCCCTGCACTTCTGCACTCAAATCCTTGAAATGATCTCCTTCAGTAACCAAATCTTCTCCTCCCTCTTCCCCTGCACCCCTCCCAGTTCCAATAAACGAACCACCAGAAGGCTCAGCTGACTTCTCTGCCATCTTCTCTGTGTTGTTCTTCTATGAAGTCACTGCTGACTTGAGCTTCTGTCCCATGCCTTCACCACACTGCTGCAAGATCTGCCGGACACTGGACGCTATCATCAACAGTGACACCTCTTACTACTCCGTCCTTCTGTTCCTGGCATCTGCTCCTTCTACTGCTGCTGCAGCTTCTTTGCCACCGACTCCTGCAACTAAAACTCTTCTCTTAATTTTCTACTAGTGTTGGACAAATGTATTAATATTCGTTTACAAAATTGTTCCCATTTTTTATCAATTTTCACGGCGGTCATGGGGGTGGTGATATGTCATGGGCAGAATTGTACTGGTGGCAATCACCCTACGGTCCTTAGTTGTTGACATCCCAAGTTATGTATGAGTCAATCCCATGCTATAAATGCCTGCAAGCAATAATTTGGCTTTCATTCCTTTTAGGGGGTTGATTTTATAAAAATATTGTTTGCTGTGTATGCATGTACTGAATGTAAGTATGTTTTATAAAGAATACACACACTACACACTGTGTATGGTACAGTGGTTAAGACTTAGACAAACACAGACCTGTGGTTTATAATTGGGAAGGTATGGAATGCTAGTTGATTACCAGGTAAAAAATCTTTTTGGATCCCAGCCCATGTCGCTTTTGGTTTTGTCACTTAGTTCAGATTTCATTGAGAACTTTTCTAATTCCAGTTGAAATGCATTTATAGTAAACTGAGTGGAATCTAATGCTTCTCACATAAATGCTACACAATCTCTAGCCAATGACATCTAGCATAGGTTCTTCCCTCACCTAGGCAACTCTGTTTTTTTTGTAGAACAGACATGTTTTGTCACCTGCTGGATTTCTCTCTCTCTGTAAAATATATATTTTTCCAATATGTTACATATTCCATGAACAAAATATAACTTGTCCTTACTGCATAAAGAGATTTATATATAGCATTAATTTAAATAAAAATACAGTATAAATGTTGGACTCTTACAAAGGGTCTCATATATGCATATACTTCACAACACTGTTTCAAAACAAAAAAGTAATAGGCTTTTGCTGTGTAATGCTCCAAAGAAATAGCCACATGTTGCATATATGACAGTTATCAGGTGACCATTGTAGTCCAGCCAGAGTTGCCCTATCAACATTCAGATGTTGTCCCTTGAATGGTAAATAAACTGAAGGATCAGTTGAACAGACCATTAGAGACAGGATTCAGAGAGACATATATACAGTAAATTGACAAGAATGTAGAATAAATATTTACGGTATCAAGTAATGCTGTCTTCCTCCTGCCACTACTTGGGAATTATGATGACGGTGCCCTGTCTTTTACCTGTTTGAATTTGATTGATTTTTTTTTTACACTGTGACAGGGGACATAATACTACAGTTGGCTAGTAATTACTAAGAATAATATGAGTGTAACCCTGTTTCCTATTGAATACAGTACGCTACCAATGCTGTGTAACCTGTTGGCTCGCAGGGACTGAGTCTCCGCCACGAAGAGCCTGGGGCAGCTGTATGAATACGGATAACCTCTTACTTGGTGCAGCGCCTCCACCTGCGATGGCTCCCAGCAGAGTGGAAGTTGTTCCTCGCAGGACAATAATATATCACACACAGCATATAAAAGTTACCAATGACTTTACTAATGCAACCATAACCTTGCATATCATAAACAGGTGTCCCTCCCTAGAGGAGACACTATACTACTGCATCTCGCAGGACGTGACCCCTTCACCGTGTACCCACACCGTGTCTAGTTCCCACACTCAATATTGCCCCACCCCCAAAGTGAGGTATATGTGTGTGACTGCGCAGCCACTATGTTCGGATATGGAGATATGTATATAGTTGGTGCACTTGATGGTGTTACCTGCCGAGCGCTCCAGCGCTCGGGCCTGCCAAGGAACTTCATAAAGGATCAGACGACGAATGACTTCCAGGAATACCTTCCGGGGCGATCCCACCTGGGTGGCTGCTACTGTGCGGCCGAGGTCTGAGCCCAGACCTCCGGTATGATAGTGCAACAGTCTATGATTGTACAACTCTCCTGCTGATGCTAAGGAGCTGTGTCCTATCTGATGGCCAGTCCCTACTTCCGCTTCACTCTACGGGGACTCATGGCCTAACTGGGCCGGGGTATGTGGCCTAGTGTAGGGGCTGTTGGCCTCCCTACACGTAGCTCGCCTCTTCCTTCCTCCTCCCGCTCTGTTCTGCCCGGCGTGCTCCCCTGCGCAACCTCCTATCTCTTCCTCCCGATTTTCCGCCCGCCCTATAGGCTCCCTGGCGACACCTGGTCTCGCTATGGCTGCTGGGACTTGTAGTCCCGTGTGCTCCACCCTATAGGAGCAGCTCCTCTTTCGCGGGCTCTCGCAACCTCTTGCTGCGCATGCGCGACCTCTGCTCCCTCATCACCTCCACGGGCTCACCGTGCATGCGCGAACACCAACATGGCGGCGCCCTACTCGCTCGGGTCACTGCGGAGCCTCCGATATACCGAAGCACTCCCTGCATGCTGTAACCGTCCCTATTACCTCAGCATGCGGCGATAAGGGTAGACCTGGGGGACCTGGTTACATCCTCCCCCTGTGGACTCCAACGTCCCCGCTTGGAACACTAGAACAACAACTGGCACAACGATTATATAATAAAAATGCATGAATACGTACACAATACATTTCACACTCTATATGAGGTTATACATCTCACTGAACATAACGATCACTGACTTTACTCAATTGCGAGCCCACTGCTGAGCCTCATAATGGGGTGCCCCGAACTGGTCATAGGTCATCCTCATGGGAGGCTGTCCAACTCTCTGGCTCCGTCGGAGCTGTTCTTCTGTCACTCCCTCGGGAGAATGACCATTATAGATCTGAGGCTCAGGATCTTCCCTGGAGGGGGTTACAGTCTCTGCATGGTCATTAGAGGGCACAAAACATGGACTCTGTGGATCCAAATTGGACTTCTCGGGATTCACCAAATTAGGCGTTTATTTACCGAGCCCTTTACCCGTAGCTCCTCCGGGAGATGCTCGTCGAGTTTGAGGACCCCTTTGAGAGGATCATCGGGGTGGTATTATTGTCAGTCTCTAGACCACCTTCACACGGGTTCGGCTCCCCGTCTAATGGAGTAGCTGATATTTCGGGCTCTCCCTCTCCCACTTGCGAAGCAAATGGTTTCTGTGCCATAACTTCACCCGGCCCTCAGAGTCCTTGATACGATAGACCGGGAGGCCAGGCATCTGAGACTCTACCTCATAGACTCCTTCTCGCCTCCGGTCAGCCAGCTTGTGTTTCCCCGGTACTCCGAAGTTGTGGAGAAGTACCGCATCTCCAGGTCGAATGTCCCGGTGTTTGACCTTGTGGTCATACTGCTTCTTATTACCAGCGTTCAGCTTTTCCGCAGATGTTTCAGCTTGCTGATAGGCCTGTTGCAGGTTCTCTTGTAGTCTCTGTACATATTTGAAGTGAGTGGCGTTATGAACCCCATCCGTGGAGACCCGTAACCGTATGTCTACTGGCAGCCGGGCTTCTCTCCCGAACATCAAAAAGTAGGGCGAGAATCCGTGGATTCGTGTTGGGTACAGTTGTAGGCGTGTACTAACGTTTCAACATGTCTACTCCACTCAGTCTTTTGAATCCCCGTTAAGGTTCCCAGCATGTCCAGCAGAGTGCGATTGAACCGTTCGGGCAAGGCATCTCCTTCAGGGTGGTACGGGGTGGTTTGTGTTACGATTGTGCTCGCCACAAACTGGGACCGGACCGCGGGGCTGAGGTGGGGTTATATAATCACTGACCTTAGTCCGCGCAGACTGATCCGGAGTGCGCAGTTCGTAGTCGTACGTAGCAGGGTCATGATTGGAGAAGGCAGCATCTTCGTTATTCAAGCAGGAGTTCGGCAACAGGTAGTCAGGAGTTCCCCGCTTCAGCTTAGGAGCGTGAGGCGGGAGTGGCCTCTGCGTGAGGAGTGGCCTTGGCCCATGACGCCGGTCTCAGCAGGGGGAGACAGCAGGCTGGCCGAAGTGCACCGCAGGGCAGCTTCGGGAAACTCACACTTCAGCACAGAAGTCAGGAACTGGCCCCCGCATGGAACTAGCAGCAGGCCTCAGGAAACAACGCTTCAGCACAGAAGTCAGGAACGGGCCCCCACATGGAACTAGCAGCAGGCCTAAGGAAACAACACTTCAGCAGAGAAGTCAGGAACAGGCCCCGCATGGAACTAGCAGCAGGCCTCAGGAACCAGGGACAAGAACCAGAAAGGTTAGTACACCAGGATACAAGCCAGGGTGGCTTGTGGCAGAGACAGTAACGTCCAGAGTAGGAATTTATGCTCGGCACTGTTTCAGTGCCAAAGCCCAGGATATAAAGGGCGGAGATCCAATCACAGGAAGAGGGTGTGTGAGTATTCCTCCAATGATGGAGCACAGGGCAGAAGCTGCAATGAGAGGCAGCACATGTGCCATTGATTGCCAGAGGAAGCTTTTGCAACTGCAGAAGTCTGCAAAAGCTATAATCAAAGCCAGGAGCGGATTCCTTACAGTTCGTGACTTGGTGATATGTAAGATTTTTAATAATTCTCAGATTAATTTGCTCTCAAAGTCTCTGCCCTGATCTGAATGTACTCAAAGGGTGATAAGGAACTGCTCGCCTATTTTGCCAAAGGTCCTTAAAAAGTAGGTGCATAGGGGTAAGATACAATATAAGCAGGAGTGAACAGAGAAGTTCAAAATGACCCCTATAGCTGCACTCTAATCTGTATGTGTGTGTTTCTAGAGTAATAAGGTAAAAGATCCCCTATACCAGAAACTAAAAACGAAAACGGCGCAAAATAATAACGTTTTAATACATGTTGCAATTAGACTGTTATACACTCAAATGGATAAAAAGGGTATGAACTGAACCCCTAAGAGGAACGATATGAGTCCTTATGAAGGTGCTTAAAGTACTCATATCGTTCCTCTTAGGGGTTCAGTTTACATTAGTACTTTAAGCACCTTCATAAGGACTCATATCGTTCCTCTTAGGGGTTCAGTTCATACCCTTTTTATCCATTTAAGTGTATAACAGTCTAATTGCAACATGTATTAAAACTTTATTATTTTGCGCCGTTTTCGTTTTTAGTTTCTGGTATAGGGGATCTTTTACCTTATTACTCTAGAAACACACACATACAGTTTAGAGTGCAGCTATAGGGGTCCTTTTGAACTTCTCTGATCTGAATGTAGTCTGTTGGGAAGCCCATAATGTATGAAGTATTTTTCCCAAAGAACCTTGGCTATCGTGATGGCTTTTTGGTCTTTCGGCGGAAAGGCTTGTGCATACCGAGTGTAATGATCTGTGATGACCAGCACATTGCAGATTCCCCGGCTATCTGGTTCAATACACAGGAAGTCCATGCATACTAAGTCCATGGGACCCGTACTTTTCAAATGGCCCATTGGGACGGCTCTGGTGGGAAGGGTTTTGCATTTGATGCATCGGCTGCACCGTCGACAATGATGCTCCACGGCCTCTCTCACGAGTCCAATCTCTATCTCTCACGAGTCCAAAAGTTTTGTCGACGCCCAGATGGCCATGTTCGTCATGTAATGACCTCAGCACCAAATATTGTAGCATCTTAGGTAGGACCAGCTGCCTCCTACTTGGATGATTATGATACTCCACAACGCGGTATACTAGATTGTCTCGTATTTCGAATTTATCTGCTTCTCTCATCAGAATACCCCCCCACTCCGCCAGGGGCGTGCTTTAGTAGGTCGGCACGATTTCTCTGGATAGCGTGGCGGATGACGCTGGCTATTGGGTCACGAATATGGTAACGCACCATATCTCTCCAGGATATGATTTTGGCAGGAGTGATGTGCATGCCGCTGGGGTCACTGTACGCAGCCGGGATGGCTTTGGAAGCACACCCCAGAGAATCCGCCACCCTTAATTTGGAGAAGGCTACTTGATCATTAACTATGGCTGCGGTGCAGCACATGGCTCGCATCCCGGGACCGGGGATTTCTTCCCATTGGTCGTCGTCGGGGGTGGCGGCCAGCCCCGGTCTTCTGGAGAG
Organism: Ascaphus truei; assembly: GCF_040206685.1. Taxonomy (NCBI): domain Eukaryota; kingdom Metazoa; phylum Chordata; class Amphibia; order Anura; family Ascaphidae; genus Ascaphus; species Ascaphus truei. The sequence goes on along the minus strand of NC_134488.1, from coordinate 77,326,597 downwards.
GTCATCGGCTCCTACATTCAGAGGGCGTGGTTTGTATTTCAAGGTGAAATTATAGTTGAAGAGTGCTGCCAACCAACGATGCCCAGCTGCATCCAGTTTGGCTGAAGTCATGATATACGTGAGGGGATTATTGTCCGTTCACACCTCGAAGGTAATTCCATAGAGGTAATCATGAAGCTTATCCACGATGGCCCACTTTAACGTGAGAAACTCTAGCTTATGCACTGGATAGTTTTGCTCACTGGGCATCAGACTGCGACTGATGTAGGCTACCAGTCGTAATCCCTCTGGGTGTTTCTGATGCAGTACTGCCCCTAGTCCACTGATACTAGCATCCACATGTAGGATATAGGGTTGCTCTGGGTCGGCATAGGCTAATACCGGGGCAGCCGTCATACTCTGTTTCAGGTCCTGGAAGGCCTGTTCACACTCTGTAGTCCACTTGCCTCCGAAGGATTGTCATGCCGAGGCTGCCTCTCGCCCCGTGTCTTCTGGATATATTTTGAGAAGACTGTTGAGGGCCTTGGCCTGACGAGAAAATCCCTCCACAAATCTACGATAGTATCCGCAGAACCCCAAGAAAGAGCGCAATTCTACCACATTATCAGGTCGCGGCCAGCTTACTACGGCTTCTATTTTGCGGGGTCGGTGGCTATTCCCTCGGCGGACACGATGTGCTCCAAGTAGCTCACTGAGGTCCTACAGAATCGGCCTTTATCTAAGGACAACTTGAGTCCCTCTTGGGCGAGACGATCGAGTACCTTCAGGAGTCGGGTCTCATGCTCCTCCAGTGTTCTGCCGAAGACGATGATGTCGTCCAGATACACCAAACATTCTCGGGGACATTCTCGGGGACATTCTCGGGGGTTCAAGTCTCCCAAGGTTTTCTCCATTAGTCGTTCAAAGGTGGCCGGCACTCCACAAATGCCCTTTGGCATGCGAGTGAACTGATAGAATCCCAACGGACAGATGAAGGCAGTCTATTCTTGGTCCTCAGGGCTCATGGGCACCTGGTAGTACCCGGACCTTAGATCCAACACACTGAACCATTTGCTCCCGTTGAGGGCATTCAGGATCTCAACTATGCGATGGAGGTTGTACTGGTCAGGAATCGTGCTTTTATTCAAGGTCCTGTAATCCCCACACAGTCTCACAGTCCCATTCTTCTTCCTCACCACCACGATGGGGGACACGTAGGGGCTCCATGACTCCGTGACGATCCCGGCCGCCTCCATCTCGTGAATCACGGTCTGTACATCATCAACGTCTCTAGGGGCGATGCGCCGGGAGCGCTCACGAAAGGGAGTCATATCATTCATCCGAATAGTGTGTTGGGCACTGCGACTGAACCCCACGTCCATTTCACCAGTAGAGAAGACGTCACGCCTGTCTTCTAATTGGCCCCTTAATCTCTCTTTCCACTCTTCGGGAAGTCGAATTCTAGCCGTTCTGGGGAGCATCCCGCTCGAGCGGTGTTGACCTGAACGGGCTCATCAACTAGACTGACCGGGTAGATCCGACCCAATTTTTGTCCCGCATCTATAGCCATGGTGAAGAGGGATAGGTTCTGCACCAACACATAGATGCAACGAGGAATGGCAGCGGCCCAATCCCGAAACTCTTTTATTCGGTATCCTCTTTGAGCGTCTTCATTTGGCGTGCTCTCCAATGAGAAGAGATGCTCAGTGTCTTCACGCTCGGCATATGAGCACCATGCCGACTTTCTCTGTACTGCTCCTGGCGGAATTTCTGTCAGGCCGGCTCTGCCGCAGAACAACAGTCCGTAGCTCTCGGGGGCCGAGACTGGGGGTTCCTCGCCCACCTGAACAAGCTGCAGTTGAAGACTGGACATGGGCAATTCATTCATCTCTTGCAAGTAGGCCCGGATAACAGCCTGCACAATGTCTGCATTGGTCCCCAGGATGAACGGGTACTTGGGCAGGTCCTTGGGCTCCAGACACACAAGGGCGTCCACGTTCATGGGATGTGATTTCCCGGTGCTGAGCTGCTTAATCTCAAGAGACACCGTCAGATGCCATCAATAGGGTAGTCTTCATTGCTCAGGCCCCTCACTTTTATATGTTCGGCCGACTTCAGGGGTCGGTTCTGAAGATGTTGATCATAGAATCCTCGATATATGATGGTCACCTGTGACCCCGTGTCCAGCAAGGCTGAGGAGTAGATGCCATCCACTAGTACGCGTATGAGGGCCACTGGTCCCACTCAATTGTTCCAATTACGAGGACAGTCACCATCTCAGATAGGGGTCGGAGTTAGGTCAGTGGGGTTTCGGGTTTTGGGGTTTGGGGAAGCCGGAGTCTCCAAGGCCTCTCCGTCGGTGGCGTATACTCCACAGACCATGGTATTGGGTATGTACTTCTTGGCGGAGGGGCTCCGGTCACGGGATTCTCCCATCCGGCAGTGATAAGATAGATGCCCCTTTTTCCCGCACTTGTAGCATGACAGATCACGAGGCAGCGTACGACGGTTGTAGGGGGGAAGAGGTCCTCCCTGAGTACTTTGGCCGCTCTGCTACGGGTTTATCCAGAGGATCCTCCTTCTTCTCACTAGTTCCCTTACTCTTGTGGGTGGAGACCCCATTTGCTTTCTGCGGGGAATGAAGCAATAGATGAGCCTCATGCTCTTTGTCTTGCTGTAACAACTTCGTGAACGTAGGGGAGCTTCCCCGGGTGAGGTTATCATGAATCATGTTGGCAATGGGGTGGTTAGGGCTGGACCCCCGCAGGTATTGCTTACGGAGATACTCATCCATCTGTGAGGCTACAACATACTTATGATTAAGTAGGGGCCCCAACGCTATCTGTACTCAATGGATGTAGGCCGACAAGTCTTCCCCTTTCTTCTGGTTAATAGCATAGTAATTGGCCCACAGAGCTCCATCATCTTCTGCCACACCATAGGCCTCCGTCAAGAATTCGATGATCATCCGGGAGGTCAAATCAGGATGTTGCTCTCTATGAATGCTGACCAGAGTGGACGCTGGGGGTCTCAAGCACTCCATGATGCGTTGGCGTTTTACCGCGTCTGTACAGGACCATTCCTCCATTACACCCCTGGTGTGTTCTTTCCATGGGTCTATTCCATCTTCCCCCGCTGGGACGGGCAGGATCCCTGAGAAAGCTTTCAATTTCCTGAAATTTTGGGAGTGTGTAGCCAGAGTGAGTGCTTCTACTAAGGGTGGTAAACTGGGTGGGGCGACCAGCTTGCCTACCTTGTCGTGAAGTTTCTGCAGCATATCCCTACACAGTCCAGCTTCTTCGGACGCACTGGACCCCTGGTAACTGAATTCTGACTGACCGCTACCCGCGTCACAGGCCGGGTAATTGGCAGAAGCGGGAGTATGACAATGTTCGCCAAGCACATCGGTGGGGATGTCCCAGAGTGGGTAGACAAACAGGCTTCTGCCAGGTGGGCAATTGGGGAGCTGTAGGTATTGGGGGACAGAGGGCTCCAGAACCACTAAATCTCTGCGACAGTCAACTAGCAGGGTGTTCCACTTGGCATTTTGGTCTATGAGGACATCCATCAGGCAGGCTTTGGAGAATCCTGGAAGTTGTCTTAGGGCCATTTGTAATGTCTCTAAGGGCAAGGCCATAGGAACTTGACTCACGGCCACCACGCGGCGGGCGGGTGTTTGCATCTGCCGCGCCCATTCGCGCACGCTCTGATATGAGGGGAGAGTCATTCTGGACAGGTGGCTGTGTGAATTTCGAATTGGGGCACCAAGGTCTGATCTCAGCAGCGCCTCCAAATGTAACCCTGTTTCCAATAAAATACAGTACGCTACCAATGCTGTGTAACCTGTTGGCTCGCAGGGACTGAGCCTCCGCCACGGAGAGCCTGGGGCAGCTGTATGAATACAGATAACCTCTTACTTGGTGCAGTGCCTCCACCTGCGATGGCTCCTAGCAGAGTGGAAGTTGTTCCTCGCAGGACAATAATATATCACATACAGCATATAAAAGTAACTAATGACTTTACTAACGCAACCATAACCTTGTATATCATAAACAGGTGTCCCTCCCTAGAGGAGACACTATACTACTGCGTCTCGCAGGACACGACCCCTTCACCGCGTACCCACACCGTGTCCAGTTCCCACACTCAATATTGCCCCACCCCCAAAGTGAGGTATATGTGTGTCACTGCACAACCACTATGTTCGGATATGAAGATATGTATATAGTTGGTGCACTTGATGATGTTACCTGCCGAGCGCTCCAGCGCTCGGGCCTGCAAAGGAACTTCACAAAGGATCAGACGACGAATGACTTCCAGGAATACCTTCCGGGGCGATCCCACCCGGGTGGCTGCTTCTGTGCGGCCGAGGTCTGAGCCCAGATCTCTGGTATGATAGTGCAACAGTCTCTGAATGTATAACTCTCCTGCTGATGCTAAGGGGCTGTGTCTTATCTGATGGCCAGTCCCTACTTCTGCTTCACTCTACGGGGACTCATGGCCTAACTGGGCGAGGGTATGTGGCCTAGTGTAGGGGCTGTTAGCCTCCCTACACGTAGCGCTCCTCTTCCTTCCTCCTCCTGCTCTGTTCTGCCCGGCGTGCTCCCCTGCGCAACCTCCTAACTCTTCCTCCCGATTTTCCGCCCGCCCTATAGGCTCCCTGGCGTCACCTGGTCTCGCTATGGCTGCTGGGACTCGTAGTCCCGTGCGCTCTACCCTATAGGAGCAGCTCCTCTTTTGCGGGCTCTTGCAACCTCTTGCTGCCCATGCGCAACCTCTGCTCCCTCACCACCTCTACGGTCTCACTGCGCATGCGCGAACACCAACATGGCGACGCCCTACTCGCTCGGGTCACTGTGGAGCCTCCGATATACCGAAGCACTCCCTGCACGCTGCAACCTTCCCTATTCCCCTCAGCATGCGGAGATAAGGGTATTAAAAGACAGAAAAAAAGCGCAAAACGCAAATGGTGAAGTATGTCATAAAATATTTTTAGTGATAACAAGGTAAGTATTTTGCGTACATTAAGGTTGAACAATAAAAGCATTCACGTGCAACATTGCACGAAGTTGCCACACTGCGGTCATCTGGATGGAAGGTATAGCCCCAGTGGATTGTCTCCTGTCGCTATCAAGATGTCGTCTGCGTCTCTCACAGCCTGGACATCTCGCGATCAGCAACCAAAATCCTTGAGCTACTAGAGTCACCGCACTGCTCGGAACATCTGTTTGGTATGGAGCACTGTGTGCACGCCGCAAATGCGCAAGTCTGTATAGCTAACAGCGCACGTCCGTGTAGAAGCGCTCTCACTGCAGTCAGGCCGACCGGTGCACAGCAACAGCGTTCAGTCCCGGTGCTCGCGCACTCCAATGACGTCACTGGTAGAGTGTAAGATATACACGGAACGCACTAGGCCAGTATTAAGTGCCGCAGATGCATAGAAAAACTGACGTACTTAAACAGTACTGGCAGGTTAAAAGGTACCATATAATAAAATAATCCAACGCGTTTCGAAGCTAAAAATGCTTCTTCTATCCCTGAACTGCGTGCAATGTTGCACGTGAATGCTTTTATTGTTCAACCTTAATGTACGCAGAATACTTACCTCCTTATCACTAAAAATATTTTATGACATACTTCACCATTTGCGTTTTGCACTTTTTTTCTGTCTTTTTCTCCTAGTTTGTGTGAGTGCCGAGCCACTCTCTGAGTTAGCAGCACACGCCAAAACCAACGGACTGTATGGTTTGCATTTTACTTTCACAGTAGAGTAGTACCCTGTATAGCATTATATTTGCTTCATTTAGCACTAATACATAAGGGTTATTTGTATGGTACACTGTATAACATAGTTCTTTACACAGTTAAGGTGTTTTTTGGGATGCGTACTTCATTTTTTGGAGATAAGGGTAGACCTGTGGGACCTGGCTACATGAGTGTTAGGGATCATTCACTAAATCCCGATAACCAGTGGCAAAGCTGTATAAATATGTCCCAGTTTCGTTTGCTAATGTTTCTTTGAATGTTTTAGGAAATACGAACGACCATGAAAAGTGCACTCAAATGCAAAATACGATAATGTCTGAAAAATTCACCTTGAATACGAATGTACGCGAATGATTCATACATGTCTAGTTGATGGTGAATGTTGTTAACAGCCAATTCAATAAATGTCCGTGTGTGATCTCTAACAGCTAGCACTGATTAGAAAGTAAACCCTGCATGCCTATATATGAATGCACCATAATAAGTGAACTTTTTTGAGACAGGGCACGATAATAATAATGAGCATATTGGTTTCTTAAATAGTGCAGACAGTGTATGCACATTGTACAATCAGTTTGGTGCACAGGTAGCTCCCCATGTGTTGTATAAAGGTGGGTTTGGGAGGTATATGTCCCTTGGAACTTGGATAATAGGACTCTGAGTTACTCTCTCCCACTAGTTTTCTCTCTCAAAAACCCATATTTCAGAGTCTGGATGTGAATAATGCCATCTTTAGGTATGACTTAACTAGCATCTCTAAATCTCTGTGTTATGTTAACAGACTTTTGTGAATATGTAATGTAAGGGGGAACACCGATTTTGCATCTAATTAGCACCAATGGCTATTATAGTTAACTTAATGCCCTTTGCAGACGAAAACAACACTTAATACTGTGTTAGTGAGCTTTGAAAATACACATTAACACTTAACAAAGTGTAACTTCAGTTAAGGCTTGTTAAGTTAATAACGGACCTCTGTGGATCTGAGCCCTAGAGTGCTAACATGGTGACCACAAATGGTCCAATATGTTGTTCTACTGCATCTCGATATAGTATGTAGGCTCTAAAGATCTTAAGAGCAATTTGCTATATTGCGAGAGGACAACATACAGAACAAATAACAGCTGTCAATGAGACCTGTACAAGATGTCGTATATGTCAGATTAACACATTTATGACTCCACGTTTTCCCCTAACTTTTTCAACTCTTCATGTCTGATAGACTAGTCATTTCATATGTCCTAATTACTCTTAACAAAGCTCCTCCTACACTTACTGCAAAACTTATTAAACACTGCATTGGTACCGTATTTATGGCGTCAACATGTTTACCATACTTGTTGTTTTTTCACTGTGGCCTGCATTCATCAGCTGCTCTTCAAATTACCCATAACAGCAATTAAAATGTAATTCTAGGGTGGGCAGTCTTTTCTGTCGTCTGACTTTATTCACAAACACATCAAGAACTTGCCTTGAACCTTAACCCTTAGTCAATTTTGCAAAAAAACTTTTGAAAAGGCTGACAGCATTTTTAATAACCTACCACCATAATTTAGATATACATGAAAAATCATACATATCCCTGCTTAATAATTATACACCAGCATAAATGCATTGTAAATGTTGTCAATAACCACAATTAGTTATACGTTATTTTTAACACTAGTAGTAGTTAGTTGGGGATTTGTTTTACTGTAAAAAAGATATTCACTGAAACATGGAAGCACAACTGAATGGCCAACAGCATATGGTAAGAAGTACTGCACTTTAGTCTTTAGTGGATAACTTCCTTAGGGGCTTATTCTCAAAGCTGCACAAGCTGTACGATAAAACATAAGTCCATATACTTTAATGGGTTTACAAGGTACTGTATGTTACACATACTGTAGCTTGGCTTTGTAATTAATTTCCTATAATCTGTAAGGAAGTTTATTGCCTTGTTGTTTCCATTAAAATAAATGCCCAAAAAATATTTACTAGGAGACATCACATATATCCATAATTCATTTGCTTTATATCACATTACTATCATTTTAAATAAAAAGAAATAAAGAGCTAGCTAAATAACAGTACCATGTTACCAACCTCCTGTGAACCTCCCAATACTTTCTAAGGCAGTAACACCTCTTCAGAACTCAGGAAATGCTTCATTATCCAGTATGTTACAAAGTACAGGGGATTCATATCATTGAAGGAAATGACAAGAAAATTGTCAGAGTGTTCATCCTTGGGGAAGGTCAAAAGCTGCAATATTTTGACGTATGTCAAGAAAGAAATAGAGACCATCTGGAGAAAGGATAATGCAAAGGACTGTGCTTAGCAAAGGTCAAAGAAGAGGCAGATGAAAAGGTAGCTGTACAATATTAGGGATGACTAGGCCACCCAATTTGGTGTGCAACATATACACTGAGAGGACAAGAAAGCAATTGCAAAAGCCAGTTGTGTTGCCCAAGAGAAAGATCACAATCAGAGAGGCATAACTGCTTCCTGTGCACTGGAATTTCCTTGCCAGAAAAGATGAACACATTTTTTCTGATTGAGAAATTGACACTGATGCTATGATTTCTTTTCAGGAGTAGCCAACATCATACAAACATACACTCAGAAATAGAACCTCTTTTGGTCTCCAATCCTTTGTCATTTGTCTTTGAAGCAGAAAAAGATTAAGTACATGACAGAGGCAACTCCCCAAAGGTGCAACTCTGTTCATGCCATCATTAAGACACATTCATTGGTTTGTATGTTAATAAACCTGATTTTATTATGTTCTGGTAAACAGAGCAGTATTTGTGATAGAATAATAGAAGATTGCACTAACTTCTGGCCCATAAAATGACCGGTATATAATAATAATAATAAAAAAAAAAACTCTATACACACAAATCTAGCTAAGTACGCCAATGTCTTTTTACTGAAATAAATTTGCTTATGATACATTTTTAACTATTGTCCATGTGCAGTGCCCTGTATGCATTAGATTTGAGATTTTGGGGCAGTTAGTTATAGGAGGAGTTAGGGACGACTTAGCTGAAGCCTGTATGATAGTGGAGTATATAGAATTCTGCATCTGGGTTAATTCTTCCTTTGCATTTTTGGTGTGAGTAATCTTAACTGATTACATTACAGTATGTATCAAATGTAAAATACCTGATTAAAAGAAAGCTACATTTGTATGCGGGGGTGTGACCCTCAATGTTTTTTATAGTAGTAAATCACAATGCATTCCGTTTAACCCTTTGAGTGCCCTCGTACTGTCCGTCATGGATTCTGGTACCTTGGGTGCCCCATGATATAGTAGTTAAAAATAAAATGTAAGTTTTCTTAGGGGAGGACGCGATCTGCACTGACGGTGGACTTAAGGGGGATAACTCCTCCCGTTCCATCATTAGTAACAGAGCAATCACAAGTGATCAGAGTTTTCCTGGAGGGGCAGTGGCATTCTGGACCCTTAAGCACTTAAAGGGTTCAATTAACATTCCCCTCCAAATTGGGTATTGCATTTTATTTAAATTACCTGATCTGTGGTCCACCAACCTGCAGCGTCCCCCTAGGTCCTGAAATATTTTTCGTTTTTTTGTGCCAGTTGGGAGACAAAAAAAAAACTACAAATATGACCACTGGGTCACCAATAGAAAGTTATAATGACACATTCCTTTTACAAGACTCAAAACATATTACATGGGGAAAAAAACTCATTTGTGAAAGACTGAATGTGATATCCTTAAACTGAAGTGAATTAAAGGTATCAATAAATGGCAGAATAAACTTTTTAGTCACTTATATTTTAATAAGTTTATTTGCTCCACTAAACGTTTTTTTAAAGATTTGTGCACAATGTTGAATTTGTAGCATTATTGAGAGATACTGGAACACAAGGCAATAGTAACCATTCCAAGCTTGAACAGTAAGCTCAAAAGTGTAATTATGAGAACATTGGCCAATGGGAAAAATCTGGCACTTAGATTCTAGCAAACTAAAACATGTTGGCCTTGGTTGTTTACATTTTGCTTTATAAACATGTATTTCTGGTTAGGTCCCTGTTAGCTGAGGACATTGTATTTGCTAGTCCAACAGGGACAGTCTCCATGTTTTCAAAAAGTGTTAACTATCCAGTAGTCGCTACTGCCAAGCGCCATCTGTTGTCATCATTTAATACATTCTTAATAGTGTCTTCTGTTGCTGTTTTAATAGACTTGACTACTTTCACTGTCAGCATTTACTAGGCAAGATGTAATTTTCCAATAAACACTACCAGTTCCAAAAGCAGCTCTTCTGAACTTTATCCAGAATCCAAAGGCTTTGGATTAGGCTGTAGCAATAGGAATCGAATTATAAAAACAAATCTCTCCATGCTTTTAAATGTTTTTCCAGAGCTGAAATAAGAGGCACATTGCTGTATGTTTCTGCTTCTGTTAAAATGCAAGTGGGTAAGATTTGGACTGCTGTACCCTTCACAGCTTGCTTATATACACAGTGCCATGACCTTTGCCTCTTGCTGGGAGCAGCTGCACTGCAATTGTATTACTTTGCTGGAGTTCAGACTGTGTAATGGCTTGCAAAACATTTTGTGAGTGGTGACCTATCGGAGAGCACCTTACAACAAGCTCTTAACTTGCAGAAAATGTCAGCAAGTTGTTAATACAGCTCCACTTGAGAAGTACTCTGTAGTTAGGTTTTAAAGTTCATGCAGACATATTTACTGTTTTATTGTCGAATTTGCTTGCACTTCTTTCTGTTTTCCTATGAAGGTTTATACCTGCCATTAAAGGTGGTGCAGTGTCTTCAGAAAACATGTCTCAAGTTTTTACTAACACTAGATAGACATAAAAATGAACACAGTATGAGACAATATGTTAATAAACATGACTCAAATAACATTATTTTAAAGCACAATCTACACAATACATGATTACTCAATCAATTGTCTGTAATTTTATGATCACTATAGGTATTACTTACAGTACTTTCTTTTAATGATAACCCCAACAAATCTGCTTTTATGTGTAAGCATTTTTGGAATGTAAAATATTTATGTGAATTGATGGGGGACAAAAAACAGGGAGCATCCAGTAAACTTAAATAGCTGTCACATACATTAAATCAATTCAATTCAACATACAGCTTCTCTTCTTTGACGAATTAGCACCAGAGCTCTCGTTATTTGCTTGGACGTCTTGTGGTTTCCTAGATGTCATGGTTGTAGACTATTTTCTGGCTCTGTTGCTTAGGGCTGCTACTGTCCAGTCTTAGTCTATCTAGGAAAACGTACCACTTCTGAGATTAAAAAGACATACTGAATTATCTGAACACATAGAGCTAGATTCACTAAACTTAGTCCAACTTTATCTAATATCGCACACAGTATAAAAAAAATGGAAGATAGGATTTATTGAATAACATTGATATATTGCTAAACCCAGTGTGATAAAAAAAGAGATGTAAAATATTGTGACTAATAAGGCTGCAGCCTGCTGGCGCTGACCCCGCTCATGCTTGAGAGCTGTGACGTCACCAACTTTCCAAGCATGAGTGGGGGGGGGCTTTGCGGGCAAATTGAGCTCGCTCGAAAGTTAATTTTTTTTGTTTACCCAAGCGCCAAGCGTGGGTGAGCGTGTGTGTCCAGGCATGAGCGCACGCACACAGCGTGAGCGTGGATGTGACAATCCACATTGACTAAGGTAAGCACGCTAAGCGTGCTCAGCGCCAGCGGGGACTCAGCCTTAGGCATTCAGAGAAAAAAAGGGGGTAGTATAGCGCTAACAAATGAACTATATACAAATAATGTGTGAACCCAAATAATCACAAAAATATTGGTGATAGGCGGCTGCCGAAAAACATGACTGACTACCTATGTAAGATAATACTGTGCAAAACCAAAAAAGATAATAAAGTCTCGGTACAGTACAACTAGTACCATATAGATATAATCTGTACAGTAGCGACAAAGTTTATTCGAGCAAATGCCGCTCGGCAGGATGCGTGGCGGCAGCGTGGAGAAGCGTTGGGAAGCGGCTCGTTCGCGTGACGTCGGTGACGTCACAGTCAAGCGAGCGCCCGGCTTCCCCGGCTTCCCCGGCTTCCCCGGCTTCCCCGACTCCCCTGAAGGTTTGAAGTGAGGTAAGCGGGGGAGCGGGGAAGCAGAGGGGCACAGCAGGCGCAGCTAGAGGGTCGGGAAGATGTTTAAATTGCGCGCGGATTGGAGGGGGGGGGGGAACGGAGGGGACGCGGCTGGATGCGGCTGATGTGCTGACTTTCCTCAGCACCAGCCGGAGTAAATCCCGGTGAACCGGCGGCATTTGCTGCAATAAACTTTGTCGGTGCTGTATGTACTGGTTATACCGTACCGATACTTTATTATCAGGCGCCAATGATATCCTTTTTGGGTTTGCATAATAATTCTTTCGGTGATTGATTTAAAATTGAGGTAAAATCATGCATGAGGAGTACAGTATGTAAAAGGATTTCTTAAAAATCCCTATGGAACTAAATACTGTAATTGAACCCCATTGATGCCTGAGGTAACCAGTGCATTGCAAATTCATGCTTTCAGACACCACATGGGTTAACATACAACATAAACACCCTGCAAATATTAAGCCTTTAGTATCCCAAGTGCCAGATAGACATGGGTTTGCTGACTGACCACTTGGATTACCATGGGACCGATATGTTATTATTTTCTACAATGTTAATATTCTGCATTGTTATCACTAGGTTGGCTAGTCTTATGCAAAGATCACATTGGTAATATGTTAAATAATATTGCTTTCCTTTGTTATTTTATGTGACAATCCATTGATACATTAGGCAATAAAATAACTACAATTTTTATATTAACTTAAATTTCATGCACTATGGAAGTTGTGAATATACTGTAGCCCTTAAATATCTGTGTGCATTCTCTGGCTACTTAAACAGTAGTATTGCAATCATACGCCGGGGTGCACTAACTTCCAAAACCTGTTATTGCACAACGATCCTGTGTAAACTATCATTGACTCTAATGGCCGTTAACGCAGGATCATGGTACAATAATCGGAATTAGAGATTAGTGAATCTCCCCCAAAGTCCTTGAATGCTTTTGAAGAAGGTTTGTGCCTTGCTGATTGGCTTCCTAATGCGATCTGGAGGAATTAAACCCTCTAAAGAGATTCTTCCCTTTTTTCTGAGGAATTTGAATATCCTTTCAAAATTACAATTTTACCCAAGATAGCATCCGGTTCTTCTCCAAATAAATATAAAACTATAAAAGGTAACGAGATATATTTATTTTTACAGGATGTACTGTATCTGCAGACCAACCCTTCAGACATATATCACAACAGGCTTCTACTCATTGACACATGTCAAATGATGCATCACAAATAAAGTCAATTGCTTCCTTGAAGATGCTGAAATTCATGAGGATTTTCTGACTAGAACACCCCTGCTGAAACCCCTTTAGATTGTTTGCCCAGATAAAGTGCTAAGTACTGTATGCTGGTGACAGCTGTTGCTTATTTTATATGCCACACTCAATAAAGTATACTGTTCTCTTACATTTCCTTCCATCCTTCTTTCCATATCACCAGTAAATTAGAAACCACCTTCCAATAGAATAGACATTCTTCGTGCTAGCCGAAATACCGCTGCTTTGACTTTAGGTGCTTATCCTAGTTCTTGATTTTGTGCTCAGAAAACGGATATATTCTGGTGAATTTATGATTGCCTGAGTATCTTCGATTTGGTCACGTCAAGTCTGAAGAAATAATACCAGAAGTTGGTTGATGAACCGGGAAACAACTTTCCATAACTTAGGTGGCGTTTCCCTACAGTGCTGGCAGATGTGGAAAATGAGCGCAGGGAAAAAACACGAGGCTGTGATGGAGGAACGCCAGCATTCTGGGACGGCAGGTGGCCGCAATGTGCCATGGCATCCAGGTGGTTCTCCCCCAGGGGCTCTCATGCCAATCATGGTTGGCATTGTTCACTAATCCTCCTTTTCTTTCGGCTAGCATTGCAGTAGAATGGCACCAGGAGACACAAGTCAGTGAATGTGGCCTGTGGAAGATGTAAAGAAAACTCTCCTACTTCCATGCAGATAGAGCAAAAAAAATACTGATCTCTTTGGTCACAAGGGAAACCGTATACTGGGAACCCGGAAATCTTTGTTTTCTTTTTTTTGCCCTACCTTACCGCGGAAATAGAAGCATTAACCCTTTACATACTGGCTGCCATTAGTACATGGAATAAATAATTGTGTTTGGCATGACAGCGTGCTAGGTTACTGTACGTTGAATGTCACGGAGCCAGTCACAGGGAACTCAAGTAACTTGTTTTAATGCAGAACACTAATACACTATTCTTTAAATACAGTTACCTTAAATCACAATGTGGTTCATTGTTCATCTGACATTACACAGTATGCAGACAATAAGTGTGTTGTGTTCCGCTTAAGCTGGAGCATATCTGCTATCTGCCGTGTGTGGAATAGTGAGGTTAGTTGAAGGGTAAAAATAATTTTCTCTTTTCCAGTGCTGAAAGCCATTTCATTCCATTGAGATTCAGTGATTAACCCATTCAGTGCTGGTGGGGTGAGCTATGCGTTTCAGAACACGACCTGTTGCCCCTCCCCCCCCCCTCTTTAACATCAAGATATAATATACAGCTGAGATATCATTTTAGTAATGTTTTATTCCTGCACATATAATAGGGGATTTCTGTGTTTAAACTGATATGATTATCCCCCCGATATGTTGCTTATATTTGATCCTTCTTCATTTTACTATTTTTAATAAGCTAAAAAAAATGGCGTTTGTATAAAGGAAATTTGGATGGACATTCAAAAGTGGTCTATACAGTATATAATATAGCTACAGAGAAAGGACAGTTAAATGTTATTTGTATTAGTTCTGCTCTGTTCCATCAAGGCATTTCAAAGCAAAACATCAGAAATGTATTATATCTAATTGTCTTTATTCAGTTAAAGGATGCATAAAGATCAGAAACACACCAGTTCTGTACAGTTAGTGGAATATCCGCTTAGACATTTTATTAAAGTATTCTTGTTTTAATTTTCCAATGAATATCTGCATGAATTAAGTAGAGTTTTCCAGTAGTGCTTGTGAAATGTTATCTGATGCAGCTTAGACATTTATAGGAAGTATTTAATATATAAAAAAAGTAGCAGCAGAACCTTGTGAAAACTGATCCTCCATCACTGTTCAAAATTCCTGAATTCATGCAGATGTGTCCCCTGTGGGCTAACTATTATAGCTTTATAGTCAGTGTTGAGTAGAATTCACATACTGTATGACTGCTTACTTGAAAAATACAATCATAATGCAAGATAAATATGGTCTTATACGTTAAAAAAAAACGATTTTAAAATGAATCTCAAAATTTCCCTTTAAACAAGAGTTAGTCATCTGGTGATAACTTCTGCAATTCTTCATTACTAGGGTAAACTTTTTGCTGCAGTTCATGAACATTGAAAGTCAGTGTGCAAGGTCACTTGGCCCTTTACTTCCTGCCGTTGTTGCTCAATTCTGACAAAAAGTGGTGAAAATGCCACGTTTAACAGAAACACTAATGGACTTATTCTATAAGCCTCGATAAGTCACTTATCTAGGCCTTTTCGGCCAATATTCCAACTGCAATTCCGTAAGCCTCGATAAGTGGGCGATAAAGGCATTGATCGCCAATTTGTGCAGCCGTCAAAAAAAAGATCACCGGGTGAGCTGCGATAAGCCACTTACTGGCAGGTTATGAAACTCGAGGCTAATCGCGGCTCTAGAATGGCGAGTTTCTCCAAAAATCCTCATGCCAGGAAAAGTGGCGTGAGGCTAGTGGGAAGCTGCTGAGAGACGGAGAAAGTACTTAGAAAAAAAATGCATTTTTCTGCATCAGATTCATGCCAGGAGTCTCCGGAGCTGATACCCATTAATATCAGCACCGGAGGACCCTGGCATGAATCCCATGCAATAAAAATGCATTTACAGACAGCTTCATTACCTTAGCGGCTAACCGCTAAGGCAATGAAGGGGTTAACTACCACAGCCATGTTTATTGTGGGTAGCGGGGGTGGGTGAAGGTGGTATTTGGCCCTTGGTGGGTGATTAGGCCTTGCGGGGGGGGGGGTGGGTTGCGGGTGGAGCTAACCCCTTCATTAACTTAGCGGTTAATAGCACTATGGTAATGAAGGGGTTAACCCCTCCCGCTACCCACCCGGTAGGTATAAACACCCACCAAGGGTCAAATCCCAACTTCACCCATCCTCGCTACCCACAATAAATATTATAAAACACAACAACCCTACTACCCACCTCCTTTACCCCCAACAACTCCCCCAAACAGAGTGATGGGCAAAATGACTATTATCTACATATGAATAATAGTGCATTTGCCCATTATAAAATCAAACATTAGCCAGCCAGCATTAATAAAGTAAATAAAACGTTCAACTTACCCCTCCCATCATGAAGGGCGTCCTCATCAGCATACTGCAGGTCCATGTACTCCGAAGCCAGCAACAATACAATAAAAAATACAATCTAATGGCCCGGATCCCTTAATCACCTTAGCGGTTAATAACCGCTATAGTAATTAAGGGGTTAACCCCCATCGCCCACTACCCACTCGGGAGGCCTAACCACTATACCCCGGCCCCACTATACCAACCCTGTACCCATTGATTGGCACAGTGGTATACATACCCATATAATATAGGCATGATAAGCCACTATATCACGCAATGGTCAACCTAATAAAAAATAATTAAGGTAAAAAATACACAATAATCAAAGAAATACACAAGCACATAAACACTCCAACAATAAAAGAACTAAAAAGCCTCAACTACACATCAATTAATTATTATCACTAAAACAGCAAAATAATTCCAATTATGTTATTCTAAAACATAAGAATACACATAAATAAACATCTATCCAATCAATCAATTAAAGAAATAAAATCAGTAGCCAACAAATCAATTAATTCATTTAAACCAGTAGCCAATGAAACAAATAATTAAATTTAAAACGCTAACCAATTATTATGTACTGTAAACAAGACATCCAAATTCAAAACAATTTAATCTAAACAATTAACAGAAATAGAAAAAATAACAATCCATAGAAAACAAGCATTTGCCAAAAAAATGCATTGCCTGTCACTGTATTTATCTGTACCCTGGGCACAGATGAATACAATATCAGTCAATGGGCAATCACAAACATAAAAATAAATAAATACAATAAAAAAACCTGAAAAAAGACATTTACATACATTCAATATTGTACTTACTTTTAGAAGTCTTCACCCTCCGACTCCCGGCGTATCTGGAAGCTCTTGACCCGCAACATCATCACCGGCAATCCATCTCCATCCACCTTGAAGATCAGGAACAGGTAACAAAAATCTTCTTTCTTTTATCTTCATCTGTCATTATTTTCTTCTTTATTCTATTTTCATCTGTTAATCCAAACCCCCATGGTAAATCCACATCGGATGTTGTCTCGCTGTCAACAGGGACCCCTTGCTTCCCAAGATACAGGCCCCATTTTGGGGTGCTGGTATCTCCTATGCATTTTAAGCCCACAAGACATTTAAATTCAGGGGAGGCCTGTAACGGGGCCTGTATCTTGGGAAGCAGGGGTTCCCCGGACCTGAAATAATATGGTTCTGCTCCGGAGACCCTCTGCTCATCTACATTAGTATTAAAATTTATATTAAAATCTTTTGATCGCTGGCAAGATATGCGCAGTGAGAGGCGGGTCTCTTTGTGCAGCTCTCTCTGCAGCTGAAAGAAATCGTTGGGTAAGCCCTTTTGAGAGAGGTGATCAACACGTCACCGGCTACTTGCCCGTTTTGGAACTTTTGCTATCACAGGTAATTGAGGGTTTCTGAATACCGTGATAACAATGCTCAAAAAACTGGCAGCGTAAACGGCCCAGCGATTTTTTTTATGAAGGCGTATAGAATAGGCCCCTAAATATTTCACCAAGCAAAAACTTTGAAGACTTTTGGAGATCTCTACTTTTTCTGATCAGGGATGTTTGAAGAACATTTGTGCCAAATAACAATCCCTAGTTTCTACTGAGAAGACTACCTTCAAATACTCGATCGTAATTAAGTGGTTTTCAACGGCAAGTTTAACGCGTTGAAGGGAAGAAAAGAGAGCAAATTCACACAAGCCTACCTCATTTTGAAGACTTCCAAGAAATAAAAAGAAATACAAATACAGTAGTAGTCCTTGCTCTGTACTGGAAGGACTGTAGCCCTGTCTCCTTAGTGTATCACAGTATCTCTCCATCACTACTATCTCACTATGTAAACCACTTGTAAAATCCTATAGGGTTGTCCCAAATGCGTTAAACTGTTTAGTCTAAAATGAACTACAGTACTCACTGAGTACTTTGTGTGAAATAAAAACAAATTGTCAGGAATAGAAAGTGTTCATTTTTTAGGCTACATATATTATAATAATTAAAGAACAAACTAATAATTAGTATTGATACTTTGCTACATTTATTTAAAACATGTACTGTATTTGATATAATAAAATGCTATCCATAAAAGCAAGATGTCTATCTTAAAGCAGTAGTCCCACCTTAAAATCATTTTTTTGTTGGTTCCCCAACGTCCCCTAAGTTTGTGAGCTACAGCAGTTTGTTGGTTTCAAAGAAACTACAAATAATTTAAACATTGACCATCAACAAAAAGTCACACCATCATCTCCCGATAATATTGTGGGTTCCTATTGGCCAGGGCTGGCCAATAGGAAGGGGCGGGCAACTCCAGTCATCAAAGGCCAGCAACAGGCCAGGTTTTCAAGATTTATTTATTTATAAAATATTTTACCAGGAAGTAATACATTGAGGGTTACGTCTCGTTTTCAAGTATGTCCTGGGCACAGAGTTAAGACAAATAATACATGGTTACAAATACAGTAACATAAATGAACAGGGTATACATTATATACAAGACATTGCATGCACAGTTAAAGAAAAAATATATTATGGGCGTATGAAACAGTTACAGACCAGATTAAAATGTAAGACAGCCTTAGATTTGAAAGAACTTAAACTGGTGGTGGATGTGAGAGTTTCTGGTAGGTTGTTCCAGTTTTGGGTTGCACGGTAAGAGAAGGAGGAACGGACGGATACTTAGTTGAGCCTAGGGACCATGAACAGTCTTTTGGAGTCTGATCTCAGGTGATAAGTGCTGCATGTGGTAGGGATGAGGAGCTTGTTCAGATAGCTGGGTAGCTTGCCCATAAATAATTTAAAGGCAAGACAGGAAAGGTGAACTTTGCGCCTAGACTCTAGTGATGACCAATCTAGTTCTTTGAGCATTTCGCAGTGATGTGTGTTGTAGTTGCATTGGAGAACAAAACGACAAATTGAATTGTAGAGGGTGTCAAGTTTGCTAAGGTGAGTTTGAGGTGCCGAGCCATATACTATGTCTCCATAGTTAATAATTGGCATTAGCGTCTGCTGTGCGATACGCTTTCTGACCAGGAGACTTACGGAGGATTTGTTCCTGTAAAGTACCCCTGGTTTGGCATAGGTCTTGGTTGTCAGGGTATCAATGTGCATTCTGAATGTTAAGTGGGAGTCAAACCATAAGCCCGGGAATTTAAAACTAGTGACAGGGGTTAGGGTGGTGTTAGCGGTTGTTCGAATCAGGAGCTCAGTCGCTGGAAGCTTTAAAAGTTTAGTCTTGGTCCCAAATACCATTTTTACAGTCTTGTCAGTGTTTAAAAACAATTTGTTTTGGGAAATCCAGTTTTCGAGTCTCAAAAAGTCAGACTGAAGTATGTGTTGAAGGTCAGAGAGGCTATGGCTGTGTGCATATAGGATTGTGTCATCTGCATACATGTGTATATAGGCTTCCTTACAAGCTGTGGGAAGATCATTAATGAACACTGAGAAGAGTAGGGGCCCCAGAACAGAGCCTTGCGGGACACCACAGGTGATATCCAGGGGGTTGGAGTTAGAGCCTGAGATGGACACATGTTGGGATCTTTCTGATAGGTAGGACTAAAACCAGTTTAAAGCATGCTTCCCTATTCCAGAGCTCTGGAGTTTGTTAAGCAGGATAGCATGATCAACTGTATCAAAAGCCTTTGCAAAATCTAGGAATATACTGCACCAGTGAGTAGTCCCCGTTCCATTCCACACTGGATTTCATTGCAAACTTTAAGCAGGGTAGTTATGGTGGAGTGTTTGGGACGAAAGCCAGATTAGAATTGGCTAGGGAAATTTGTCTTGGTATAGTAATCGCTTAATTGGGAGTGGACACATTTTTCCATGACTTTGGATAGAATTGGGAGAAGATATCCCTGCTTCAGCAAAGGTGCCTCAATCAGTGGTGCAGTCTTTGACTAAACCACTGATTTACCCACCTGTGGTGAAGCCACCTGTGCTGGAGCAGGGATATCCTGAAAACCTGTCCTGTTAGTAGCCCTTGAGTACTGGAGTTGCCCACCTCTGCTACTAACCATGGGGTCAAGTCTTGACCCCACGTCAGGGGAACTCGAAGCAGCCACAGGAGAACTTCCGGTTCCGGTATGGGAAAGAAAATTATGGAATAGAATAGCTATCCAGGTTTGGGCTGCCGTATGTCAGGATTTACTTTTTACTGTGTGACCAAATCGCAAGTGAACATACCTGGAAGTCAATGGGAGTTTAATTAATACATCCTTGATTCACTCTCACATCATCCAGTTTACTTCACTGCTAATAAAAGTTGTTCCAAACAGTGGTCCTATTTCAAAACTGTTGTGGTCCTGCAACGAAACCAGTATAAGTATTCCTAGTGTAGACTTGATCCCTCTTCACTTTACCACCTACAGCAGCAGTACGCAAACTGGGAGGCGCGCCCTCCAGGGGGGGCGGGACATTTGTCGGGGGGGGGTGCGGGCAGTTGCAGAGGTCCCTCGCTCCTCCCCAAGGCATTTAAATTAAATGCCAGGGATCACGTGAGGCCTCAGAAACAGTAACACTTACCGGAATTTAGACACGTCTCCATGGCAACATGGCATCAAATGACGCCGTGGGGTCATGTGACCCTGGAGCATCATTTGATGCAGCTGGCAGGTAGGAGAGGGGGCGCGAGACCAGGGGAGGCCCGGCAGGGGGGCGCAGCTTCAAACGTTTGCGCTCCCGTGACCTACAGTACTGTATCATTTCTAGACACACAAGAAACACCAAGGCTATACTTAGTTCCCTGCTTATACCTATGGCTTTGATGAGGCACTGAGGCTTCCCCATAATATATCACAGCTAGACATTTTGTACAGTAGCAAAATGTATAGCATTTACCAGACTCATGGTAGCATCCCAGCTACTAAATATCACACATTTAGTCTCATTTTAAAGTCCTGCACCGCTTCCTTCATTTTGAAGCAAATACTGTATGCTTCAGCCCCAATGCAAATGTCAGCACTGAAACATTCTCAGAGGAATTTGGAGATGATAATTTGGACTATAAAATGTACTCTTATAATATAATTATGATGCTGTAATTCTAAAGAGAACATAACAGAAAAGCAGATGGTAAAATGCGTGAAATAGTCTAATTATTATAAAACTTCACTAATAATATTGTGTTGGAAAGAGAGCAGAAAATGTATGGTTTCTAAGATACCTGCAGTTTATATTATACGCCATTATCCAACTAACAGAGACTTTGAGACGCAGAGGATTTTTTTTTTTAAAGAATCAGAACTAAATATTTTTATAATTAAAAAAGTCTAACGTGCACATTAATGAAACCTGCTGTTTGCTTGACAGAAAGGCCAGTCAAATCGGTGGAATAATGATTTTTTTTTTTCATTAAATAGAATTATAGGCAGTCACTCAGGGCCATTGCAAGCTTAATTGAAAGTAAACCATTGCTTCTTAATTTACTTTCATGGTTGAGAATGATAAAGGAGTATGCAGGCTAGGAAATTAAATAAAAAACATCATGTGAGGAAAGAGGTTGTCCTTTACAAATAATGATCATCAGGTGTAATGAATAGCTGCAAAGTACACGACTTTCTTGTGCTTATAGTGAAGAAGTCAAAGTGGCTTTGCATGTGAGTTTACCACAGTAACCCTATAAAGGGCATCCGCTTCTTCTCATTATAATTCTAGCGAGTGCAGCACATTGAAGATATATTATTTGTATGTTTTATATATCTGATAAGTTTAAGTTACAGAAAGTTATAGTCAGATCAGAGATGGTAGTACAGGCCACAGTAAAAAATTAAAGAAGGGTAAAGTGACACAAACAAAATCACGCAAATATAATATACAGTAGATAGTAAACAATATATCTCAACTAAATCCTGCCCCACCTTCTCCTATTGCTCCACAAATCGCTCCTTCAATAATGTTTGTTAAAAATAATCGGTATTTCTGAGCAGAGTACACATTATCACCATGTATGTTGACCAAGTGTACACAAATCGAAAATAGGCCTAATCACACTGTTAAATGCACTGCCTAATGAATTATAACCATACTGTAGTGCAAAATACATTAGCTTATATGCGCTAACGAATTTTTTTTACAACTATTTCCTTTTAGCACATATTTGGCATGTACATGTTCAAATATGGAACAGTGTCAAGTAAATATTATATTGACAGTGCATACAGGATCTCAATAAATAATGGCTATTCTTTTTTAGCACATACATAGTACGTGTTGAATAAAAAAAGTGAATTTAATGTATATTTTTTTATAATGCTTTATGTAGAGGCTTTATTAATATAGGTTACTGATGCTCACTAACTCTGGGGTTTTTATTTTACCTCTTCAAATTCTGCAGGTTTTGGTTTTGCTTTGGGAGCATTCATTTTGCTTTTAGATTATAGGGAAAATATAAACTCAATCAAAATAATCAGAAATTCATTTTTTGCTCCCTATTTAGGTCATCTATTCAGCAATAATTATGTAAAATAATGTGGTGTTTATCAGATAAATAATACAAATAAATAATGTAGGTTATTATTGGAGCGAAATTATGAATTATTATATTTCTCAACCTTTCATCCCCCCTATTCTTTACTTTCTTTTGGGATTCTGCAACACACATTCCCTATTTTGGGGTATTAATCATGGAAGAAACACAGCGAGAATGACTGTTCTCTCTTTGTTTTTATCCAAGCCCAATGAAAAAACGAGAATTTGCCTCAGATTTAATCCGGGAATTAAAGGCCGAGCCAGTGTTGAGAATTACAGCATCTGAACTGCAGTAGTTCAGAGAAGGGTCTGATATTAACTTCCCAAACGTATCCCTCTTTAATAAAGGCATTGGCACTTTAGGGCAGAATATAAGGGTTAATGTTTACTTTAGTCAGTAAACTTCTATTTATTTGTTGCACACCAGAAATCAGCCGACAGCAAGAGTAAGGCCTCGGTCCCGCTGCGCTCGTTGGCGCGGGCGGCGGGTCGCGAGTTCCCCACCAGCAGGGGAATCCTCGCGAGCCGGTCCCGGTCCCCACTGGCGGCACAGCTGACTACACGCTGTAGCGCGTCAGCCGCTGGAGACACCAGAGAATGGTGTTTTCTAGCTTTGACGCGTGACGTGTGTGGCTGTGAGCCAATGGGGAGGGGAGGCTTCGGGAGGAGGAGAGGCTTCGGGGAGCGGGGAGGAGTGTGGAGTGAAAGCAGGTGAGTGCCTTTCTCTGTGTGTGTGTCTGAGTGCGTGCCTGTCTGTGTGTGTATGTGTCTGTTGCGTGAGTGCCTGTCTGTGTGTGTGTGTGTGCCCGAGTGCCTGCCTCTGTCTGTGTGTGTGTGTGTGTGTGTGTGTGTGTGTGTGTATGAGTGCGTGAGTGCCTGTCTGTGTGTGTGTGTGCCCGAGTGCCTGCCTCTGTCTGTGTGTGTGTGTGTGTGTGTGTGTGTATGAGTGCGTGAGTGCCTGCCTGTGTGTGCGCGCGTGTGTGTGTGTATGAGTGCGTGAGTGCCTGCCTGTGTGTGTGGGCGCGTGTATGAATGAGTGCCTGCGTGTGTGTGTTTAAATTTACCTTCCAGCTCCAGCCCGAGTCCGTGGAGGGAGGGGGGGGGGAGAGTAGCGGGTCCCTCCGCTCAAGCCACGCCCCCCTCCCTGTCAAACCGCCCACCTCCCGCCCACCTCCCGATCAAACCTCCCACCTCCCGCCCACCTCCCGCTCCGGCTCCCGCTCCCTACAGACCGCAGATCGCGGTCTGTGTATCTCAGCGCACCGCCTGTCAGCAGCGCAGGTGCGCTGACTCTGGGAGCGGGGCCTTAGCCTTACTCTGTCAGGCTGCGGGTCTGGTTTAAAGATCCCCAACATATCATCTAACTAAATGGGCCAATTGTGCACCTGAAAAACGACATTTCATACATACTGTAGCACATTATAATACCACAGCTATTGCAAAATAAAATAGGACAACAGTATGCATGTAACTAAGGTATGAGAAATATACTCCCGAATATGCAATGACAACATTTAAATACATTTTAAGGTAAATCTCAGTTCCTGTGGCCTGTTAAAATGTCACTACTTATGATATGATGTGTTGAAATTGCCCGGCTTTGTAGGTTATTATATAAATCAAGAAAATAGCGCAAGTACAGTTGTAAATCAAATATTTAGCAGAAAATGTTCTTATGATATTTATTTTATATTTCAAAACATAAAATAACTTTGAAACAGTAGTTTATACAGATATACAGATGCAGAGGCTGTTATTCAAACGTATCACACGTTGTATACCTCGGAATTCCCATGTCATGTCGCGTCATGACCGCGTCTTGACAAGTTTATATTGAGTGCAGAAAATGGTGTTCTGGTTTTTAAAAACCTTTAAAATTGATACAGTACTGTACACATTACAATTCATTCATTTCTGCCATGGAAACGTGAAGAATTGCACCCGAAGAAATCGGGATCCATGAAATTCAAAGAATGCAACCGCGTGATTGGCAATGTGGAGTACAGCAGCGCACACGAAAACGGCTTTGTGATATGTTCGAATAACGGCCGCTGCATCTGTAGGATACTAATAAACTGGCATAACTCCATTGGACACATTTGTTGAAGTAAAAAAAATGCAACATTTTGGAAATTACATGAAGTTGTGTTAAATCTATTAGTATCCTGTAAATAACATGTGGCTACACGGTGTACCCACATTCCTACGTATATCTTTGGGAATGCATTATCCAGGTATAAGCATGTATATTTATAGCTGGATAACAGGCACTCCAAACATAAGCAAAGCCACTGAGTGGCCAATAAAT
Organism: Ascaphus truei; assembly: GCF_040206685.1. Taxonomy (NCBI): domain Eukaryota; kingdom Metazoa; phylum Chordata; class Amphibia; order Anura; family Ascaphidae; genus Ascaphus; species Ascaphus truei. The sequence goes on along the minus strand of NC_134488.1, from coordinate 77,301,607 downwards.
GCATCAAACAGTATATATTTGTCAATTTGTATATATACTGTATATATATATATATATATATATATATATATATATATATATAAAATATATATATATATATATATATATATATATATATATATATACTGTATATATATACTGTATATATATATATATATATATATATATATATATATATATATATATATATACATATACATATACATATATATATATATATATATATATATATATATATATATATATATATATATACATACATATACATATACATATATACATATACACGCACACACACACGTTACCAATAGTGATGCCTGCATATGTTTAGAAATACATTTCAGATTGCTGAAAGCCAGAGATTGTTTTATTGGCCTCAACTTAACAGTGGCTGCAGCCAGATACAGTACCATAACAAAATAAATGATCTCTAGTGATATCAGATTGCAGGCACAGATACTGCACACTGATAAGTTGATACAAATGCAGGAAGGCTTTTATAGCTGCTGGTTTGAAGTACTGTACTGAAGCAGTATAAACTTCACAGACTTTTGAACTGAAAATTATGAGTACATTTATAGTAACAATGCACAAGCAAATTGTGTTACAATCCACGTGTATGCAATGCCAACATTAAAGAGCCTTACATGTTAAAAAAAAAAACACAAAAAACTGCAGTTTAGGAATACTGAGACCATACACATTTTAAACAAGATTGTGACCAGATGCTGATAAACTAAATACAACTGGAGACTTTTTTTATTTTAATTTGCACGATGAACTGGCCATAAAAGATCAAATACTGTCCTTAAAATTACTCACCATTATGCTTTATCATAGTTCTCTATTAACCTGCAGTAATAGTGCTTTGCTAGCGTTAAAATACAATGGGTGCTTGAACTTTATGCTAAATTACTAACATAAGAACAAACAAAGTACTGTGCAAATAATCAAGCTGACTGTTTGCAAATTAGAATTGACACTGATAAAGGCCAATATTAAGATACTATTTAAAATATAGTAGATATAGTTAACAGCTTGTCCTATTTCTAAGGAAAATTAATTTAAGGGAGAAAATGTAATATATCTTTTCCCAATTTTCAAAAAATACAATTTTAAATGTACTGTACATGTTGGTTGATGGAAGATTAACCTTTCCCTTCATCATTCAAATCTTTCTCATAGATTCCAAATCTTGGCCAGCATAAGGATATAATTGAAAATACAATATAATAGAATCTATTGTTTTATAAATTAGCGGTTATAAAATGACATTTCATCTTAGTGCCTCTAAAAAAATAAAACCTTCTCCGACAATATGTTCTATGATTTTTTGTATTATTTGATTGTTTTAATAATGTAGTACTTTTTTCATTCAGCCACCAATTGAGAATGAAGTACTGTATCTAATGTTGACATTTTTCTGATTTTTTGGGGTATTTCTATTGTCGGTTCTAAATCTGGATATTTTGCTACTGAACTTGAGTGGAGTAAAACTCTGATATAGTAATACGCTCTTTGCCTACAACCTAAAAATTATGAACATGGTTAAAATTATTTTTTTTCAATTACTTGTTTCTGTCTGGGAACTCAAAATAGTACAAATGGATGTTTGGAAAAATACCTTTTGACGATGTCTATGCCGTTTAATTACAAAGTAATAGGATCAGGCAAGTCAGCTGTGACCCTTACCACATTATATTAGATAGACTAGACCCAGATGCATTTCTGGGGCAGTGTGTCAATGGCTTTTTGGATGTGAATTCACAGTGTATCAGGTAAAAATCGTAATACATAGAAATACTGTAGCTGCAGAAAGAGAAACAGATAGGTTGGATCACTACTTTATTTGATTAAAGTAAAAATAAAAAGTACCCTGCTCCTTAACCCAAGTGTGTTCCTAATATTTTTCGTTACAGGAGTATACCTTAATGCAGAGGTGCTGAACTCCAGTCCCCAAGCCCACTCACCAGGTCAGGTTTTCATGATATCCCAGCTTCAACACAGGTGGCTCAATCAGAGGCTCAGTCAGAGACTGAGCCTCTGATTGAGCCACCTGTGCTGAAGCAGGGATATCCTGAAAACCCGACCTGTTGGGGGGTGGGGCTTAAGCACTGGATTGAGCAGCACTACTGTAGTTTAAGCTGTTTGCATTTGAAGTTGAAGTTCAAAGTCTAGTACTTTTATTGTCACTTGAAAATACTGCATTTCAACATTCATTTAAACTTCTCAGGATCAAGTAAGCAAGTTAGTGAACGAGTTAAGATGTTTGCAATCTGGAAGGAAGTTTGTGGTCTGTTTAATGGTAAAACATATAGGTACCATCTGATCAATACAGATGATATTTTACATTAATGTATTTTACTATGTTAAAATATACAGGGCCCTATTTACTAAGCAGTGTTCTGCCATATGGTACCTTCCGACGCTGGCATTCAAGTTGATGGGCCTATGGTAGAAGAATTCTTAGTACATATGGGCCACAATGTCTATTTAAATTAAGTTAAGTAATAATACTGGGAGACATACATCGCAAAATATGCACATACTGTACCTGTATACCAGTGAACTTTTGCAAAAGGTGAACATTTATTTTGAATTAGTCCATGTTTTGGCCCCCACATGGACCTTTGTCAAGTACAATTAAACATGTTTTTGATTGTTCTTGACAAAGGTTCGTGTGGGGGCTGATATGTTGAATATTTACAAATAATATGTTCACCTTCTGCCTGTGTCCACTGATTGTGCCTATTTTGGGAAGTATTTCTCCCAGTATTATTATAACACTTAGAATACATTTTTTTTTATGGAGCACCCGTGGCAGCGTGCAAATTACTACTCACAGTGTTATTGCTTTTTGTCCATTTTAACATGGACCCCTATAGGCTTATGACTGCTGCTGTATTACACTACTTTTTCAGCACAGCCAGAGTTAAAGAAGCGCTAGTACACCTACTCACAGATGGCTATTTCAACCTTTTGGGTCTCATCAGTGTGAGGATGATTATACAGGCTTTTCAATGTGAAGCTGGTAGTTGTCTGTGATAGGTTTACTGGCTATGCACTTCTTTAACCCATGCGGTGCTGAAAAGGATGTGTTCTATTGTAGGCAAAAGCTTAAAGGGGGCAATGTTAAAATGGACTAGTAGCAAAAAGTGTTACACTGCAAGTGCTCATTTCTATGTTATTACCCAGAATCCCCTGCTACCGTGGAAGCATTGTATGCTAAGAGATAATGAGAAAGGGCAGGTTTATAGACCTGTCTGAGACGTGGGAATGTGCTCACAAGTGTTTTTTTCTTTGCTGTACACTATATGGTGGAGTTTGTTTTGCCACTTTTTATTCACCATCATTTATTTTCTGTCTGTATGTATAGCCCCAAATTTGGGTGAACAATTTTTATTTCCACATTTTGACATTGTGTATTTTTCTTTTTTTTTTTAATGTTATATAGCATAAACTTCAGCAATATACTGTACACTGCATTCGTTTACAGTTTGTAGAAATGTAGCCTAATTTCAAAGTGCGGACAGAAAAAAACATACACTTCTAAACTTGAATGGTCTAAAAAATAAAGTAAAGCGCTTTAGTGCCCTCTGCTGCTGATGAGTGAAAATGCTACTCTAAAACAATTCAGACATGTAAAAGTACAAACTATATAAGGGTGGGTGATTAAACTCACTTATTCCCACAATGTCACGAGCTTGAATGAGGAATGCAGCAAGCATCCAAAACTAATATTAAGTAATACAAGTATTTACTTAAGTACAACATATAAAGTGTTGTAGCATTTGATTCATCATATGCCTGCACAATTACAATAGGGCTATGATCGCCCATGGGTAACATATTAAGAATATTTCACTACGCCGATTGCGACCCGGGCGGATTAATGCGGCAGGGAGTCCCAATGAAAGGAATGGACCCCATGAAGCGCTGTCGGCGCTTCCAGCACCACGTTTTTCCAGAGTTTTGGTCGCTGCGCCGAAAACAGTAAGAGCGGCTATATCTTATACCTTGGCATTTCTCAAAACTGTCCACATATATACAAATATCTAATAACAAACAAAACATGCAATGATGAAGACCCAGAGAATTGGGGAATATTGGTAGCTGTATAATTTGTATTTTAAACTAAAGGACATTTATAGAAATACAATTATTTTGACTGTAAATAAAGGCCCTTTTGTCGATGGGAGGACATTTCCTTGATGTCTGAAATCAATTTCTACTCGCCTCTATTAAGCAGTTGTTAGGTCATGATGCTCAAAAATATTATTGGCCAAACAGGTAGCAATACTGTAGCAACTAAATCTAATATCAAAAACATTGTAGCTAAACTGATACTGTGTCTTTTAAAGGAGCCGTCTTCGCGGCTCTTTTTTAATTTGATTTATTTTAATAGGTTTGAAGCAAAGGGTCTCCGGAGCTAACCTGTCTTGATTTCGGGGACCCCCTGTTATATGTGCCACAATATGAGGTGTCGGTATCTCTCTTCAATTTAAATGTCCAAGGACATTGCGGCTTCTTATTGGCCTGTGCAATGCAGGACATTTAAAGTCGCCATATTGTGAACCCAGCCACGGCTCCTAAGAGAGATACCGGCACCCCATACGGAAGTACGTATACTAGGAAGCAGGGGGTCGTTGGAACAGAAATCAACGCGGGTCAGATACAAAGACCTATGTTTCAAACCTATTACAAAAAGAAATAATGAAATCATTTAAACTCTCTTTGCCTGGCTTTTAAGGCGTTTACTATGTACATGGCTTTGCTCAGTCTCTCATACCTTTTCAGGGTGCTGAATCTGTGCAGCCTGGGCGTATATATGCAGATGGAATAATGAAGGGCACCAGGAACTTTTATAGAACCAACAGGAGCTTTATTAACAGCCATTAATAATGCTCTTCACATCAAGACATTTCCCCTTCCACATACATTGACTGGCGACCAATCATGTTTCTACTTAATGCTGCTTCTCTAGGTAACGCTTATGCTAGGGAGGTGCATAGGCTTGGTTAGCGTATCATTAGTTAGCTTGTTCCTTTTCTATAGAGCATCCGTAATGCTCCACATTAACTAGGCCCCTTGGGGGGCTGGACTTCCCCTCTTCCATCGAAATCAGTATCCCAGTTCTGTATACTGAATACCTCTTCCAGGCATACTATGTCTGAGATAGAAGAGGACCTACCGGTTGGGCCGATCCAACTATGCCACAGAGCTCCTGCGTGGGGAACCCCTGTTAGGCATAGGCTTCCTCTTTTGAGCTATCCGAGGCGTATTACTTTGGGCGCTAACTGGCTGGGGCACTTTCCCTAACTAAAAAAAACACAAAGGAGACAGAACAATCTTACTACACTAATCTATATTACATACATAAGCTTTCATTACATACATAAAAAGGCACCTAACACACCCAATTTGAACATCCTGTATTCCATTCTAATGTTAAGGGGGCTACTGCTCCTAGGGGAAAAAATTAGAAAAGTGCACAACATCTCAAGAGAAGAAAAGGAAATCTATTTTTTCCCAATGCCATTTCAACAAATGGCAGGTTTTCAATGAATGTCTTGCACATAATCATCAGTAAGTCAACACTTAACCTTTGCATTACAGATATAGGGCACTCTTGTAATAGCATAATGCCCATGGTGCACCGACAGGTATATACTTTAGCGGTATGTGTGCTAAAAGCCTGCACTTTACAGAATGTATGTATAATAAAATATACTGAGAAGACCTTTGGTTCAATGTTTCAACAATATTATGGGATGTTTAGCAGGAGAAATAAGTGCACCCACATAACCTCAGAAAATACCCTCTGAAAAGTTGCATCCTAGTGATAGGGTTGTGCCTATTTCTGGCACGTGCCCATAAGGCTGCTAAGTTACACAAGAAAACAAGAGACAACAGTAAGGAATGGGAAACATATTATTACAATTACCAGATCGATAAACATACAGGACAAAATGTTAATGTACACTCAAAAACATAACAACATAGTGGGGTAGATACTGATCACAAACACAATTATATCAAAGTTTTCATGTTTTACTGCAGCACTAATTCTCTCCCCTGGTCAAACTATTAAATCAAGATAATGGGGGGGAAAAGCATACAGGCAGCCCTATAAACTTACCAGTGCCCACTCAATTATAATAGTGATACCAAACATTTTGGGTATAGTGATCATGATGTCTCAAGATGAAACCAATGGTTACAGCCTAAAAAACCTAGGGCTTTCTCTGAAACCTCAAATAGTCACGGTGTGTTGATGGTTCTCCTGGATGCATTGGGTAAATCCAGGGAATATGTGGAAAAAAAAAAGGAAAAACACAAATAGTGTAATACGTTAGAAAAATAAAGATTTTCCTTGTGGTTCTATGAATTTTGAACTCATAATTTTCTTCTCTGGAGTTTTGTGCTTATCTCATAGGCTTATGTCACCTACGAGATAAGCACAAAAGTCAAATGTGTGTTCAAAGTTCATAGAACCACAAGCAAAATCTTTATTGTTCAAACATATTACACTATTTGTGTTCTTCCTTTTTCTTTTGTTTCCACATATTCCTTAGATTGACACATTGCGCCCAAGAGAACCATCGACACACACTCATATCAAGATGTTGTGTCACTAATGCTGTATTCAGGGCCGCTGACAGGAGGGGAGAGCTGGGAAAACTGTCCCAGGCCTGGCCATTCAGTGGTGGGAGTTTGGCCCAGCCTGAGGTTGGCATTACTTCCACATTCCAGCTGTTGGGCCTCTATTGGCTGCCAGGTCCCAAAGGGAAAGTTAAGTGAGGGGGAAGAGATGGGGTGTAAGAGAGGGAGGGATGGCAAGGTGAGGATGCATGAGAGTTGAGGCAAGGGTGAGAGTGGGGGAACAAGGGTGAGACAGGGAGTGAGAGAAAAAAGGGGAGAGAAATATATGGGGGGAGGGAGAAGATGAAATGGGTGAGTGTGAGAAGGGGGAGAGAAATAGAAGGGTGTGAGAGCAAGGAGGTGTGTGAGAGGGGGGAGTGTAAGAAAAAGAGGAGGGGGCTTGAAAGGCATCCGACAAATGGGGGGGGGGGACCCTGGTTGAAGTCTAGTCCTGGCCCCTGGGAAAGTTTGCTGTATTGTACCCAATCACTTTTTCAATCTATATTAGAGAGAAAAACACCCAGGAATATGTGCCATTAAAGTTATTCCTACACATTGCAATCCCTGAAATAAAGTATTTATCCGCTCAAAGCTGTTATCATGCATCAAGCCTCTAATCCTCAAACAACAAGTAAAGACAAACCAGTTATGTAGTAGTGGGCAGCGAACCCCAGGCATTTACCTTTCCTTATTCTTACATCCACTACAAAAACATATTTAGCTTCCAGGGGGAAAAGCAATTTAACGCTACTACCAACAACTCTCACATTAGGCCCAAAACATTACAACACAGTAATTTCATAGGTATGTGCCTAACCAAATGATGGACTTTTACACTTAACCTTTAATATGACTTTCTGTGATCCCTAAATGGAACATTAGACTGCCCAAGATGCAATCTACGACCCCAAATCCCACCCTTAACATTAAATCAATTTTCAGTGCATTGAAGCTATCTAATCATACTCTATGGAACATGGTCATTTGCATACAATTAATAAGCCACCTGGGAAGTACTGTACCTTTCAGATCATAATAGAACATGGAGAAAGATATGCAAATACTATTAGCAAATAACTATAGTTGCTTTGAAATAAAAGGTAAAACAATGGGTAAAATAAACCTTAACAAAGATCAACGCAACCAGGTTCATACAAGCTCTACGTACCATATAGAATTCTCTCAAAAAGTAGGTTGTCTGCTTTGGTAAACATTTGACAGTAACTTTGAGTCTAAGTGGATTTATGTATTATTTCCTTGCATAGACTGGCTCATGGTTCCTGCAGAACCCATGCAAGCTGTGTTATTGAATCTGTCTTTGAGATTAAGTGAAATGAACTTTGCGGTTTGGGTTTAGGCCATGATGGACTGCGGTCCACATCAGATATTATACATCATTTGGCATCAACATTCTTTTCAATCAACAAGTCTTAAGTTCTTATAGACAAATGGTATTTTGTCACCTCTCTAGCTTTCATTTAAGGCAATAACTAAGTGCACTAGGCCTATTAGCGTAGAATCAAATTATGTACACTCAGCCCTTTCCAGGATTTAAAGAGCTTCTGGCATTAATGTTGAGAACATTATTAGTTATATTTATATCAAAAGCTGAAGACACCTTTGAGGTTGCCAGAGTGATAGCTGAAGACAACTCTGGAACATATCCCATTGTACAATCATGGCGTCAGTCTAAAACCTAGAAACATATCTAATGCACAAGAAACAGACTTGGGGAATTTCAATATGTTGCTTGTTTATAAAATTCACAGGTGTTAACTGAAGTTAATTATTACATTATGGGAGATTGAAGGGCACACACCAAATCCAAATGCTTTTTAAAAAATATTTTGTATATTCTTTGTGTTAATGTATTTATTGTTTTACTAGCTTGTTATAAAAAAATAAATTAGACCTAGAATGCCCCTGCCTTGGTGTTCACTATGGTTATTAAGGGATTTTGATTAATATTAGCACTTATATGTTTTAACCATTATCATACACTAAATCTAGTCTTACACCCAGCTTGCCTATATAACTCCCCAGTGGTGTAACTTCAGTGTAAGGGTGCAGTGTAAAGGGCAGTTCACTTACCTTCCAGCCCTCGTCCTGCGACACCATGACGTGATACAAAAACGTATTTCTATATCCACCTATCTCTTTGTGCATTATCCACCACTGTGGGACACCATTTGCCACATTCATGGAGAGGACCATACCTCTGCCTTCCATCTACCACCTGATTGCCAAATCCAGAAAAGACACAAGTGTTTTGAGGAATATCCCCAAAGATACCTTTCAGGGCACTCTGCTCTCACATGGCCATGTATTATCATTGTATCCAACCACCTATTATACATTTGTTGCACTATGCATGCATTTCTTGCATGATTTTGCGCTCCCCTTAATACAGTACATCAGCACGCTCGCTATGTCACTTGCCTTGGATTAGTGATACAAATCTGCATACTTTTATTTCCAAATTACAGTTTGTTGATTAGGGTCTGAATATTTTCTTGTTACATTAAGTTCTCACAAACAGGGCCCACAGTAACAATTGTAACCATTTTGTTTATGTAATTACGGTTCCCCTATTGAACTACGCTGTGGAATATGTTGAAACTATAAATAAATGATAATAACATGAATCATTTGTCATCAGAATAGAAGAGTTAATTAGGAAAGCCGGAAAAAAATATGTAAAGAGAAAAAAAAATGTTTCATTCTAATTAGTTTGAGATATATAGGATATTGAACATAGCTACTGTACTGTAAATAGTTTTTTATTTAAAACTGCTGAAGAACACTCAGTAAGACCCATATCTATTTGAATGGGCTGTAAGGTGTCCCAGTCCCGGAAGCTGCCTCATGGAATTGCAGTGCTTAGTAAATTTGGGCCTAAGCAACAGGTGCTAAGAATGTGAATTATTATTAGTGTATTAGTACTGTCAAATTCTCTGGGCCATTCCTTGCAAGCTCTCAGGTATGTTCACTACCCATTAATTATATTTGCACTTCCATTCAGTCACTTGTATCTTTAATAAGTGATTGAAAAACAGAATAGTTTCAGTACATGCCTACATGAAGTCTTTTGGTCCATCTGGAAATCAGCTTTATTGAAATTATAAAAAATTTTTTAAAGGTCCTTTAAACATATATTGTGTTATAGTTTCTAAATTATGGATTTTAAGTAAATCCCAGAAGCTGAAAATTAAAAGAAGTACTCTAATCATTTAATTAATCTAACTCTTGCTCATGTATCACATTAGTACGCATTTTCTTGTAAAAATGATTAAGTTGCTAATTAAACTGTTTATAACTCGTTTCTCTGGTTGCCAATGATAATTAACATGCAAATTAGCTCAGGGAGGGGAGGCACAAGGGTCCCAAGTTCATTACCAAGTTAATTACTGTTTGCATACTTAAGCATTACGGTTATAAATGGTGGCATTTAACTTAATAGGCAAAAAGATAATTATACTGAAGGCATTTTGGAAATTAGTTTCACTGTGTTAGTTTTCTGGGTTATTTTTTTTAAATCCTATTCCCAATTTAAAAAAAAAATCATATGCTCTTATGAATCAATGTATTATTACTCTGCTATTTACCCCTTTCCCTGCAATACACTGCAAATTAATCCATTACTGGCTGCTCTTGCAGCGAAGGGGTTAAACAGAATAGGTTTCACTTTTATCGATTCCTCTTATGGGGTGAATTGTATTAAGCTGAGTGTTCATTTTGTCATATAAGAACATTCAACAACAGTGTCATTACGGTTTACTGTTATTTTATAAATATCTAATACCTTTAGCTGTTTATTTCATTGCTGCATACTTCTGTTTGGTAAACTTCCAAAAGTACTGTAAGGGTCAACTCCAAGGGCACCATATATTAAGGCAATAAAGATATTGTTGTCGCAGATAAATGGCCTTTTTCTGTAAGATTTGATCCCGCCGATAAGGCAGTAAAAGGCAGAAAACCCAAATGGAACTTTCTGTGGAATACAGCCGGAACAGGAGTATCTGAGCTTAGAGAATTAGGGCCAAAGTGTGTTATCATGTGTTGCACTATTTTTTGAGCACAGTTGCGTTAAATGTGGTAATAGCCTAAATGCTGCTTCTACTGTATGTCTAATTTTGCCAATTGTGCCTCTATGCCACAACTTGATTATGCTGAGTGCAGTATCAAATGATTAATACTGCACGTAACTGTACACAGGGCTTGATCTAACGTGTTGTTTACTGAGCCCCCCTTGGGGAATGATAGGTGTTCTATGAGCTTACATTTTCCCAGTGTCTTTTTAGGTACTGTATGTAAGAATGGTCCGAGATGACCAGAAAGAAAATCCCATAGATATGCACTCAACTGAATTATAATATAGAGTAGTTAGAATTGTTAAACAAACCATATGGGTCACCAGGAGGTTAAAACACAAAACAAAAAATTATTTATTTAATACTATGCAAATATAAACTCATCTAATTGAAAACACCTAAATTCTTTATAATTTTATCTACTTATATATAAAATCATCTAAAAACGTTCTCTAAAGAAAGCAGCGACGGAGCGGGTGAACAAAACACAAAAGGGTATTTTTAAACTACTTATCTGTGATCAACATTAACATGGCGGCCTCATTAGTTATCATGGGCCCACAGATATACAGTTTAAGTAGTATAGGTCTATATATATACACCACAATTAATCAGGTGCCCGTATGTGTGGGCTTCAGTAAGCCTGTATATAACCAGTTCCACGCATACAATTGACAAGCTTTAGACCTATTGTTTAGCGTCACTATCTGTAATGCAAACTATAATCCCATAATATAATACTCCTCAGAGATGGGTTATAGTACTCCTCAAATGTGCATCTATATTTGAAGTGCGCTAAATATCACCCGTTCTGTAGATATAGCATATAAGCTACAGGGTTGGTCCCTCCTGCTCCGTCTCACACTCAGGAAAAGAAACTGGCTGACGTTATCGGTCTGCGCGTCGCCTTAGACCCGACGATCGTTTCACGCCTTATGGCCTTATGGCCTTATGGCGCTTCTTCAATAACGGGTAATAGAGAAATAGAAAGTCCTCTTCCAGTTCACAGTCCAAGTGACGTCATCGCAGACCGGAGCCCGGCGAGTCAAGACTGTGAGTTATCTCCCTTCCCCTACCTCCGTGAGAGGATTTCTGAGTCCGTGGTTGACACCGGGATAAGAGGGCAGTGGCGGAGGGTAGCGGTGTACTTAGCCTGCGCTTCCTTCTAGAAGACGCGGCGGTATCACTGCTATTCATTCCTCCCTACCACAACTAGCCCCTACCCGTATTAGTCTTTTTTCCATGTACTCCTAAGGGGTGTGATTATCATACTACAAATTACATGTGGTTCAGTGAACGGGAGAGAGGCTTATGAACATTTATGTGGTGTTTCATGGACTCGTTGTTCTAGTGTGGGACTGACTAGTTTTATTTAGTAGCATCAGTTTGTTCTTAGGAGTGATCCTGGATTTCGTTGTACTGTAATAGAGAGGCGCCATGGGGTACATTACAGTAGGCAGACTCGTAGGCTTGGGTCTTTCTTTCTTGACTCCTTAACTGGGGTGCCCTTGGGGTGCCATGGGGTGCCCTTGAGGTTAATGAGAATCCCGCCCAACTTGAAGTACTGAAGATAAATGGTGTGGAACCAAACACAGAACTTGTGGTGAATGACCGGTCTCTAGTCTCAAACGCTGAAGGTACGCTGAAGGTACGCTGATCGAGAAAGGTCAAAAAACCATCACCGCTAAAACGGAGTTACTGTCTTCACAAGAGAAGGCTAAACAGTCACTGGCGAGTGATGCAATGAGCTGACCAACAAGGTCAAGGCTCTTCTGCAGGTTTAGGAGGACGCTGAGCACAGGAGGAAGAAGACGGAGATGCATCTTCAGAATATGCAGATCAAGGTCACAGAGCAGGATAGAGTCCGGGCTGAGCTGGCAGAGAGAGCCAACAGACTGCAGGATCACTAGGAACTTTTCCAAAAAGTAACTCGACAAAAGCTGAGCATCAACGCTAAAATCAAACAAGTGAAAGACAAGAAGGTAGCGAAGTACTAGTCTGCAGGCCCAGAAGGCCTAGTAGTTGCCCCAAAGGAAAAATTCTTCAACTGGAAGGCAAGGAAAAAGAAGAGATGGATGTCAGACGTTTCTGACAAAGAGGCTGGTGCACGAGAATAGTGCATGGGCCGCTTCACAGGACACTGTTTTGCTGGGGAGGGGGATATGTGATACCATCACTATCCTCTAGGTGTGGGAATAAGGCAGCTATGGGACTTTCCAGCGTACACAGAGTTAATTTCTCCTGAATAAACTACCCTCAGCTGCAGCTAATCAGCCTGGTAATTGAAGGGATTCATTTAATCTCCATTGACTACATCTTTGAAGATTAATGGGAATTCGGAGTAATATCTCGGCAGAGGCATGATCTGACCATGTAATTGGGCCAATTATTTGAGCATAAAACCCCCTGTAGAATGTCTGCTGACCCCAAAAACTGATCAATTCTGGTGTAGGAGTCATGTGGAGAGGAATAGTAAGTATAATCTCTTTGTATCAACATTATTTTACTGACTGTGAATACAAGCATTGACAGGATGATCGTAGAGAGAATGGGACTTCCCTGCTCCACCTCTCTAGTCAGGTCTACACTGCTCCACTCACTAATTCAACAGTTTATTACAGTGGGAACTTTTCACTGGACAGCTTATTGGTTTTTTCCCTTCAAAGCAATAATATTGATTAGCATGGTAACCGTCTATTTGTGAAGATGGACTTGAAGTGAATGATATTGCCAGTATCAACTACCATGGGAATAAGGCAATGAAACGACAATTTGAAACATAACACGCTTTATTTCTGTACATAGATAGAACACTGACAATCTTGACACAAATGTAACTGTGCTTACAATTTCAAATGTTTACTCACTCCCTTTGCCTCTTCAGTATACTTGCACATGTGCTTATTTATATGCATCTGCATGAAATATTCCCCTATCCCTATGGCACCAACCCTCCCTTATTTTTACCACCTCTCCTTCACGCCCCGATTGGCATAATACACTACAATGTTGCTTAGCAACACCCCCCCCCCCCCCCCATTTTCTCCCTATGCTGTAATTTTGCACCCTTTGTGGTATTTATTGTGTGGCCATGAATAGTTATTGGAACCCTGAAGAAGGTCGTCCCTGGGACCAAAACATCGGCTGAACCATTACCAGTTTGGACTAAGAAACCTTTTTGCTTTATATTCTTTGTGCAGTGCTGGTAATGTTGACCACTCTCTGTGATCATAAGGCTTATATACAGTTAGGTCTGGAAATAATTGGACACTGACACAATTTTCATAATTTTGGCTCTGTATGCCACCACAATGGATTTGAAATGAAACAACTGAGATGCCATAGAGGTGCAGACTTTCAGCTTTAATTCAAGGGGTTGAACAAAAATATTGTATGAAACATTTTGGAATTGCAACCATTTTCATACACAGTCCCCTTATTTCAGGGGCTCAAATGTAATTGGACAATTTAACACAATCATAAATAAAATGGTCATTTTTAATACTTTGTCGAGAATCCTTTGCAGGCAATGACTGCTTGTAGTCTGGAATGCATGTACATCACCAAACGCTGGGTTTCCTCATTTGTGATGCTTTGCCAGGCCTTTACTGCAGCTGTCTTCAGTTGTTGGTTGTTCGTGGGTCTTTCTGCCTTAAGTTTTGTCTTCAGCAAGTGAAATGCATACTCGATCGGGTTGAGATCAGGTGATTGACTCGGCCATTGCAGAATATTCCACTTATTTGCCTTAAAAAACTCCTGAGTTGCTTCCGCAGTATGTTTTGGGTCATTATCCATCTGTAAAGTGAAGCGCCGCCCAATCAACTTCGCTGAATTTGGCTGAATCTGAGCAGACAATATATCCCTATACACTTCAGAATTCATCCGGCTGCTTCTGTCTTCTGTCACATCATCAACAAACACTAGTGACCCAGTGCCATTGTAAGCCATGCATGCCCATGCCATCACACTGCCCCCGCCGTGTTTTACAGATGATGTGGTATGCTTCGGATCATGAGCCGTTCCAAGCCTTCTCCATACTTTTTTCGTCCCATCATTCTGGTACAGGTTAATCTTAGTTTCATCTGTCCAAAGAATGCAGTTCCAGAACTGGGCTGGCTTTTTTAGATATTGTTTGGCAAAGTCGAATCTGGCCTTTCTATTCTTGAGGCTTATGAATGGTTTTCACCTTGTGGTGAACCCTCTGTATTTGCTCTCGTGAAGTCTTCTCTTTATGGTAGACTTGGATAATGATATGTCTGCCTCCTGGAGAGTGTTTTTCACTTGGCTGGATGTTGTGAAGGGGTTTTTCTTTACCATGGAAAGGATCCTACGATCATCCACCACTGTTGTCTTCCGTGGACGTCCAGACCTTTTTGTGTTGCAGAGCTCACCAGTGCGTTCTTTCTTTCTCAGAATGTACCAAACTGTTGATTTGGCCACTCCTAATGTTCCTGCTATCTCTCTGATGGATTTTCTTTTTATTTGCAGCCTAAGGATGCCCTGTTTCACTTGCATTGAGAGCTCCTTTGACCGCTTGTTGTGGGTTCACAGCAACAGCTTCCAAATGCTAATGCCACACCTGGAATCAACTCCAAACATTTTACCTGCTTAATTGATGATGAAATAAAGAAGGAATAGCCCACACCTGTCCATGAAACTGCTTTTGAGTCAATTGTCCAATTAATTTTGGTCCCTTGAAAAAGAGGGGGCTACATATAAAATAGATGTAATTCCTAAACCCTTTCTCCAATTTGGATGTGAATAGCCTCAAATTAAAGCTGTGTCAGGAATCTGCGTTCTCCTCGCTCCCCACACAGAGCACTCCCTCCCTGCAGGGAGCCCCCGGACACACAAAACAATCCTGCCTTACCAGCCTCCACGGCTCCTCGCCCCTGCCGCCGTCGCGGGATCACTCCCCTCGGCGATTCCTCTGCTCAGCGCCGGGCGCGCCCACGCCCTCCTGCACGCACACCTGCACCATCCACTGGCTCGGTTCACATGCGTACACGAGTTACGGAGCACGCTCAGTCTGCACACTCTTATTCCCGTCCCCGGACCTCAGGCTCTGCCCCCGCACACTGCACGGGCATACTCAGGTTACTAACAAGACTCACCTGACCTGTTATGCCTGCACCAATCTGCAGTGTCTCCCTGTAGCTCTTCCTGTCCCGCCTCCGTTCCTAATTGGACCTTCCTGCTTTATCTAGCTCCTCTCTGCTCTCAGTCTTTGCTCGACATAGTCTCTGTATGGAAGTACTTCAGGATTCTCTCAGTGTTTTCACAGGTTCTGACGTTGCTCGTACGACTACCCCCTCTGGCTCTCGATCTCGGCACTCCTTGGACAACGCTCACTCTGGTAACCTCTTGAACACGGCTTGGACAACGACCTATCTGCACTCTCCACTCCCTGACTTCGGCGCGGCATCCTTCACTCTATCTCTACAACCGGTACCGGCAAGTATTGTCTACCTTACTACACCTGGCCTGGCAACGCTTCATACCACACTCCGGACACGCTCCCTTTGCTACGGGTGTGTGTATTACCACTTCCCCCTTCAGCTCAGGGGACGGGTCTGGTCTGCGGGCAGCACCGGCGTAACATTATGTCGAGCCCACAAGACGCAGACCAGACCGAACTTCAACAGTTTCTCTCCAATCTGCTTCAGCAAAACCAGACCATGGCGGATCAAATTGTGGCACTTAAACGTCAGGTCGCAGTACTCTCAGACAGGGTACCGACGGTGACCCCGCCAGATGTAAGCCCCCACTCCGCAAGCGCAGTTAGCAGCTCAGATGTAAGGATTCCTCCCCCCAAGCCGTATGCAGGTGAACCGCAAGATTGTAGGGGTTTCCTAAACCAGTGTGGGGTGCAGTTTGAAATGGCCCCCCATCTCTACAATACTGATCGCAAGAAGGTAGCCTACATTTATAACCTTCTCACTGGCAGCGCCCTGGCTTGAGCTTCCCTGGTTTGGGAGCGACGTTCTGACCTTACCCAAGATTACCCGGCATTTAAAGCCGAGTTTCAACGAGTATTCGATTCTCCCGCTCGTCGGGAGATGGCATCTGTTTCTCTCCTCCAGATCACTCAGTGACGGCGAATGGTGACACAGTATGCTGTGGAATTCCGGACTCTAGCAGCCGAGACTAACTGGGGACAAGAGGCTCTCGTCTCCGTATTCTGGCAAGGCCTGGCAGATCCCAGCAAGGACGAACTCTCTCGCCAATCCAGGCCGAATCAATTGGAGGTCCTCATTGATTTGGCTGTCCGAGTGGATCAACGTATCCAGGTACGCCGCTCTGAGCGTCAGCGCACTCGCTTCCATAACTTTCAAGTTCCGTTCTCCAGTACTCCCAGCAACACTCCTGCTCCCCCAAGTGCTACCATACCTCTTCGTCCTGCACTGGAGTTGCCAGAGCCAATGCAATTGGGGTACAACGCATCCGCACACCGATACGGCAGTTCCGCCACGCCGGGGGATTGTGTTTCTACTGCGGATCCATGGAACATCTGGTTCGGGAGTGTCCACTGTTTCCGGGAAACGGGAACACCCAGTAAGTACAGAGGTACTCTCTCTGGGTGTAATGTCTCCACGTCCCCTTTCTAAAGGTGAACTCCCTAAGAAACTTACATTTCCAGTCTCCCTTTCAGGCGATAAGTTCAAGACTTCTACCGCCGCTTTCATTGACTCAGGAGCTGGAGGAAACTTCGTGGATCTTGAATTCGCCAGGTTAAACCGTATACCACTCGTGGGAAAGAAGGTTCCCATCGCACTCGTCGGTATCGATGGACGTCCTCTTACCCCGGCCCACATCTCCTTAGAGACAGCTCCCTTGCTTCTGTCCTCACATCTGCACAAGGAGATCTTAGTTCTCGATGCCATTCACGCTCCTGGGATAACCATCACCCTTGGTCTTCCTTGGCTACAGCTTAACAATCCTCTCATTGACTGGACTTCCTCTGCTCCCATTTCCTGGAGGCCGAGGTCAGGTGAGACTCATCAACTGCTGGCCAATACCTCTGTTCCCGAAGTTATTCTACCTTCCGTTTACCATCAATTCCGGGACGTTTTCAATAAGGTACAGTCAGACCTTTTGCCGCCACACAGGACTTACGATTGTCCGATTGATCTAGTTCCAGGTTACTCCCTATCCAAGTCCAAGACCTACCCCTTGTCATTACCAGAATCTCACGCTATGGATGAATATATCCAGGAGAAACTCAAGAAAGGCTTTATTCGTCACTCCAATTCCCCAGCAGGGGCTGGGTTTTTCTTCGTCAAGAAAAAGGACGGGTCGTTGAGGCCTTGCATCGACTACAGGGGTTTAAACCACATAACTATTAAAAATCGTTACCCCCTTCCCCTTATTACCGAACTGTTCGATAAATTACAGGGGGCCAAGATTTTTTCCAAGTTGGATCTACGTGGTGCCTATAACCTGGTGCGCATCAGGAAGGGGGATGAATGGAAGACGGCCTTCAACACGCGTAGTGGACACTACGAATATCTGGTAATGCCTTCCGGTTTATGTAATGCTCCCGCTGTCTTCCAGGATTTCATCAACGACGTCTTTCGTAAGGTACTCAATATTTTTGTTTTTGTATACTTGGATGATATCCTGATTTTTTCCAAAGATCTCCAGGACCATATACGCCACACCTCCTACGTCCTTTCCTGTCTCCGTGAACACCATTTGTACGCCAAACTGGAGAAGTGCACCTTTCATCAGACCTCTACTCCGTTCCTGGGGTACATCATTTCCGATGAGGGCTTTATGATGGACTCCGGAAAACTTCAAGCAGTCACTGAATGGCCAAGACTCAACTCTCTCAAGGCCATACAACGTTTTTTAGGGTTCGCTAATTATTATCGTAAGTTTATACGGAGTTTTTCCACCATTGTGGCACCCCTTACTGCGTTCACCAAAAAAGGAGCTGATCATTCTGCTTGGTCATCCGAGGCCATCTCCGCCTTTGAGACACTCAAGGAAGCCTTTATATCCGCACCTATTCTCCTTCATCCCAACATTGAACTTCCCTTCGTCCTGGAGGTCGACGCTTCTGATTGCGGCGCTGGTGCCGTTCTTTCTCAGAGACCCACGCCCCAAGATAAGTTACATCCCTGTGCATATTTTTCCAAGAAATTCTCGTCTGCCGAGAGGAACTATGACGTGGATAACAGGGAACTTCTGGCCGTGAAGATGGCTCTTCAAGAGTGGAGACACCTGCTAGAGGGGTCGAAAGAGCCATTTACTATTCTCACGGACCACAAGAACCTTCTTTACATAGAGAACACTCGACGCCTTGGTCCACGACAGGCTCGTTGGGCTCTTTTTTTTTCTCGATTCGATTTTCACCTTTCCTACTGCACCGACACACTTTATTCAAGCAAATACCCAGTATGTACCTGGCAGATACCTGGAATGCGCCGCTCCTCACCTCTGACAAGCCCCGTTGCGTTTGCCTTCCCAGCCTGGGTTCATGCCTGGCTGACGGGCGGCTGATCTGTTAAATGATAATGATTAGGATTTAATAGGCTGCAATGCTTCGCGTGTCTACCAGATGGCATAAATTCATGAATTGTAATGCAGTATATATATATATACTGTGCAGTATTGCAGCCAGCGGGAATAAAATGCTTCAATCCCTGCCTGGAAAATACCTCAATGTACTCGGGCAGAAAACAGTCACAAACCTCAATACACCCGGGTATACCCGAATTCGTGGGACTAGCCGAGCTCGAATAAAGTGTGTCGCCAGTGTATATCCCCGTGACCAAGAACGTAAAGGCAGACGCACTCTCCCGAATACATTCTTCTGAAGAGAGGCCAGAGGAATCTTTGGAGACTATCCTTCCACATGAGAGGATTCTCGCCACGTCTTCTTTCAAGAATCTTGACAAGATTTTGCACTCCCAGAGACGCATTCCCAAGGACTTGGTCGTTCCCGACAACAAACTCTTTGTACCATCCAAATTTGTTCCAGAGGTCCTGTCTTGGGGTCACTCCTCTAAATCTGCAGGTCACCCAGGTTTTAAGAAGACTACTGATCTCATTCGTCGGAATTTCTGGTGGCCAAGGATGTCTCAAGATATTCTGGAGTTTACCCGCGCATGCCCCACGTGCGCTCAAAGCAAGACTCTCCGTCAAAAGCCTCAGGATTTTCTGTTACCCCTTCCAGTTCCCGACCGCCCCTGGTCCCACATGTCTATGGACTTCATCGTGGAGTTGCCCAGGTCCAGAGGAATGAACACTATCTTGGTGGTCGTGGACAGGTTCTCGAAGATGTCCCATTTCATTCCACTTAAAGGATTACCCACCTCCCCCGCCCTTGCTGATATCTTTACGGAGCAGATTTTCCGGATTCATGGGATCCCTTCGTCCATTGTTTCTAACAGAGGTTCTCAGTTCGTATCCAAATTTTGGAGAGCTTTCACGAAGAGATTGGGCATCTCTTCTTCTTTCTCTTCCACCTATCATCCTCAGTCCAATGGACAAACAGAGAGAATCAATCAATCCCTGGAGAAGTAGCTGAGATGTTTTATATCCGATTTCCAGGATGATTGGGCTCAACTCCTCTCTTGGGCAGAGTATGCCGTAAATTCTGCAAAAAACGAGTCCACCTGGGAGTCGCCCTTCTTTATAAATTATGGGTTCCACCCTCCCTGTCTTCCCATCCCCAACATTCCTTCTGGAGTACCAGCCGTAGATGAACGCATTTCTTCCCTCCAAACCGCATGGTCCAGGATTCAGTCTACCCTTCTCAACTCCTCCTGCAGATCGAAACTACAGGCCGATCGTGGTCGTCGTTCGGCGCCCAGTTACAAACCAGGGGATCTGGTATGGCTATCCTCTAGGAATATCCACCTCAAGGTACCATCTCCTAAACTGGCACCTAAGTTCCTGGGTCCCTTCCCTATTTGTGAACAAATCAATCCCGTGGCATTCCGGCTCCAACTACCACCCATTATGAAGATTCCCAATGTCTTTCATGTGCCCCTCTTAAAACCATTTATCTCCAGTCACTTCTTTCCGGATCAGACTCGTAAACCGGATCCCATTACTGTACAAAATAACAAGGAATACGAAGTTCACTCTCTTTTGGATTCTCGCCTATCCAGGGGTCAGCTCCAGTTCTTGGTGCAGTGGAAGGGCTTTGGCCCTGAAGAGAGATCCTGGGTACCTTCAAAGGACATTCATGCCCCGGCCCTTCTTAAGTCCTTCAGGAAAAAGTTTCCAGAGAAACCATTCTTGGACCGTCCTGAGATAGATAGAGAATTGGGGTGCTCAAACCCGCAGCAACTACATCCAATAATAAAATAATGTGGCCCCTGGAGACACCAGTGGGAGTGGGCAGGCAAATAAGACTTGTAAGTAACACAGTGACTTTTTAACAGTCAGACTTAACTATAACAGTCTAAACCAAAACGCCCCACTCACGTCATCTCCAGGGTTTCTTTGCCGGCGTGCAAGCCAAGAAGGATCCAGAATCCAGATATGTCCAGTAGAAAAAACGAATGGCGCACAGCCAGGGAGTCAGGTGTGGAGTAAAAAACTTTTTCTTTATTGCAGCATAGTAGGAGACAAATTCACCCCCTTGAGGGACACAGACAGGGACCTCCTACGCATTTCAGACCAGCAGGTCCTTTATCAAGATAAAGGACCTGCTGGTCTGAAACGCGTAGGAGGTCCCTGTCTGTGTCCCCCAAGGGGGTGAATTTGTCTCCTACTATGCTGCAATAAAGAAAAAGTTTTTTACTCCACACCTGACTCCCTGGCTCTGCGCCATTCGTTTTTTCTATTGGACCGTCCTGAGGCTGTTCCTGAAGAGGGGGGTACTGTCAGGAATCGGCGTTCTCCTCTCTCCCCACACAGAGCACTCCCTCCCCGCAGGGAGCCCCTGGACACACAAAACAATCCTGCCTTACCGGCCTCCACGGCTCCTCGCCCCTGCCGCCGTCGCGGGATCACTCCCCTCGGCGATTCCTCTGCTCAGCGCCGGGCGCGCCCGCGCCCTCCTGCATGCACACCTGCACCATCCACTGGCTTGGTTCACACGCGTACACGAGTTACGGAGCACACTCAGTCTGCACACTCTTATTCCCGTCCCCCGGACCTCAGGCTCCGCCCCCGCACACTGCACGGGCATACTCAGGTTACTAACAAGACTCACCCGGCCTGTTATGCCTGCACCAATCTGCAGTGTCTCCCTGTAGCTCTTCCTGTCCCGCCTCCGTTCCTAATTGGACCTTCCTGCTTTATCTAGCTCCTCTCTGCTCTCAGTCTTTGCTCGACATAGTCTCTGTATGGAAGTACTTCAGGATTCTCTCAGTGTTTTCACAGGTTCTGACGTGGCTCGTACGACTACCCCCTCTGGCTCTCGATCTCGGCACTCCTTGGACAACGCTCACTCTGGTAACCTCTTGAACACGGCTTGGACAACGACCTATCTGCACTCTCCACTCCCTGACTTCGGCGCGGCATCCTTCACTCTATCTCTACAACCGGTACCGGCAAGTATTGTCTACCTTACTACACCTGGCCTGGCAACGCTTCATACCACACTCCGGACACGCTCCCTTTGCTACGGGTGTGTGTATTACCACTTCCCCCTTCAGCTCAGGGGACGGGTCTGGTCTGCGGGCAGCACCGGCGTAACATTATGTCGAGCCCACAAGACGCAGACCAGACCGAACTTCAACAGTTTCTCTCCAATCTGCTTCAGCAAAACCAGACCATGGCGGATCAAATTGTGGCACTTAAACGTCAGGTCGCAGTACTCTCAGACAGGGTACCGACGGTGACCCCGCCAGATGTAAGCCCCCACTCCGCAAGCGCAGTTAGCAGCTCAGATGTAAGGATTCCTCCCCCCAAGCCGTATGCAGGTGAACCGCAAGATTGTAGGGGTTTCCTAAACCAGTGTGGGGTGCAGTTTGAAATGGCCCCCCATCTCTACAATACTGATCGCAAGAAGGTAGCCTACATTTATAACCTTCTCACTGGCAGCGCCCTGGCTTGAGCTTCCCTGGTTTGGGAGCGACGTTCTGACCTTACCCAAGATTACCCGGCATTTAAAGCCGAGTTTCAACGAGTATTCGATTCTCCCGCTCGTCGGGAGATGGCATCTGTTTCTCTCCTCCAGATCACTCAGTGACGGCGAATGGTGACACAGTATGCTGTGGAATTCCGGACTCTAGCAGCCGAGACTAACTGGGGACAAGAGGCTCTCGTCTCCGTATTCTGGCAAGGCCTGGCAGATCCCAGCAAGGACGAACTCTCTCGCCAATCCAGGCCGAATCAATTGGAGGTCCTCATTGATTTGGCTGTCCGAGTGGATCAACGTATCCAGGTACGCCGCTCTGAGCGTCAGCGCACTCGCTTCCATAACTTTCAAGTTCCGTTCTCCAGTACTCCCAGCAACACTCCTGCTCCCCCAAGTGCTACCATACCTCTTCGTCCTGCACTGGAGTTGCCAGAGCCAATGCAATTGGGGTACAACGCATCCGCACACCGATACGGCAGTTCCGCCACGCCGGGGGATTGTGTTTCTACTGCGGATCCATGGAACATCTGGTTCGGGAGTGTCCACTGTTTCCGGGAAACGGGAACACCCAGTAAGTACAGAGGTACTCTCTCTGGGTGTAATGTCTCCACGTCCCCTTTCTAAAGGTGAACTCCCTAAGAAACTTACATTTCCAGTCTCCCTTTCAGGCGATAAGTTCAAGACTTCTACCGCCGCTTTCATTGACTCAGGAGCTGGAGGAAACTTCGTGGATCTTGAATTCGCCAGGTTAAACCGTATACCACTCGTGGGAAAGAAGGTTCCCATCGCACTCGTCGGTATCGATGGACGTCCTCTTACCCCGGCCCACATCTCCTTAGAGACAGCTCCCTTGCTTCTGTCCTCACATCTGCACAAGGAGATCTTAGTTCTCGATGCCATTCACGCTCCTGGGATAACCATCACCCTTGGTCTTCCTTGGCTACAGCTTAACAATCCTCTCATTGACTGGACTTCCTCTGCTCCCATTTCCTGGAGGCCGAGGTCAGGTGAGACTCATCAACTGCTGGCCAATACCTCTGTTCCCGAAGTTATTCTACCTTCCGTTTACCATCAATTCCGGGACGTTTTCAATAAGGTACAGTCAGACCTTTTGCCGCCACACAGGACTTACGATTGTCCGATTGATCTAGTTCCAGGTTACTCCCTATCCAAGTCCAAGACCTACCCCTTGTCATTACCAGAATCTCACGCTATGGATGAATATATCCAGGAGAAACTCAAGAAAGGCTTTATTCGTCACTCCAATTCCCCAGCAGGGGCTGGGTTTTTCTTCGTCAAGAAAAAGGACGGGTCGTTGAGGCCTTGCATCGACTACAGGGGTTTAAACCACATAACTATTAAAAATCGTTACCCCCTTCCCCTTATTACCGAACTGTTGTATAAATTACAGGGGGCCAAGATTTTTTCCAAGTTGGATCTACGTGGTGCCTATAACCTGGTGCGCATCAGGAAGGGGGATGAATGGAAGACGGCCTTCAACACGCGTAGTGGACACTACGAATATCTGGTAATGCCTTCCGGTTTATGTAATGCTCCCGCTGTCTTCCAGGATTTCATCAACGACGTCTTTCGTAAGGTACTCAATATTTTTGTTTTTGTATACTTGGATGATATCCTGATTTTTTCCAAAGATCTCCAGGACCATATACGCCACACCTCCTACGTCCTTTCCCGTCTCCGTGAACACCATTTGTACGCCAAACTGGAGAAGTGCACCTTTCATCAGACCTCTACTCCGTTCCTGGGGTACATCATTTCCGATGAGGGCTTTATGATGGACTCCGGAAAACTTCAAGCAGTCACTGAATGGCCAAGACTCAACTCTCTCAAGGCCATACAACGTTTTTTAGGGTTCGCTAATTATTATCGTAAGTTTATACGGAGTTTTTCCACCATTGTGGCACCCCTTACTGCGCTCACCAAAAAAGGAGCTGATCATTCTGCTTGGTCATCCGAGGCCATCTCCGCCTTTGAGACACTCAAGGAAGCCTTTATATCCGCACCTATTCTCCTTCATCCCAACATTGAACTTCCCTTCGTCCTGGAGGTCGACGCTTCTGATTGCGGCGCTGGTGCCGTTCTTTCTCAGAGACCCACGCCCCAAGATAAGTTACATCCCTGTGCATATTTTTCCAAGAAATTCTCGTCTGCCGAGAGAAACTATGACGTGGATAACAGGGAACTTCTGGCCGTGAAGATGGCTCTTCAAGAGTGGAGACACCTGCTAGAGGGGTCGAAAGAGCCATTTACTATTCTCACGGACCACAAGAACCTTCTTTACATAGAGAACACTCGACGCCTTGGTCCACGACAGGCTCGTTGGGCTCTTTTTTTTTCTCGATTCGATTTTCACCTTTCCTACTGCACCGACACACTTTATTCAAGCAAATACCCAGTATGTACCTGGCAGATACCTGGAATGCGCCGCTCCTCACCTCTGACAAGCCCCGTTGCGTTTGCCTTCCCAGCCTGGGTTCATGCCTGGCTGACGGGCGGCTGATCTGTTAAATGATAATGATTAGGATTTAATAGGCTGCAATGCTTCGCGTGTCTACCAGATGGCATAAATTCATGAATTGTAATGCAGTATATATATATATACTGTGCAGTATTGCAGCCAGCGGGAATAAAATGCTTCAATCCCTGCCTGGAAAATACCTCAATGTACTCGGGCAGAAAACAGTCACAAACCTCAATACACCCGGGTATACCCGAATTCGTGGGACTAGCCGAGCTCGAATAAAGTGTGTCGCCAGTGTATATCCCCGTGACCAAGAACGTAAAGGCAGACGCACTCTCCCGAATACATTCTTCTGAAGAGAGGCCAGAGGAATCTTTGGAGACTATCCTTCCACATGAGAGGATTCTCGCCACGTCTTCTTTCAAGAATCTTGACAAGATTTTGCACTCCCAGAGACGCATTCCCAAGGACTTGGTCGTTCCCGACAACAAACTCTTTGTACCATCCAAATTTGTTCCAGAGGTCCTGTCTTGGGGTCACTCCTCTAAATCTGCAGGTCACCCAGGTTTTAAGAAGACTACTGATCTCATTCGTCGGAATTTCTGGTGGCCAAGGATGTCTCAAGATATTCTGGAGTTTACCCGCGCATGCCCCACGTGCGCTCAAAGCAAGACTCTCCGTCAAAAGCCTCAGGATTTTCTGTTACCCCTTCCAGTTCCCGACCGCCCCTGGTCCCACATGTCTATGGACTTCATCGTGGAGTTGCCCAGGTCCAGAGGAATGAACACTATCTTGGTGGTCGTGGACAGGTTCTCGAAGATGTCCCATTTCATTCCACTTAAAGGATTACCCACCTCCCCCGCCCTTGCTGATATCTTTACGGAGCAGATTTTCCGGATTCATGGGATCCCTTCGTCCATTGTTTCTAACAGAGGTTCTCAGTTCGTATCCAAATTTTGGAGAGCTTTCACGAAGAGATTGGGCATCTCTTCTTCTTTCTCTTCCACCTATCATCCTCAGTCCAATGGACAAACAGAGAGAATCAATCAATCCCTGGAGAAGTAGCTGAGATGTTTTATATCCGATTTCCAGGATGATTGGGCTCAACTCCTCTCTTGGGCAGAGTATGCCGTAAATTCTGCAAAAAACGAGTCCACCTGGGAGTCGCCCTTCTTTATAAATTATGGGTTCCACCCTCCCTGTCTTCCCATCCCCAACATTCCTTCTGGAGTACCAGCCGTAGATGAACGCATTTCTTCCCTCCAAACCGCATGGTCCAGGATTCAGTCTACCCTTCTCAACTCCTCCTGCAGATCGAAACTACAGGCCGATCGTGGTCGTCGTTCGGCGCCCAGTTACAAACCAGGGGATCTGGTATGGCTATCCTCTAGGAATATCCACCTCAAGGTACCATCTCCTAAACTGGCACCTAAGTTCCTGGGTCCCTTCCCTATTTGTGAACAAATCAATCCCGTGGCATTCCGGCTCCAACTACCACCCATTATGAAGATTCCCAATGTCTTTCATGTGCCCCTCTTAAAACCATTTATCTCCAGTCACTTCTTTCCGGATCAGACTCGTAAACCGGATCCCATTACTGTACAAAATAACAAGGAATACGAAGTTCACTCTCTTTTGGATTCTCGCCTATCCAGGGGTCAGCTCCAGTTCTTGGTGCAGTGGAAGGGCTTTGGCCCTGAAGAGAGATCCTGGGTACCTTCAAAGGACATTCATGCCCCGGCCCTTCTTAAGTCCTTCAGGAAAAAGTTTCCAGAGAAACCATTCTTGGACCGTCCTGAGATAGATAGAGAATTGGGGTGCTCAAACCCGCAGCAACTACATCCAATAATAAAATAATGTGGCCCCTGGAGACACCAGTGGGAGTGGGCAGGCAAATAAGACTTGTAAGTAACACAGTGACTTTTTAACAGTCAGACTTAACTATAACAGTCTAAACCAAAACGCCCCACTCACGTCATCTCCAGGGTTTCTTTGCCGGCGTGCAAGCCAAGAAGGATCCAGAATCCAGATATGTCCAGTAGAAAAAACGAATGGCGCACAGCCAGGGAGTCAGGTGTGGAGTAAAAAACTTTTTCTTTATTGCAGCATAGTAGGAGACAAATTCACCCCCTTGAGGGACACAGACAGGGACCTCCTACGCATTTCAGACCAGCAGGTCCTTTATCAAGATAAAGGACCTGCTGGTCTGAAACGCATAGGAGGTCCCTGTCTGTGTCCCCCAAGGGGGTGAATTTGTCTCCTACTATGCTGCAATAAAGAAAAAGTTTTTTACTCCACACCTGACTCCCTGGCTCTGCGCCATTCGTTTTTTCTATTGGACCGTCCTGTGGCTGTTCCTGAAGAGGGGGGTACTGTCAGGAATCGGCGTTCTCCTCTCTCCCCACACAGAGCACTCCCTCCCCGCAGGGAGCCCCTGGACACACAAAACAATCCTGCCTTACCGGCCTCCACGGCTCCTCGCCCCTGCCGCCGTCGCGGGATCACTCCCCTCGGCGATTCCTCTGCTCAGCGCCGGGCGCGCCCGCGCCCTCCTGCATGCACACCTGCACCATCCACTGGCTTGGTTCACACGCGTACACGAGTTACGGAGCACACTCAGTCTGCACACTCTTATTCCCGTCCCCCGGACCTCAGGCTCCGCCCCCGCACACTGCACGGGCATACTCAGGTTACTAACAAGACTCACCCGGCCTGTTATGCCTGCACCAATCTGCAGTGTCTCCCTGTAGCTCTTCCTGTCCCGCCTCCGTTCCTAATTGGACCTTCCTGCTTTATCTAGCTCCTCTCTGCTCTCAGTCTTTGCTCGACATAGTCTCTGTATGGAAGTACTTCAGGATTCTCTCAGTGTTTTCACAGGTTCTGACATGGCTCGTACGACTACCCCCTCTGGCTCTCGATCTCGGCACTCCTTGGACAATGCTCACTCTGGTAACCCCTTGAACACGGCTTGGACAACGACCTATCTCCACTCTCCACTCCCTGACTTCGGCGAGGCATCCTTCACTCTATCTCTACAACTGGTACCGGCAAGTATTGTCTACCTTACTACACCTGGCCTGGCAACGCTTCATACCACACTCCGGACATGCTCCCTTTGCTGCGGGTGCGTGTATTACCACTTCCCCCTTCAGCTCAGGGGACGGGTCTGGTCTGCGGGCAGCACTGGCGTAACAAGCTGATAGACTGCACTTTAATCCCACATTCATTATTTAACTGTAACTTGAATTTATTTTGGTACACAGCTGAAATAACAAAACTTGTATCAGTGTCCACTTATTTCCAGACCTAACTGTATATATATATACTGTATAGTACAAAAGAGAACCAGCGCTAATGAAACACGTAGGGCTATCTGCATCATCACGCAGCCTTAGTACGGGACGCCAAACTAAGCCGTGCATGAGGCTCTCCTGCCTAACAGCTGATACAGCCGAATTCGGGGCTCTCTCCAAGCGGACGAATAAGAGCTTGCAGTGTGTGTGCGTTAAAACGGACTCTTATGAGGACAGTATTATTTCTACCATGGATGTCGGCACACTGTGATTAAACTTTGTGGGTTTCCTGCTGCTGTACAGGATCATATCCACTGAGAATTTCTTCAGCTGCTGGCAGATTGTCCAGCCGGTTGCCTGTATTGGGATCTTTTTCTATGCTTGATTTTATTTTATTTCTTTTAAGTGGGCATTTGTCTCCCCATCCCTTTTTAATAAATTGTTAATTTTTTTGGTAATGCACTAGTGTACAGGGTGTGTATGCTGTTTCCTCTAGTTTTTCCAAATTTATATGTAGCCCTCTTTCCCTGTAACTAAGCTAACTACGCATGCTGCCTTTACCTGTGGCTCACAGAAGGTCTAAGCCTCTGCTGCTTGGAGCCTGGGGTTAACTCTCGTCTCCTCGGTACAGCGCCTCCACCTGGGAGGGATCCTAGCGCAACAGGATAACCCCTCACAGGAACCAATACAGCAGTGAGAAATACGCACACACAGATATAGTATAACAGTTTACTAATGTGCTAATAATAATAACACTATGACATAACCTCTTCACAATGCAATGACCCACCACACTGTTCACACCCCGATGGGGTTCCCCCAAAGTATTGAGGTGCCCTGGGCACCTAAACGCCATGGTGTACACAGAGCAACACCCACCAAAAGTGTGTGGAGTTGTGCTACCCCTGTGTGTGGTCATTAGTACACATGGTACCTCTCCTGGTCTCAGCCCAGTCCAGGTTAAGTTGGAGATCCGCAGGACTGCACTGTGAGCCCACGACACGGGGTCTATTGAATCCTCTCTCTCCTTGCCGGAGGTGTTCGCCTCTTGAGGAAGCTCCAGCAGGAGTGTCTCCCTTAAAGTCTATAGTGTGCCTGTGTTCTACTCCCAGACCGCAGGCCGCAGCTCACTGCGTGGAGTCCGGTCACCAGTGTACTAATACTTCCATGTGCTATTGGGGAAGCATCCCTATCTAGGGGCCTTCCCTAGAACACACAAACTGGAGGGACTGGGGCCTAGCTGTGGCCTATGGGGCAATCTGGCTTAGTCCAGAGGAGCACTGCTCCCTGTACACTACCTGCTCCGTTGGTGTCCCTGCTCCGACTGGCGCAACTCTGTTTCGCGCTAAACTCCACTACTTGCCCCTGCATGGATCCTTGAGCCCTATTGGCTCTACTGCCCCACGTGTCCAGCCCCCAGAGCATGCTGGGACATGCAGTCCCTCAGAATGTGGTGCAATGCTACCTGTAATGGCCGGCACACTTCTATTCTACTGTGCATGCGCACAGACTCCAATGCGCATGTGCGAGGATCCAAGATGGCGGCCTGGAGTTCCTGCGACTTGGTCGCCCTGCAGCCTTCCCCCACCCACCACGGAGGTGAGTGGGGACCCGACCACACACCAACACACACACACACATATATTGTACAGGAAAACGGCACTGACATACTACATGAGCAAACTTGCTTGGGTGCACAGAAGTTAAAAAATATATAAAAAATTAGAAATATATAAAAGACATTCCATGCACAGTAAGAGATAATATATGTAATAGGTGTATGTAACCGTTACAGACCAGATTAAAATGTGAGACAGCTTTAGTTTTGAAAGTGCTTAGACTGGTGGCGGCTGTAAGAGTCTCCGGTAGATTGTTCCAATTTTGGGGTGCACGGTAAGAGAAGGAGGAGCGGACGGATACTTTGCTGAACCTTGGGACCATGAACAGACTTTTGGAGTCAGATCTCAGATGATAAGTGCTGCATGTGGTAGGGGTGAGGAGCTTCTGCAGATAGACGGGTACCTTGCCCATTGCCTAGAAAGTATTTGAAGGCAAGACAGGAAAGATGAACTTTGCACCTAGACTTAAGTGATGGCCAATCTAGTTTATTTATTTTAAAAATATTTTACCAGGAAGTAATAAATTGAGAGTTACCTCTCGTTTTCAAGTATGTCCTGGGCACAGAGTTAAGACAAATAATACATGGTTACAGATACAGTTACATAAATGAGCAGGTTATACATGATATACAAGACATTGCATGCACAGTTAAAGATAATAAATATTATGGGCGTATGAAACAGTTACAGACCAGGTTAAAATGTGACACAGCCTTAGATTTGAAAGAACTTAAACTGTTGGTGGATGTGAGAGTCTCTGGTAGGTTGTTCCAGTTTTGGGGTGTACGGTAAGAGAAGGAGGAACGTCCGGATACTTTGTTGAGCCCTGGAACCATAAACAGTCTTTTGGAGTCTGATCTCAGATGATAGGTGCTGCATGTGGTAGGGGTGAGGAGCTTGTTCAGGTAGCTGGGTAGCTTGCCCATAAAGAATTTGAAGGCAAGACAGGAAAGGTGAACTTTGCGCCTAGACTCGAGTGATGACCAATCTAGTTCTTTGAGCATTTCGTAGTGATGTGTGTTATAGTTGCATTGGAGAACAAAACGACAAATTGAATTGTAGAGGGTGTCAAGTTTGCTAAGGTGGGTTTGAGGTGCCGAGCCACATACTATGTCTCCATAGTCAATAATTGGCATTAGCATCTGCTGTGCGATACGCTTTCTGACCAGGAGAATTTTTCTTAGTATAGTAATCGCTTAGTTGGGAGTGGACAAAATTTTCCATGACTTTGGATAGGATTGGGAGAAGGGAGATTGGCCTGTAGTTTGAGACAGTGTTTTTGTCCCCACTTTTGAAGATTGGGACAACTCTGGCAGTTTTCCAGGTCTTAGGCATATGGCCTGCAGACAGGATAGAGTTGACTATGGAAGCAATTGGTTTGGCAATTGCTGGGACACCAAGTTTTAGGAACCTAGACTGTAGTAAGTCAGGTTCTTACTACAAGCTCAGTTCTCTGAGCATTTTGCAGTGATGTTTGTTGTAGTTGCATTGGAGGACTGTTGCAGGGTACATGCAACTACACACGCAGGTTCTTTGGATAAGGCTTATTTATTTTAGCCTTATAAGATACAGCACACCAAAAACAAATAACTTCTCATCGGTAAACAAAAGAAAAATAGCTTCTTTTAGCAGACAGAGCAAAAATAAGGTTCTCTTTAGTAGACAGAGCAAAAATAAGGCAGCTACTCTTTTGTATGCAGGTGACAGACATTTCATAAACCATGTATTTTGCAAACAGACCTTGTATCAGTAATCTCTTCAGTAACTCACTCCTGTCTCCTGTCCAGCTAGCCTGCATGTGCGCACATCCTGGGGTTTTTAACACACCTTGATTAGGCAGCTGGGATTCAACTAATTGCCATGAGCTTCCCAGCTGAAGTTAACCTCATCACTGCTGCACTGCAGACTAAACATATGTCTGCCAGGCATATAGCTGGTGGCTTTTTTTTACCCTGTCACAAGGACAAAACGGCATATTGAATTGTAGAAGGTATCAAGTTTGCTAATAATACTTATTATTATTATCAATAATAATATACTGCTTTAAAACATATATAATAGACACAGAGACAAGAGCTTAGGCCAGGCACGAATTCTGGGACAGGACACAGACTGGGTACTATAAGTGCAGTCAGTCACAGACTAAGTTAAATGCTACAAATTTGATTAAGTAAATGTTCTAAACATTGGACCTATAAGAGCACAGCACTAGTTCACTAGTACTACAGCAGCAGTTCTCACCTCCTGCCACACACTGTCTTCTTTCTCAACTCATGTGCTCCTCCTCAGTTACTCCATTCACTCCTCTGCTGCTCCTCTACTGTGGTCCGCCTCTTCTAATGCCACCGCACCGCCCACCTCCTCTTCTGCTCTGCTCCTGTAGTCCTCCTCTTCTGCCATCACCGCTTCCCGCCATCCTCCTCCATCGAAGCCAGGTAGGAGAGAGGAGATGGGTGAGAACAGAAGGAGAGGGGTGAGAGAAGGGTCATCGAGGTGAGAGAGGGAGAGGGGTGAAAGAGGTTGAGGAGAGGGAGAGAGGTGGGAGAGGGGTGTAAGGGGAATAGGAGAGAGGAGAAGGAGGGGGTGAGAGAGGAAGAGGAGAAGGAGGGGTTAAGAGAGGGAGTGCATGCTCAGTTGTGCAGTGTGATTAGAATTTTTTTTGCGGGGTGTGGAGGGGGGGGGGGCGAGTCCTTGTGGATTTTTAGAGATAGAAAAGAAAAACAAATCTGCCTTTTTGAAACTGATTAGCAAAAATCTACGGCTAAAATTAAATTGCAAATCCACAGCGGATTCGAATTTCTGTGAAAATGCATCCATCTCTAGTCTTAAGAATACCTGTTTACAGAGTGGTGCTCAGCTCGTATGTACATAGAATTTTGCAAAAGCAATAAGTCCCAGGTCACAAGGACAGCTGACGCTGGTATTAGAACCAGGTTCACCCACGACCAAGGCAGTGACATTACTACTGAGTTACTTCTTCAAAACAAGCTAAGAAAGGGAATACTTTATCCTGAAACCCAATGCCTTTGTTCAATGGCATCTGACATCAGCACATCTTTTCCTCTTATACCATTACTCTGCATCTATTATTGAACATCCAGCCAACATTGTGCACACAGGTAAGGATCTTCCACTTTCTGAGCTGAATCAACCCCAAGATGACATGGCATTCTTGGACTAGAATATTAAGGTAAGATACATGACACCTTTAATGTGTAGGCAAAAACAAATGTAGGATCATGTAAAGTTCAGTATTAACATCATATACTGTAGGTATTATTGTAAAACTGCAGTACATTTAGCTGTTATTTAAGGAAATATTTTGTGCAGAAACATACTGTATACCTGTATTATGTGTAGATCAAGCCATATCTAATGTATGTATGTATGTCTATTTATATAGCGCCATTAATATTCGTAGCGCTTTGCAGCAGTTATACACCTGACAATCATATAGATAACAAATAAGAAATAATATAAGTAACACATAAAGGGGAGAAGTGCTTCAGACATAAAAGTAACATTTAGGGAAAGGAGTCCCTGCTCCGAAGAGCTTACAATCTAATAAACCTTTCATATCATACAGTACTACTAAATGACTAAAGTGGGATTGTCAGTAGTCTCAGTTTTATAGCTGAATTGTGGAGTCTACTGGTATATATTATTTTTTATATTTATTTGTATTATTATTATTAATTATTACGGCTTACTTGTGTAAGAAAATGTTGGTGGCACTTTTTGCTTTTTTTCAGAGAATGTGAATTATAACATGGATCGTTAATGAGGTGACAGGGTATTAAAACAAGAGATTGTTAGCTTCTTAATCCAATATAAAAGGATCAAAGATTATAATGTACAGTCATTTTGTTGGAAAGAGACCATGATTGCTTATTCTTGGTTTCACTTTTTTTTACACAATATGTATTGTAAATAGCAGCAATATTATGCCTAGTGCATAAATGCTAGACATATTATAGTTCTATAGGGCATTGTTCAAATCCATGTTTTTGCATATTATACATTTGGCAAAAGAAGATATGAAGTAAATACAATTTGACAGGTTTGTAGTGATAAAGTTTACTTCAAAAGCTAAAGTTAAGTATTATATTATTTTGAGATATCAGATTGATATTTTCAGATTTTTATTTGTGAAAGCATAGCTCATAAATGCGTGAACAGATTTAAAAAAAAACCAGGCACATCAAATTATAATCCAAAGCAATTTGGTGCTTTGTACAATAATATTAAGATCAAAAATGCAATTTCTTAGAGGCATAGTGCTTATAATTTAGCATCCATTTCAGCAACATATTTTTGTAAGATTTGTATACATTACTAGAGATGGGCCTATTTTTTTTTTGCGGATTTGGATCTGTCTTTGATCGTCTGTTTTCTTTGGTCTGTGGATTCCCAGGGATCCTTCTAAAAAAGGGCAATTCCCCTTTTCCGAATTTCTTTTTTTTTACCACTGACAATCCACACAATTGATTAATAATTCAAACAAAAAAAACATAATCCGCGATTCATGGTTAAGGAGGAGACTCAAGACACTCAATAGGAGCGCTCTCCAAGCATGAGCGCGCTCAGCGCCAGCGGGGACTCAGCCTAAATCCTCACAGTCAGGCACAGGATCAGCAAGCAGGAGGGCTGGCGGAAAGATAAAAGGGCAGTCAGGATTGCATAGGGGGCACTTGCTCAGTTGACAGCACAGGGGCTCACCCGTGTTTCCTGATCACTGAGCAACTGCCCGCTATGCAATCCTGACTGCCTTTTTTCTCTTTCCGCCTGCCCTCCTGCTTGCTGATCCTGTGCCTCACTGTGAGGACTTAGAGAGGTTACAGGTACTCTCTTTGTGCTGAAACAGCTGACTGCTGTGATTTTTTGCATTTTTTTAAGCCTTACCTGTATTCACCTGCTTTCTATATGCTTCAGGCTGGACTGATGGTACTTTCGCTGAATGATACCGGCTTCCGTAATTATTTCTCCCGTATGCAACACAGGTCAATTGATCATTGCATTTCTAACTGTGGCTGAGTTGTCCTCCTGCAAGTGTGTTGTCAGAGAGAGTGTTTAGTTCAACTAATGCAATCCTTACCGACCGCCAGACAAAACTATCTCATGGCACCGTGGAATGGCTCACTTTTATCAAGATAAATAAACATCTGATTCCTCCCAAATATACAGCCCCTGCACCTAGCATTCAAGAGGCTTTGGTCATGGACGGAACAGCTGGCTAGATTAATAATACTTCTAAAAGCACAATTGCTGCAGTTTAATAATAATGTGCAACAATAGCTGTCTGCCTGGCTGTGCAAGTGACACTCACTATTATAAGTGCCCTGGGCTGCCACCACCAGTATGGCAGAGATGTCCTAAATTAGCACAACTACTACCTGCAAAGGTGGCGCAGGCCAGTGGGTGGCATTGGCAGGTTGGAATTGGTACAGTCCCTGGCTTGTTCAGTTCTTAATTGTTCATCTGCACAGCTCAAAGAATGGACTGGCTCTTTGCAACGTCCAAACATTTCTTTATTCTATCGACATGGATAAAACAAGGAGGTTAAAAAAAGAAAAAACCTCAAAAACATTATGCGCCATACAAGCACTTTATCAAGGGTAAGAAACATTCGGTAATTGTTCCCCTGAATACTCTTCTATGATCCGGGTATTGAACTCCACCTCAAACATGTCACAATCATAAGATGCGTGGTGCGGAGTAGCCGATCCTATGGCTGAGACGGTTTGTCCTGGGAACTTCAAACAAATCATGAATACACACAGACAAAATTATATGACAAACATCAAACATAATCTAAGTGTATGGCAGAAGATACCATTCCACGATACTAAACGTCTATCATACATCATCTATTATAACACAAATATTAAGAGACATAAATCGACATACAACATTGTAACCTCCTTGCTACATAAACACAGGATCTGTGACCAAATAACACATGTACAGTAAGCACTGAAGATAGTTCCTAAATATCAAAAGTTCTCTGTGTAAATGCAAAGAGTCTACAGCAAGCATGTCAAACTCGCGGCCCCCGGGCCGCATGCGGCCCACAACGAGTGGTGAAGAGGATGCGGCAGCTGGTAAGTATTCTCTTTGTGAGTGAATGCTGCCAGGTGATTGGATGAAGGGCCGCATGGGTTTGAATGAAGGAGGCGGGACTTAGAATGCCGGCCGGGATGCAGGGGATTGGTCGCAGGCAGGTCAGAGGAAGCCGGGGGCGGGGCTTCCGCTA